>NW_026944368.1:0-407486 GCF_022695815.1 Exophiala viscosa | reverse complement strand
GATGGGAAAAGGGCTCACTGGGCACGATGGGAAAAGGGCTCACTGGGCACGATGGGAAAAGGGCTCACTGGGCACGATGGGAAAAGGGCTCACTGGGCACGATTGGAAGGGCTCACTGGGCACGATGGGCAGTCAATGGGCACGATGGAAAAGGGCTCACTGGGGCACGACGGGAAGTCACAGAGCAAGAAGACGTTGAGAGAAAGAGACAGAGAAAGAGACAAGAGACACAGCTGGAAAATCTGTGCTCGAAGAAATGAAAGCAAAAACCACAGCGCAAGGAAAAGATAGGAAAAAGAGACACTGAGAAAGAAAAGAGACACTGAGAAAGAAAAGAGACACAGGAACGCAAGGAAAGGAAAGGAAAGAAGGAACCACAAGAAAAGAAGGAACCGCAAGAAAAGAAAGACACCGCAAGGAAAGAAGAGGACCGCAAGGAAAGGAAAGAAACCGCAAGGAAAGGAAAGAAACCGCAAGGAAAGGAAAGAAACCGCAAGGAAAGGAAAGAAACTGCAAGGAAAGAAGGAACCGCAAGAAAAGAAAGACACCGCAAGAAAGGAAAGAAACCGCAAGGAAAGAAGAGAACCGCAAGGGAAGAAGAGAACCGCAAGGAAAGGAAAGAAACTGCAAGGAAAGAAAGACACCGCAAGAAAGGAAAGAAACCGCAAGGAAAGAAGAGAACCGCAAGGGAAGAAGAGAACCGCAAGGAAAGGAAAGAAACTGCAAGGAAAGAAAGACACCGCAAGAAAGGAAAGAAACCGCAAGGAAAGAAGAGAACCGCAAGGGAAGAAGAGAACCGCAAGGAAAGAAGAGAAGCGCAAGGGAAGAAGAGAACCGCAAGGGAAGAAGAGAACCGCAAGGGAAGAAGAGAACCGCAAGGAAAGAAGGAACCGCAAGGAAAGGAAAGAAGAGAATCGCAAGGAAAGAAGGAACCGCAAGGAAAGGAAAGAAGAGAATCGCAAGGAAAGAAGGAACCGCAAGGAAAGGAAAGAAGAGAATCGCAAGAAAAGAAAGACACCGCAAGGAAGGAAAGATTTGCAGGGAAAGGAAAGGAACGCAGGGACAGGAAAGCAACGCAGACACAGGAAAGCAACGCAGGGAAAGAAGAAGGAAGAAGAAGAAGAATATGTAACACAGGGAAAGAATCAGGGAAAGCAATGAGAGAGGGCAATGGGAGAGGGCAATAGACAACAGCGATAAGGGACAACGTACCAAACACAGAAGATAAGCAAGACGGGAAAGGGGAGGAGGAGACCTAGTAAGTAGTAAGTATGTGAGAGTATAGAAGATAAGACAAGATAGACAACTTACAAGTAGAGAGTAGAGGAAGTGATAGAAGAAGTAATAAAAGGTAGGGACAGAGAGATAAGGAAGAGAGGAGATGTAATGAAGATAATGAGTGTGGATGAGTGTGGATGAGTGTATATATTGATGTATGAAAGAGGAAAGGGGAGAAGGGCAAGGATTGAGAGTTTGAAAATTGGTAGATTGGTTGTATGTAGAAGAGTATGAAAGAGTGAAGGATTCAGTTGGGGGGAGGGTAGATATATATAGACAAGAGATGGCCTTTAGATCAATCTGTGGAATATTTGCAACCTCAGAAAGTCGAAACTCAAGCTCATGAAGTGGAAACAGTAGTAGGCAACCGATGTGCAAGAGAGTTTGATATTCCAACGGTGTGCAAGGCTGTTGAATCGCATGGCCAGTCGGAGATCCTGGACCGGATGTCAGATCGACCACTCGGGTCAAAAGAACCAAGGTTCAACGGTGATCGACGTATACGCGGAAGAAAGAGTGGAGCGACCCAACGACATGCACGAGGCGAAGAGGGTCGACGTGGGTATGACAATATGACGCCAGGAAAGTATAACGAGGAATGATCTGATCCTGCAAGTTGATTGAACGATCATACATTCTGGTCGGGGCTGTGCAGGAGAACTCTTCCATTGAGTTACGAAGACCCATTGATGTGCTGCTCAGATGATGAGCAAAGAGCAGACCAAGCAGCAGTCTGACAACACCCATTGGAACAAGACGAGGATCAATGTTCCGAACCAGTGGGAGCTTCATGGTGTAGACGTCAGCATGCGTAGGCAGCATTGAAAGCGCTGGACTGCAATGTTTGCAACATCGGGGTGGCTGGCAGGACCCAAAGCATTGAAGCAGACCTCCAAAAAGCAGCGACGCGTGCGAGAAGTGGATACGTGGTGGCAACGACCACCACAAGAACACACTCAAGGTCCGATCACCCAAGGTAGGCTGAAGTACAGCAACACTGAAGCGTTGCAGCGGTCGAGGCAAGTTTTGCATTCGCACCATGACTGAAGAATATGAGAACGTGGAAGGTCGGTGACCGTAGTCAGTTTTGCCAGATAGTACCATGTCATAGATAGCGAGGACGATGCGACGCACTACTGGCTAGCTGGAGCCTCGGCGAGGACATCAACCCACATCTTCTCACCTTGAGGCCTTCGTATACCACCTTCTTTCGTGAACAAGCCCTCACCTTCCTTGCCAAATGCAATCAGTTGCTCTTCGCTACCCCATTCGCCCATAGCCTGTCAAATTCTTAGTTTCTGTAACGCAAAAATGAGGGATGACTTTACCATAAGACCAACGGGTACATTGGCATCGGTGTAGCCCATAGGACATGATATAGCTGGTGTGCCTACAAAGTTCGCCAGATAGACGTACTCCATACTTTTCAAGCTCATGTCGCTGTCGCTCACACCATATCCGCTGGTAACATCACTGGGCTTCCCAATTTTCCAACCCGCACAGGGCGTTGTAGGTGTCAGGATCACCATGCCAGGATACTCCTCCCACAACCACGCAAGATGACACATTAGGAGATTGCGCAGTTTTTGCGAAAAGATGAAATCTTGTGCTTGAGCGTGCGTCCCAACGACACTGAGGAGTAACTGGTTGTGCCACGAAAGCTTCTTGACTTTCTCAGGTGTCAACTGGCTGCGAGACTCCGAGAGAATGGTAAGGGCGTGCGCCTTTTGGCCGTCAGGAAGGAGAGGAATTTCGATATCGACGACTTCATAACCTTGTGACTTCACATAATGGTCGACAGCAATGTTAAACATGTCGAGCACGACGGGATCCGATCTGTTCAGCCAGCCTCGGTCTATACCAATGTACTTCTTCTCGGTTTTGTGGACGGTTTGAGCCGATTTCGTCAAGGGATTGGGAAATCGTCCGCTTCGATGCGAGTCAGGATCTGGCTGAGCCATGATGCGGTACGCCAGAGCCAGATCGTCGAGACTGCATGCTAACGGGCCAGGAGTCCCGACACTGTCAGTGTATTCGAGGCCGACCCTGGACGAGATGCGACCATGAGATGGCTTCAGTCCATATATGCCACAGAATGCTGATGGCAGTCTGATAGAGCCACCACCGTCGACTCCCAGAGCGATTGGACAGAGTCCCGAAGCCACGGAAAAGGCAGAACCGCCTGAGCTGCCACCAGTATAATACCCGTTGTTGTGAGGGTTGAGCGGCGTTCCCCAGGTCTGGTTGTTGTTCGTGGTATCAAGACCAACCTCATGCATGTTTGAGGCACTTCGGAGACATGTCAGCAAAAGTTGGATCCATAAAAAAGCTACTGAAAGAAAGAGCGAGATTTGGGCCAACAACCTGGCTCTTGATACAGGATGAAGGGGCCGGGTTTGGGGAGACTCTTTCAAGACGTCCAGATATCCAAGCAGGAGCAACTTACCCAATAACAACGCCACCTGCTTCTTGCCACTTCTGAACGCACCAAGCAGTACGGTCTTTCGGATCTGAAAAGTCTACCTTGCTTCCCAGCCTTCTCTTGTACCCCGTCATGTGCACTTCATCTTTCACGGCCAAAGGAACACCGTCCAACACGCTCAGTGGGCGGCCATCCCGATATCTTTGCGTCGAGGCTTTGGCGGCAGCTCGTACCAGCTCGACATTGGAATCGATAAAGGCCACAGAGTATGGTCCAGCGGGTTCGGTATCGCGCCGTATCAACAACAGGAGGTATTCAGCGACATCAGACGGCGTGAGATTGCCGGATGTGTACGCTGCATGATAGTCTGCGCAAGTGTGGTAGTTGCTGATTTGGGTAGCTGGAGACGACAGCTCCGGTAGGGCGATAGGCGTATCAGAGGACGTGGGGACCGGAATGACGGTAGGATCCAGGCGCGGTTCATAGTCGGTAAGGTGGCTGATATCCTTGACCTTGTCTAAGCCATTCAGCCTCCAGAAGACTTTCTGGACATAGCTGGATGTCGCGATACTGGCACATGTCAGTCCAAGCCCCACTGGCTGCAGTCACCGAGCATACATTGACGAGACAATCGCAAGTGGCAGACCTCGGAGCACTGGATTCGAGGCTGGCTCATTCTTATATGGGACGTCGGGCCCTTGACAAGGCTGCGGCCGATTGTATGCACTCGCAAAAACTGCCTGTTTCGGCATGTCGAACACCTTATTCAGTTGCGGCTGGAGTGAAGTTGATATCTGGTGTGCTGTTTCTGCATCTGGGGAAGAAGAGGAGCAAGAGTCGACCCGAAGCTTGAGGTATCACATGAAGCAGTGATCATTGGAATTCAGGGATGGGTCTTACTGCTCTTACTCTCAGCTACTGTCAGCCTCTGGTTTGTCCAGGATGAAGCTGATTGGTTACTGCTCAAGGGCAGCAACATTCAGAATACGATATACGATTAGACTTCCCATAACAGACTAAGTTGGCAAGCTCGCTAGATCTCCAAAGATGTGGAGGTTTGTAGATACTACTGGTCCTGTGTGCAATGCTGCATCCATTTGTTGGGTGAGTGTGGTGGGCCAGGCTGTGTAGATAGGGGTTGCGGCCAGAAGAATAAATAAATATATTCCGTGCTACGGCTCACCGCACATTTCTTTACTTGCAAACCCAACCCCAATCTCTGAGTGTTTGGGCTTCTGCAACGATGTCTCGAAATCACAGGCCGGATCACTCTCATTATGTAGATTATGGCTCTGCGAAAGTATTGTGGCGATGATGTTGAAGACCAGCTACTATTGCGAGCGCTTCCCTTGGACGAGGCTGCGAGGCTGTGAGGCTCGATTTGTACGCTAAACCTTGTAGGGTAATTTTAGAAGACACCTCAGTACTTTCCGCATCTGGGGCCGCTGCTGGCGATCGCATCTTCAATTTCTGGAACACCACTGCCCTACTGAGGACTTTCCTTTGTGTTCACCAAAAACCAAATTCTCTCTTCTTGTTGTTCTTTCTTCAATTCGTCTGAATTTCCACCACTTGCCAGCGCGCATTTCCAGGAGAACTGCAACGCGGCCCTCAGCGGCTTGCGACAACTTGGCCCATCATGTCTTCCTCCGATTACAACTACGATGATCAGGGGCAGTTCTTCCCATTCTTCATGCTGACCATGGTCGGCTTGGTCACCCTACCTCTCACGTACAACGTCCTCAAACCCTCCACAGACCTTGAGCAGACCGCCACGCGGATAATGTCTGACTTCAAGCCCAAACATGACGAAGTCATCGAGGCTCAGAGACGAAAACAGAAGAGAAGGAATCGCAAAACCAAGCGTATCATCGCGGTGGTTCTGGGATATGCATTCATGGCCTACATGGTCTATTTGATCGCTGTCACCCAGAGAACAGTCCCCAAGCTATGGGATCCGTACGACATCTTGGGCGTTAAGAGGAGCGCAACCGAATCCGAGATCAACAAATTTTACAAGAGATTGTCTATCAAATACCATCCCGACAAAGCGAGACCTGATCCAGCCAAGAACGAAACCATGGACGATATCAACGATAGATGGGTTGAGATGACGAAAGCATACAAGGCCTTGACGGACGAAGACATGAGAAATAACTACCTTCAGTACGGGAACCCAGACGGAAGACAGTCTACAAGCATAGGCATTGCTTTGCCGAAATGGATGGTTGAGGAAGGCAATCGGTGGTTCGTCGTCGCATTCTACGGCGTCTTGTTGGGAATCATCCTACCCTACACGCTGGGAAAATGGTGGTACGGAACCCAGGCTCTGACAAAAGACAAGGTCCTCCATGCGAGCGCCGGCAACCTCTTTAGGGAGTGGAAAGATGACATTACGGAAGGTGAAGTCGTCGCTGCCACTAGTGTCGGCGAAGAATTCAAAGAAGCCTTGAAAGGAGCAAGAAGCGACGCGGGAGCCGCCAAAATCGAGAACAAGGTACTCAACCATCCCGCCTTGACGGAAGCAGACAAGAATCGCCTGAAAGCCATCGACGACCCGGTTCGACGGAAAACGCTTGCCCTCTTGTGGGCATATCTTGCTCGCATCGACCTGGGGGACGCGGAACTCGAAAAAGAAAAGTATGAAGTTGCGCCGACAGCTCTTCTCTTGAACAACTCTTTTGCCTCGGTGACACTCCCATTCGGACTTGTCAAACCACTTATCGCTGCATACCACACCTCCCAGAACATCATCCAGGCAGTTCCACCCAATGCCTCACCTCTCCTTCAATTACCAAACATCACGCCAGAGGGTTTTGAGAAATCCTTTGCTGCATTGAAGGAACACGTATCTCTACCGCGATTCATGTCTTTTACTGAGCGAAACAGAAGAAAAGCTCTTCCCGGACTCTCGGAACAACAGTACGAACAAGCCATGCATGTAGCATCACAGATCCCGCACCTGCAAATCGCAAAAGCATTCTTCAAAGTCGTCGGCGAGCGAGTGGTCACACCCAGCTCTCTCGTCCAGCTGGTAGTCAAGGCTCGCGTCATCCCGCCTGGCACGACGAATGTCCCAGCAATCGACCCGCTCGATCTGGAGGACGTCGACCCAGACGAGGGCGACTTGGATGCCTTGCACGGCCGCAAACCCGCCAAATCCAAGCGTCGCAAAACTGCCGATGGCAAGGTCATTGAAGATGAATCAAAAGAAGGCTCAGTACAACCTCCATTAGCGTATGCACCATATTTAGCAGCCGACCACGCTCCAAGATGGCACGTTTTCCTGTCGGAAGCGCGCACAGGACGCATCTCTGTCCCGCCATTCACTTTCACGGCCTTCGACAGGGAGATTTTCAACGCCGATGGAACGCCCACTTTCAACATGTTGACCTTGAAATGTCCGTTCCAAGCTCCTCCACAGGTCCATGCCTTCCCGTTCGTTTTGCACCTCGTATGCGACAGCTACATCGGTCTAGACTCCAAGATCGATGTGGTTCTTGATGTCAAGGACGCAAGTGAAGCCAATGCCGTCGAGAGTGACGAGGACATAAGTGAGCCGGAAGAAGGTATTTCGTCCCCTCCATTTCCAAGAAGAGATTTGATGCTAACTATTCCCAGATTCTCTAGCCGGTCAACTACAAGCCATGAAGACAGGTGGTCTGGCAGGCTCGCCGACGGTGACCAAGAAAAAGAAGAAGAGGACTGGTTCCATCGCGCAAAATGTGCCTGTAGCTGGGCAGACTGCAGGCGTGGCTGATGATGACGACGATGAAAGTGATACCGAGGGTGAGGACGAGAGTGATACCTCGGAGACGGATACCGAGACTGAAGATGAAGACTCGTAGCAAGCCAGCACTCTTGCGGTAGAGTAGGTGGGGTTCTCAAATGTACGAATATCGATTGCCGGATGAGTGGGCAATATCGGTTTGCATAGCATGGTAGGCGTTTACTCATGATGGGAAGATGGGAAAATTCTGGTGTTGTCTACAGCCAACTCATGTTTGTTCATGCAGCGCGTGGAAGCCAGGAAAAGCAGATCAATGAAAGCACTATCTTAGCTGCGTTGCACGCACTTCGTAATGCATTGTTCATCCATCAAGCCAATGCATTCTGCTCAGTGCTCGCACCTCGTATTCCACACCAAATTCCAGCCTTCGCCATAGCTATCAATTGTCGCTCTGTGTTCTCTGTTTCCGATCATATTTCTCACACTCTCCCGACTTGACCCCCGGTTTTGCACTTGGTGCAGATTGGGATTGGTGCTTTACTTCTTATCCGTTCCAGCCATCTTATTCATCTTATCGGCGATCCTGTCCCGTCCATCATGCATGTACGCAAGCGTTTTCTTGTATTGGCGGTTTTGGGACTGCATGGAGAGTTGGGTGATTGCGAGGGCGGCGACCTTGTCTTGCTGTCAGCAATGCACATACCTGAGCCAAAAGCACGGGAACACAGCATAGATTACAGGAGCCACTGTCCTTCGACTTTGTGTAAGGCCAAGTATGGGCGGTCGGTGGTACTTACAGCGCCAACGCCGCTCAGGGCCACGATCGTGCGTGTTTGCATGTTGAACGTTCCCTCAACTACTGGGTCTGCGTGTCGTTGGATTGAGGTCTGTCGGAAATACTGCGACAGGACAGGGCTATCACAAGCTGAAGATTGCGATAGGCGAGGATATCGTGCGGTGAGGTTGTCTCGTATGTCGCGTTTTGTAGCGGTGGGTTCTCGCGAACAACCGAGGTGAAAAGGAGATCAGCGCGCCGTGAGAAAGCTGGTACAGACAGTTGTATCTTGGATTGGAGAGTCGGGTTCAGATAACGTGCAGATTCAAGATAAGAACGCCGGTGAGTGTATGGAAATAGTCAAGGGACGGAAGGTAAGAAGGGAGGACAGAAGAAAGGTGCGACGTTGCCCGGCTGGTTAATAAAGATTGTTCCCTGGTTCCGGCACTGTGTCAGCCGATGCCGCGATTTGCGAAGCAGGAACACGTCGCCCACCAGCCATCTTCAGCCCTTAGCAAGTGTTTCGAGGGGTGCTGGGGGATGTCCCATTGGAAGTTTAAACCCCGGTTTAGACCGAGGACTCCTCTCCTCCAAATTTCCCCGCACCTTGTGGACTCAAGGGCCATTCACCAGCCGCGCCGTTGAGGTTTAACCTCGATTTGGTCTAGCTGGCTGACATCTGTTCACGAGTACATTCTGAGGCATACATTTCGCTACCATGGCTAAGAGGTCCATTAGGAAGTGGTCTATTGTGGTTTACATGTTGAAATGCATGGATATCTTTCAAGCAGCCTATTCATCTCGACGCCCTTTTCTTCTGCTGACCTTCCTCACAACAAAAGCCAATTAGCCTGGAAAGGCCCCAAAGAGGACATCCCAGAGGTACCCATACTTCGTTTTATCATAGACCACAAGTGAGAGAGTCTTGCGTATACAGGCTTGTTGGCCCTCAATCTTCAGCTGCATCTACAAATGTGTCCACCTCGTTGCTATCTGTGTCAGCCCTCTTGAGTGGTTTCGTTCCCTGAGGCACCATGCTTGCATGCATGTTCATCTTTGACATATCGTGCGAAAGGTCATCGTCCATCAAACTCGATCCTCTTGGCGGATTGACTGTCGCGCTTTGACTCAAGGGAACTTGCTGGGAATAAGACGTCGGCTGCGCTGGCTGTGCAGGTCCTGGATTGACATTCCCGGCTGGCTCGGGTGGAGCAGTGCTTGATGGTCTCGAGTCGAAGTCAATCAGTTTTGCTTGCTGTCTAGGAGGCTGCTGCATAGGAGGCTGCTGAGCCTGTTGTCGAGCGGGCGGAGCTGCAGGTTGGGATGCAGGTTGGGGAGCATGTTGACCAGACTGCTGAGGAGTCTGTTGTTGAGTATGACTGGGCATGGACGCTTGCTGTTCAGGGCTTGGCTTTTGTCCAGGCACAATGGGGTATATCGCAAGAATCTTCTCCGTAAGCTCTTTGGGATCGTTCGTGTCCCTGAAAATTCCGTCAGCCACGGATCACCCTCCCCAAAAGATCAACTTACAGATGCGCATTTATGATCCATTCAAGATCCTCTTCACCTTCCTCAGCTTGCACCCTTCGGAAGAGTTTCGGCTGCCAGTCGATGCCCTTTTCCTCTCTTCGCTTGGCTTCCTCTCTCTGTCGGTCTTCAATCTTTGCCTTTTCGGTTGTGGCAGTGTCGTGATCCACAGCATGAACAGCCTTTACCGTAGGCAGCCACAGTCTCTGAGATTCACGTTCGTCTTGTTCTTCAATCGGTCGTGCTTTGGGAGGAGTATGTTTGGCATGGGTAGCGTCGAAAAACATCTTCTTTTGGCCTGTTTTGACGTCCTTGATATACATTTCACCAGACCACAGTCCAGATAGCTCATAAAGTACTTCTCCGGTCTTGTCGTTTTTGATGGCTCCTCCAATGGCATTGTAAGTCCCACTAACCCAGCCTTTGGTCTTGAACTCGATATCGGCCGTCAAATGGTTTTCAGGGCAACGGACGACAGAATGATCACCTAGTTCGTACTTCATCTTGCCGAACAGGATGCCTCGAGCATACATGTTGGGCTGTGTTAGAATGCTATACCACGTCAATATTGGTGCTGACAATGACTTCGAACGGTACATACTATTTCTCACCACCTCTTGATTTCCCTCTGTTTGTGAATCTGAGATAGGAAATACCCTCCATCAAACTGGCAGCCGAGTTTCCCAAGAACTTGCTTCGGGGCTTTAGAGTGCCATCAACCCGAATGTGGTGTTCCGGAGCCATAAAGAAGTAGGACGATTTTGGAGGATGGTGTGAAGTCTGCTCAGAGATGTAGTAACCTCGGGTGTTGTCTGGATAGTCCCAATAGCATGTGAAGATTTCTCCCAAAATGGGATTCAATGGTTTCTTGACGCCGCTGGATGCTTGTCAGTAGGAGTGGATAGACAAAGGAGCGTCCAAGGCATACGGAGGTTTGATGTGCCAGCCACTTAGGTAGAACTTGACAACTGCGACAAAGCGTTCAATCGGGTCGTCAATGTCAGGCATGGCTAGGAGAGTCTCAGGATGAGCCATGAAGCTGTAATACTCGTCAGCACACATTCGATCTGTCCTTGCAGAGTTTCCTCACTTTGTTATCCGTTCCAACATAGATCTTTCCTCGAGAATGAACGTAGGAAGAGTGACTCGAGACAGGTCGGCGCCTGGGCGCAATTGGGAGATGATATGTGAAAGGACTGCACATTATTAGAGGGCATTCGCCTAGCATTGGAGGCGCTGTGGCATACCATTCCCCTGTTCCGGCTCGACGACAGTGGTGTCCTCGTTGTCGGCATCGCGGATGTCCTCGGACGAAGAGCGACTACCTGGGAACATATGAGCTGGTGTTCTTTTCCAACCCTGCTCTCTGGCAGGCACATACCCTTGGACTCACTGCGATGCCGCAGAGCTCCTATGGAATGCTTCATCTTGTCGCACCCCCACTCTCACCAGGTATCAATCTTGTTCAGCTAAAAGTGTCCGTCGAGGGGGAAGATGTGGCAGTGGGATATGTTGATATGACGTCGACCGGGATTGCAAGGCTTCGTGTCAGCTTGGCGTAGAGGGGTCGATGCTATCGAGTCGAGACGCAGCAGAAGACCTGAGGTTCTTGTGCTGATGAAGGTAGAAGTCAAAGTTGCGGTGATATCACCAAGTCGAGAAGAGGATGCCTGAAAGTCGTAAAGACAAGATTACGGTGGTACGAATTATAGTGGGATGGCGAGGGCATGTAGCGCAGCGCAGGTCGAATGATGCACTGCACAGGCATGTTTTGACAGGCACAAGCCACAATTATTACTAGTACACCTGAAAGTCAGGAGGGACATGCGTCATTCCGTGGATAAAAAAACACTTCACAGGCACTCAACAGCCCCAAAGAATTATGCCTGATCCATCCACGTGTCCTCGGGGTCTCGCTTTTCCAGGCTCCCGAATCTTCAAGGTTCCAGATTGTCTACTAGGAAACCTGTTTCCCAAGATCTTCCAGGGCATGAGGCATCCTGTGATCTATCGTTTTGATGCAGCGTCTTTGTTTACCACAATTGGTGGCCTTGCACCCCCTTTCAGTCTCTATCCATCTCCTGAAGTCCACGTTTCCGCCCTGGGCCGATCTCCGCCTGTAACAGAATGCAGTAGGTCTGCTGGCGCCTTATAAAGCATGACGTGAAAATGCTCTGATCATGTTCCTCAGTCTTCCGAAAGCCTAAAGGTCACCTCATCAACTGGACTGGACCTTACCTAATGCATGGACACTCTTCAGACTTCTCCAGTTCTTGAACCACACAATCTGGTCTCTTTCCACCTGAAGACCGTCACTGGAGCAGAATGTCCTTGTTATGAAGTCCTCAACTTGGGTTGCCGCTCCTGGCGAGATCTTTCCTGTGTTCTCGTCATCCTCGATAGTAAATTTCGTCCATACCACGAGATGCTTGATATCCTCGTCAACATAATACGGCCAGTCGTTATACAGGATTTTGTAGTCTGTTGGACTGATAAACGGTCGGTCGCCAGAAGGCGTTATATCTTCCCAATGAAGCCGCTCGTGTTGTACGTACGACAAGACCGAGCCGTACTTCTTGTGCAGGTAGTATATATACTCCAGGTATGCTCGCAACTGGCTTGAAGTACGTTGAAAGCGTTCAATGTGATTGGTATTGACGAGGTGTTGTACTTCCGCCCAGCTGAGTCTGTTGAAGTCGTTGTCCTTCTGGCATAAGATACCCTTGTTCTTCTCACTGATGCTGCTCAAATACTCGGGCCACTCCTCAGTCAACTGCTCCTTGGGTATATTGGCATTCCAGTACCGGCCAGATATATCTTGTGCTTCTCGTCCTTCGGATTCGGTGGTCGACGAGACAGAATATGCCATTAGACTCGATATCAGCGACGCACCCACCACGTCCGTCGAGAGCCTCTCAGATAATATGAAGAGAGTACTCCATATAGTCAAGAAAATGGACAACAACGATACATCCGTAAAGACCGCCCGGGCAAAGACAGTGCAATAGGGGCTATGCCCATCTGTAGGTCACCCCTTGAAAATCAACAGGTACAGCCACGTGGCACAAGCGGCCGACCCACCTACAACCCAGCTAGAAAATGGACAGAAAACAGACTGCGGACTTTACACAGAAGATAACTGTTCTGCAGTGCAGGAGCGCATCGCTGTCATGTTGGATATCGTTTATAGTCGTACATCTGGAGTATTACACTGACAAGAAACAAGCCCCACCCCTTTCCCTATCTCTCCAGCCTCGCTCAGGCCAATTGCCACTGCGAACTACCACTGAACACATTCGCATGGCACATTCTCATATGGTGGACCATTTCCTCCAGTCCCCGGGGAGCAGCAGCACAACCGGGTTGTGTACAAGAGATTGTGGCTTGCAGAAGAGGACCCAGTACGACCTTTGCCGCGTCTCTACCTGCAGGAGTGAGCATGGCTCCGTGTGTGAATGCCAGCCCATCCTCGAGGAAAAGCTTCTTCTTGACCACGGCCATTATTGACAAGCTGCCCATTGCGCCTGCCGCGGCGAGGCTGGCCAGAATTGCGTCGCTCGTGAGGCTTGACCGCAGACGTTGGACATGATATTCCTCCAGAGCATTTTTGCAACGATCTCCAGCAAGTCTTTCTGCAAGCTCGACCACCATATCCTCCGCCCGGCTCTCATACCATGGGATGCTCCGACCTCCCCTGACATCACGCTTATAACGTATTGCGTCGACAGGGTCATGGGGCCAAATTTCTCCTGGTGCCTGCGGTCCCAGAGCATCTCGATTCACGAGCTCCGGACGAAAGAGCATATTTGCCAGGTCAACCGCTCGGATGATGTTGTTGTCTCGCAGCAAGGCAATGCGCAGGCCCAAGGGGTCTCTCGCGTCAGCATTGCGCCACAAATACTGCGCTCTTGCCAGGATGCTCGTGCGAAAGTCGCGACGGCCAGCTTGAAGCACTCGGTCGCGTCCCGCTTCCCGTCCCTGGTATTTGAGAGTTTCGATCAACCACTTAAAGTACAGCTGCTTAGCAAGGAGAGTCTCGAAATCCAGCCCACATTCTTCCCGGACAAAGTCGTCGATCATTGGTCGCCAGTGCACCTGGCCGTTTCGCATGAGTGCGTAGCGGTCGTGAGACCAAGGACCCATTTGTCCTGATTGTGGAGTAAAATGGGAGAGATGTGTATATGCTTCATGAACTTCGAAAATTTGCTCACTGCGAACTGTCCATTTTGGGTAGCAGAGTGAACACAATTCGACTCCTGCGAAGGTCTGCCATGCATCATGTGGCTGGATCGGTGTGCCAGAAACAATCGGTGCTTCTAAGCAAATGCTGCATCTTCTTGTGAGCAACAAGTAGCCCAAAAGCTCTCGCCGATAGTTAAAGTTGATCTGGTAGGGCCCACCAATGGCCAGGGTTCTGACACGAGTGCCAACAGGAGTTTCAGAGACAGCATAGTCTAGCAATGGGATCCGGTCTGTGCCCTTCAGATGCTGCATGTAGATGTATAGTGGAGAGGTGACATTGACAGAGCGAAGAGCTGGGAGGTTGACAAATGTGTTGATGCTATTGTCCAGGCCGCCATGAGTCCAGGGGTTGGCATATGCTACTTGTTGTCTACGCATATCTGTCAATATTTTTGAATTTGTATGTGACCTTGGATACTCACCCTGCAGGAATTGGTCGACTAGCGAAATCGAAAGGCGCGTTTGGGTGACGTTGGGCAAATGCAGCCTCGTGCTGGAAAAGCTCGGGCATAGCTTTCAGGGTTGGAGGAATTGAACTGTACCAGAGCTGGTTGGCTTCGCGGCTTCGTAGGCGTCTGGCCATCGTGGTGCATGTGAGTTCAAGCTGGAACACCCATATTGGGTCAAGATAGGCACAGATTTTGATTAGAACCTCCATCGGAAATTGTGGCAACACGGCGATATTGGGGTTCATGCCACTTCCGAAGTTTGGCTGATAGCCTGCTGGCAGATGATGTCTTGCCGGTCCGCGCAGGAAGTTTGATTTCAGAGGACCCTTTCGCATTTCCTTGACTGTGAGCTCCCAGCCCATCGCTGTTGTGTTGTTAGTCTTCTGTACGAGTTGCAAGAAAGACTGCGCACCTTGAATGTCTTGCCTGGTGGCCGGAATGAGTCTCTCATGGGGAAGCATTGTCTTTCGTTGACTCTGCGCCATGGTGCTTCAAGGTGTAGAGATAATATTTGATGATTTGGGAGTCCACCAGAATGCACGATTGGACAGACTTCTCAAGTACAGACTTCGAGAAGCTTTGTACAAGTTGTTGACGCGAAGGAGTTTGTTGACCGTTCTGCACTGCCCGAAAGCGTGTTTTGGCTGCTCTTCACCAGGTGCGGCGGGCATATTTCGCCAAGCGGTAGCTTTTGTGTAGGTGTGCAATAGGATGTCATGCGGTGAAGACAACGATCCTGTTGAAGAGTACATCATCCTTTTGGATCAAACAAAGGCTGTGAGTTGTAATGCTAGATCATCCTTTCAGGCATGATGTTGGTACACCATGTTATATACTTGGGGGTGGAGTCCAGCTGCACAAGGCTGAGGCTGTGACTGCCACAGCAATTATATATTCACTGGTATGGTATCGCGTGCGAGACTCTTGGATGAGCAAAACTGACAACAACTGGCAGTCGTCAAGCATGGCGCCAAAATGTGCTCAGCAGTCCTTGCTAGCAATGCTGTTGCAACAAGCGGACTAAGTGTCAATGGTCCTCCAGAGTCGAAGAGCATGGCTGTGTTCCCAAGATCCGGCCAGACAGCCAAAGTCTCACAGAAGTAGCGCAGGCAGGGGACGTTCAAGTGGTGAGATTGAAATTTCGCAAGCTGCCAATATGAGCATAGGATCGGACAGGCACCAGAGACACTCACAGTATTGTCCCAGGCTTCCAACCTGGTGAATGGTCAACCTGCTGCTAGCCTTCAAGCACTCGTCGAGCTTCTTCGCTGGCAGAGTTGATGACAGCTACGGAGCCCTTTAAGAGTTCAGCCTTGACCTCTGACCAGCCTTCAGGATTTCCACATTTCTGGGCGTCTTCGACCAAATAAGTGACGAACCCGGCCCTTGCAGAGCCCAAAGCTGTGTCCTTGACACAGTAGTCTCCAGCAAGGCCAACGACAAAACAATGGGTGATTTGTTGAGTCTTCAACGCCTCGCCAAGGTCAATATTCACGCCACCACTCCCAGCAGTCAGGTTGCCAAAGGAGTCTGTGAAAGCGGAATACATTTCAACCCTGGAGTCCATCCCTTTCTTGACGATGATGTCGATTTTGGATTGGTCAATCTCTCCGATGATATCAGCACCTTTAGTATGTTGAACGCAATGAACAGGCCACAGTCGTTGTTTCATCGTTTGCTCAGGTTTATTGCCGACAATATTTTCGACATCGATGAAAGACTTATACGGTTTGTTGTTTGGAGCGGGATGGTTTGTAGCGAATGATACATGATCTTGAGGATGCCAGTCCTGAGTCGCAATTTTCAACACAAACACCGGCGATGCCACAAGTCGGTTGATCAAGGGGACGATGTCCTTGCCACCAGAAATGGCCAGAGATCCATCCTGTTGCGGATTAGCCAAGATCCAGCTCTTAATGGCAATGCAAGCCCTTACAGGTGGACAGAAGTCATTCTGCATGTCGACAACAATGAGAGCCGGTTTAAAAGACATGGTGATGCTTTAGGGATTGCTTTGTTCGCGGTTTTGACCACTGAATTGGACAGAAAGAGGGCAGAACGGTTCACTTCTGTCAACAGCTGTCAGGAGTCTCGACGCTTCCTGATGCTGGCCGAGGCTGCAGCAACTTCCTTGATGAAGGGAGAAGACAGATCAAACAATAGATCTGCCTTGTGATCTCACAGGCGAGGAGTCGGTTGATATTGGCAAGGGATGATCACTGGAGGGCGCCCGGAAAGCGGAAAGTTTAAGGTCACAGGCGGAGAGAGCCAGGTGCCAAGCCCTATTTCAATGCCCATAATCGATCCCTTCTCGCTTTCAAAGCATTTCCCTTCCAACAACCATACAACTCAACCAGCGCATACCACTTCATCCTGCTCGTGGCGCCTTCGTGATTTGTCTCAGTCGGTTTGAACAGTCCTTGCGACTGTTTTGGTTTGCTCTGGATGAGGCGGGATCGAGAGTGCTGAGCATTTTCACTGGACTTCAATTGCAGCCTACGTCCCTCAAACGCTACAACCTACCTGCGTAGCCTAATCGATCCTGCAACTCCTCACAACCACAATCCACCAAACTCCTACGATCTTCAGAAGAGAGATTGCGAACAAGAGCAAACACTGCTACACAGCCGCAAGGAGCACAGCAAATCATGTCCAAAACTTCAGTGGTAAGCTGCACCTGCGGACACTGCGACACTATCAATATGGCTTGAATTCAACCAGACACTTGAGATCGTTGCAACGGCGGGCTCAGTTTTTATCGCTAACACATGACTCTGTCTAGGGTGATGTCTATGCCAAAGTGATCAACGATGTCTGCGAGCAATCACGTCAAGATTTCGAAGAAGGCGGCGTCGAACTGGCAACACTGGACCTTTTGAAGTCGGTAGGTTATCCCCTTCCCAACATCGAACGAGCACCGTTCTTTTGTGTTATGCATCATCAATTCCATCTCTTCATTGGCCCGAAAATATTGAAAATCTGCGGACACCGAGGATGGAGAAAGAGTCTGATTACACCGTGGGTGTGGAAAGCGTTGGCGGTGGCAGGCGATCTCGCATGAGGAGGGCGATCGAGCGTGAGAAGAGCCGGGCAGCGAAGGCGGGGAGGGGAATTCATGGTCTTTGAAGGACCTTGTTCCCCCCTTGCTCATGGGCCTCTTAAATACGCCACGCTGTCTGCCTAGCCGTTGTTCCACATCCCCGCTTAACCTGTTCTGGACCTGCTCCGCCTCAACATTTCATAAGGCTGTATTGACTGACTGACAATGTGCAACAGGAATGGCAGAAGAAACTCTCAGGCCTCAGAGTCGCTCAACTGCCATGGGATCCTCCTCCAGTGTCAGCCAAAGAACAACCCCTCCCAAGTAACGCCAAACCCATCCCATCACAGACACTGCCCAGCAATGGCAACGCCATCAACACCCCTCCGCCTCCGCCACAGGTCCCCTCACAGCCTGCTATCAAGACCGAAAACAATCCAGCACCTTCCTTCCCTCCTCAACCTCTCCCCGTCCAGACATATCAAGCCCCTTCTTTCCAACAAGGTCAACCCATGACGGCACGTGACCGTGCTGCTATGAACTTACATCAGAGCTTTGGTCAACGCGCCGGTCCACAGATTGCTCAGCTTCAGTCAACTCAGCCTCGTGTACCTTTACAATCCTCGGCGGCTGCATCATCAAGCTATATCAAGCAGGAAGACTCGCAAACGCCCTTTCCTGGAGTTCAAGATTATCCTTCCGCACCATCCTCGGCTCCTCTCAAATCGAGTCAAACTGATGGCACAGGTGATGCTCGGGACGATTGGAACAGCGAGTATGCACAACGCAAAGCATATGCCACCGCACACGGCGCTGAAGGCGATCGATTGATCAGAGCGCATTTCAAGTCCAGCCAGCAGGCGATGGAGGGTGGCGGTCTTCTCTTGGCTCTTGACGAGCGACATATGCCAAGCCAAGCAACCACACGTAAAGTCAACAGTCTTGCAGGAGAAGGGTCTACGCAACCATCGGCACCTCCCTGCATCACTCGGGCCCAGGGCGATGCAGCAGGCGACGAAGATGACGATGTGGACGACGAAGACGCTATCAATTCCGACCTCGACGACCCAGACGATCTTGCGGCAAATGAGGAGAACGGAGAGGATACTGACCAAGTCATGCTGTGTACCTACGATAAGGTCCAACGCGTCAAGAACAAGTGGAAGTGTACTTTGAAGGATGGCATCCTGCGAGTGGAGGGCAATGAGTGAGTCCTCTCTGTCCGAATAGGATACTCTTGCATTGACTAATTGCGCAGGTACGTTTTTCACAAGGGCCAGGGTGAATTTGAGTGGTAACGACGCATCTCAATCGACAATCACTCGTCTTTGTCTCCACCAGCTTAGACACATCAGACAGCATGACTGTAAGCATGACATAATGGAGGTGAGGAGCACTTGCATCATTTTGACGCCCTTGGAGACTGCACACGCTGTTGGCATGTGCCACCTTGACTTGGAGGTCGGCTGCGAAGCGAACGAACTCTGACAAGAGATAAGTTTGAGTTCAACCATTTTGGAACGGAGCGTTGCTATCCTCCTATCTGGAGAGCGGGTTCGACTGGGTCGTGCTATGCAAGATTGTGGACCACGTTATCAAGGGCCACGCAAGGGCCAACTTGGTGGCAACGGAGAGGTTCGTCCTGAATATGGCGTGCTGGGGTGTGGAAATGTGTTACCGATGTCACATGCATCATACTTCATGCGAAAGGTTGATATTGCGGAGTACTTTCAAGGGCCTTCCAAAAGCGTGGGGGTTCAAACCATGCGAGGCTAGGAAAATTGCCGGGCGGCAATATCTACCAATAGGTACTTGTGTTTGGTGTAGATAGATACAAACGAAGAAATGACCCGTGAACACTAGTGCCACACTGAGAATGTGGTGTTTTGCCCGGGAATAAATTCCATACGAGGTGTTGCTCAGAATTCGTTAGGGAGTTCTCTGAGCAACAACCAGGAATGGACATCGGCAAGTCATGATTAAGAAATGCCCATGTACATGAAGTCCCGTTCGTCGCTGATCCTTTGCGCTCGTCTGGGGCCAAAAAGGCCCAGAACAGTATGACTGCTGAACTTCGTACATCAGACTGGGGTAAGATGATCATGACCGTGATATGTAGTGTGTTTATTAGTGTGTAGTATTCCGTTGCGCCCTCTGCATGCGTCTAAACTATTCTAGAATATAGCGAGCGACGTGCCAAGGGTGTTCAAATGGTAAGTGTGCTGAAAATGGGAGGTCGATTGGATTTGGGGACTCTGCCCTTCTTCATATCGCCTTCCACACCAAAGTCTCGAACGTTGGGACCGTTTTTCACAGACTTGCCGCTCATCGACTTGAGGTCCGACACGAAGGATTTGCCCCACGCTGAACTCGAGTTCCGAAGGACATAGTCCTCAGACTTCTTCTGGTTGGCGCTGCGCTCGCTTGCGCCCATAGTGACGGCGCGACGCAAGGCCTCCACTGTGCCGTCTGTGTCCCAGGGGTTGAACAGGACGCTTCCCGTCAATTGCTCGGCTGCACCGGCGAACTCGGAAAGGAGGAGAACGCCCTTGCGCTCACGTTGGGTGGCGACGTACTCGTACGAGACGAGGTTCATGCCGTCACGAATCGAGGATACAAAGCAGATATCTGACGCAGCGTACATGGTGATTAGCTGGTCGAACGGTACGCTCTGGTGGAGAAGATGGACAGGCTTGTAGTCGTTGGACCCGTATTTCCTGTTCAAGGCTTCGACCTGAAGGTGGAGATCTGTCGCAAGGTCCTTGTAGTCTTGGACACTTTGCCTGCTGGGGACAGCGACCTGGATCATACTGACTTGCCCGACGAGATGGGGATTGGTGTCCAAGAAATGCTCCATTGCCGTGATCTTTTGAGGTATGCCTTTCGTGTAGTCGAGGCGATCGACCCCAATGATCAATTTACAGACATTGTAGCTTCTCCGCATGTCTCTAACCT
Organism: Exophiala viscosa; assembly: GCF_022695815.1. Classification (NCBI taxonomy): domain Eukaryota; kingdom Fungi; phylum Ascomycota; class Eurotiomycetes; order Chaetothyriales; family Herpotrichiellaceae; genus Exophiala; species Exophiala viscosa. The sequence continues at coordinate 387,068 of NW_026944368.1, read as the reverse complement.
GCTCTTGTCTCGACTTGTTCTCCATATGGTCGATAAATTTGGGCACGTCTATCCCGATTGGGTAGATACCGAGGTTGATGACATTCCCGTATCTTTCTATGCCGGTGGGACACTGTTCGTAGTTCCTGCCTAAGCGTCAGCTGCAAGTCTCTCAAAAGGGTAGAGTCAGTCTCGCTTACAGGTAATCGCAACAAGTGCGAGCGAAGTTCTGGGCGTAGGTCTGTGTGTGGAAGCCGATAGTCTTGCAACGTACGAGACCTTCCAGGATCTGATCCCAAACAGGGAGCACTTTGAACATGTCTCCACTGGGGAATGGTGTGTGCAGGAAGAAGCCAATCGTGATTCTTTTGCTCTGCTTCATGGCTGCTTCGGAAAGCATTCGAGGCAAGAGCATGAGATGATAGTCGTGGATCCAAACAAAGTCACCGTCCTGGATATCGGTCGCCAGCTTCTCTGCAAACCGTTGATTGACCTGCTGGTAGGCCTTCCATTCGTCTTGACGGAACTTAATGGCGTTGGATTGGTAATGGAGTAATGGCCATAGGGTGGAGTCTGTCACTTAGTTAGCGACGTGTTGTTTTGAGTTGACGAGAGAACCTCACTTGAAAACCCGTTGTAATAGGATTCAGCTAGGTCGTCATCCACGAGAATAGGTACAGCGTTATGTTCCTCGCGTAGGGCCCGGGTGATATTGGGTTCCTCGTCCGAAGGAATTTCCATCCCAGGCCAGCCGTACCAGACCATTTCGGACTCACGTTTGACTCCACTCATACCTGTAGCGAGTCCTCCGCTAGATTCCTTGAAACCATATTTGCCATCACTGTCTCTCTCGATGGTGACAGGTAGCCTGTTTGAGACCACGATCAGCCGCTGGTCGGCCGGTGGACTCATGACCAGGAACGAATCCGGACTGGGAGGGGGAGTCTGCATGGCACAAAGTTCGAGGTTGCCTGTGCGTGAACTTGGCGAGGCGCTATTGGAGATGAACGGAACAAATATCAATGTAAATGTATTGGTATCGAGGAGTATACCATCCAGCAAATTAGGACTTGGTGAGACCTATATATCAGTACATCCTTCAGGTCTCAATCAGACTGCTTGTTCGTCGGGGCCTTCATGTAGCTTACGGGGAGAAGACCCATTGAACAAATTGGCCTCGTCAGTAGCAGCTCCTGCCTGAAAGGTGGTCATGTTGGGGGGCTGATAGGACTGTAATTGGCCGCTATGCGACACTCCTGCGAAATCGCTTATTGTCTTGTCTCGCAGAGGCGAACGCAAACGAATCTGGCTTTCCTACGTGCTTCATGCGGAGCTAACAGGGTCTGAAACTGTCGGCAATGGATTTGGTGTCGGGGCTTTTCATGTGAAGCTTACCATTGAGCACATCTCCACGGGTCCTGAGTGTGTGTGTCCAGGGACGACAATCTGACGACAATCGGGAAAACAGCGGGCTTGGATACCTTGTGAATGACGTTGACCAGGCCAGTGCACTGGTACCAATAGTGAGAGGCTCTCGTGACAACGTCAGCTTTAGATCCACGTGGAGAGGAGGCTCGTTGTCCGTTGAACTACCCGACTGGGGATAGGGATTGAGCGTAGCACTGGTGGGGAATTTTCATTACGATAGCGGCATTCTTCAGCGTTAGTTCCATGCACATCATATCTGCATCCTTCCGAAAGGAGTCATATCGGATGCCATGCCTTGACCTTCGGAGAAGATAGGAGAACAATGGCAGTTGAATAGGTGGAATGATATGATCGAAAGAGGGCGGTGGAGGCATTTCTCCGCGCATTGGCGCGGAGGCGGGGAACTTGGCCATAGAGATCCCTAGGGGTCTGTGGCGTGTCTTGTCAGTATATCGTGTTGTCCTTCTGTTTTGTCGTCTGGGCGTCTTTGATGACATAAACTCTATATGTTGCAACAGGGATGTGGGTTGCGGGTCTTCGTAAAAGGGAAGTTGCGTTCCGAGGACGATGGAGAGAATTTCCTAGCTCCGTAAAAGCTCCGGCCCCGCAAATGACAGTTCAAGGGTACTATATGTCGTCGTTTGGTCTTTCGAACTCCTCGGCCTATTCCCTGGCCAAACAACCACCGTAAACCCCTGTAGTCCCTGCAACACACCTGATGTTGACGACCTCGGATACCTTAGGTAGGGAGCTACCTCTGATCGAATGTTTCGCAAAGTTATGCGATCAGCTGCAGGGCTAGGCTCAAAGTATTGCCAAACATGGCTTGTACATATGAGGCTCGGTCCCAAAAGATCGAACTTCTTGTCCTTCAAAAACCCTCACGTATAGTTGTAACAAGAGACCCAAGGACATGTCTGTTTTGCAAATGGAACGAAACAAGGAACGAGCCTCGCCCAGGGGAAGTCGCCCACCAGCCTTCTCCAGAACAGCCCAAGCTTGCCTGTCTTGCAAGGAGAAAAGGATCAAGGTTCGAAGGCCGTCCACAGTGTTACCCAACCCCGCTGCTGACAAAATCACCCCAGTGTACAGGCCAACCAGGCCCCTGTCAAGCTTGCAGCAAGAGTCGTAGATACTGTCACTTCGACTTCAAGCTCGATGCGAGAAGAAAGATCTATGAACCGTCGACAACTCATCGGCAACAGCAATTCCTTCTCAAAGGACTGCTTCTCAGCATCAAGTTGAACGACTCCGACATGGTGCAAAGGCTGGTCGAGGCAATCAGAAATGATGACTCGCCTCCAAATGTGGCCAAAACCCTTCAGAACAACATTCAAGCCTTGCACGAGAGGGGTGAATTGGCCAAGAAGGATATCAGTGAGACTGATATGATCACATTGGTCTTGAAATGTCTCTCGTGCCCACGTCCCCGGACCCGAACGGACAGTACGGCTTCCACAGCACAGTATGACTTTCTTGGGGAGCCTTCCAGCTCGCACTCAGAGTGGTCTTCTGCATCTCCGGCTACTCACGAGGACTTCTTCTTCGATGAGGCATTCCCCCTCCAACTCCAAAGCAGTAATTGTGACATGGCACAATACTCCACGGATTCAGCACATTCTTCTACAGATATTGACTCGATATTCACATCAAGTACGTTTGAGGTAGGTGAAACCATATCGTGGAACATGTCATCTCATCCGGCCACCGACTGACTCCTCGAGCAGTCACAATTTTCTTTCTCCCCGACAAGCTTAGCCAGCAACACTTCTCCGCCGACAAGCAATTCTCCCAAAACTTCGAATTTTGAAATGCCAGCATTATCGTACGAAAAACCGAATGAAAAGCTTCGCTTCTCAGAAACAAACACGATGCAAATCAACGGCACCAGGGGGCATCGGTCATTCATGCGAGGCTCGGATTGCTCATTGCGAGCATTCACATTGCCCTTGATATGTCCTGGTGATCCGATCAACGAAATGGTTATAAGCTTCCGAGATGGAGCTCGCGATCTGCTCAAGTCTGGTGTTTCTTTGGAGTCAGTCATGGGATCTGGCCTCACTGATGTGGAGTTGCTGTTCCGACTGAGGCAACCAGATGATGAATGGAATGTACCCGGCTGGGCATGTGAGGTAAGTCTGGTCACGTCGAGAGCGCTCTGCTCCCCTCTCTTCAAATCACCTTTTTTCGGCTAACGGCTTTTTCTCAGATGACGTGGGGTCTCCAAGATGTTGATTGGCACGTTCAATTAGCTGAGGTCTTCATGAGAGTTCGATTCATGAGATGGTTAATCCTTCCAAACGAGGATACCTTTGCTGGCATCCCGGGTATCCTGCGACCAACCACAGCACAAATGCGTTTTCCTCATTCAGTGGCGATAGATTTCCTCCCCATACCAACGGTTCGGAATGTCCTGGTCAGGAGGCCACAGGACTGGCACACACCCCTGATCAGATCCAAGTACAGCTGCAATTGGAACGATGCGCTCGGTCCGGCGATCGTTACTGATCCTGTCACCGGACGACGACATCTAAGCGAACAATTCGAAAAACATATTTGTGTTTATCAAAACTGGAGTGCTGGCAAAAGCATCTTGGAGACTTGGCCAGAGTTGTCGGGAGAAATGAGATTGGACAAAGCTGCCTAGAGGCTTTGCTGCATCCATCGAGTCTGCATGCAGAGTTCCGACCTGGCGAGGTCGGAGGATATCAATGCCAAATGGAGGAATGGGATCCAATTTTAACCGACACGGCGTCTTCTCGGAAGGGATATTGATTGACGGGCGTTGGTTTCTTGACGAAATCCCCTCCCCTGAGAGGCCGGGCACTAGCGAAACGGACGCCATCCGCAGTTAGGGTGTTTGATAGATCCACACGATTACAGGGACCACGTTCGCCTCGTTGTCCGCATGCTCGGCCCCAAAAGAACCGTTGGAGTTTGTTCAGTGATAACAGGGAAAGCATTGCCAAGCAGACTCTAAAACTTCGGCACCGACAATAAGCGATCGAGAGGCAGCTCTGCAAACGTCACTCCAATAAAGATCTTGCATCTCCAGCCGAATCGTCGATATGCAGGGGACGATCCTGTTGACGTAACACAGCGATGATCTCGACGACGAAAGGACAAGGACGGGGGTCAATGCGTTACACCTGCACGATCGCTAAAGCCTTTGGGGTGTGAGGATCTGAAATGTCTAACACATGCTGACGGCCATCATTCCAAGAACGTTGCCCACGCCTTTGAATAGAGGTGGAGGTGGGTTGACCGTGGAGTCCATTCGGCAGTTTATGAAGTGGAGGTAGAAAGCACCGGTATCAGTGGGCATTTTACAACAGCGCTCCACCTTGCTTTGTATGATAAAGGATGGGGAAAGGAAATGTACAGCTTACATGGGTAGAGACAATCAGATGGCGCTGAGCCAATAGCATGCGCTGGAGAGAAACCTCCGGGCTACGACCGACGCTGAGGAGTAATCGTATATTTCGATCTCAAAGGGCGACCCCGATGTTTGTCAACGTCCGACGACCGAGAGTTTATGCACCTAGAGACATGATCAGAAAACTCTCTGGTCCCTGACCGTTATACATTTAACCGTTCAGTCTCACTTGCCACCACCGGCAACACGAATGTGGGACAAGGTACCCTGTCCTCGTTCTCATACCCCTCCCAAGCCTTGGGGATCTGAAAACATGTGAGAATCTACTGGTGGAGACCTGTCACTGGCCTTTAGTACCTTTGTTCCCTCAGACTGCATGACTGCCGACAGTCATTTGCTGGTACGAGTTTCCCCAACTTCGCTTAAGGTGCTTAGGTTAGACTTTAACTTTAAATTGACATCAGGAGCATGTATGAATCCGCCGTTGTACGTCCTGCGTAGTCCTTGCCCCCTGGGCCCCTAAAGGGCAGCCTAACCCTGCTGAGGCTCCCCATGGCATTCAGCCACCCCGGAGGGAGCTGCCGACCCTTGGCTTGGGTTCCGAGGACTCCTGCCCTAAAATAAATGACTTTCCGCGGGGTGGGCCTCGTCGGATTCCAATCTATCTAATCTCGTCATATGGATGGATATGAAACCACTAGCTAGTCGTCTTCACTAACAATCACCATCTTTGATCTGCTCTGGGTGTTGCCATGCAGCCAAAGCAGCCGTCTACTTGGAAGCAACAAGCATCGTCATCCAAAAGTTGCGACTTGTGCAAGCTCAGGCACCAAAAATGTAGCAGAACAAAGCCGTCATGCCACTACTGCCAGATGAGACGTGTGGAGTGCGTGTACTCCGACGTCCCAGCCAACAAGGTCACTCTCTCCGCTATCCGCCCCGCAAGAAGTATCCCAAACACCACAACGTCAGTCACAACGTCGACAACAGGCAAGACCCGGAGTGATAGCGACTCTCCTTCTGATGCCGAGATTGCCGGTCGGAATACGATACTATCCAGAGATCTAGTGGGTTTGCAATTCTTAGGATCTTTGTTGGCGCTGACTATTCGCAGGAAGCCTTGAATCTCACGCCCTCGCCCAACAAGACCACCGACCTTGGTATCAGTCCAGTACCGAGCGCCTCATCGGCCCCGATTAGGCCTTTAGAGATTGGATCCTGTAAGGAGAGTTCTACCCATTACCTCGTCGACAGTTTGGCAACGCTCTGGGCGGACAAGTCCAATAAAAGCAAAGATCAAATCCTACAAGAGAATGTTTCCATAATGTCCGACCCGACTACTTCGCCATTCCTTACCGTCTGTGTGCACCAACCCAATTATATTTCTCTAGAAGAGCAACTACCAGAGAAAGCTGTTGCCACGGGATGGTTGACCACGTTGATGAAAGGTCCGAATATGCTGTTCCGAGTTTTCAACGAGGATGAGTCGTGGAGACTTCTGGATTCGATCTATGCAAACGAGGACATCAGCCATTCTTCAAAATGTTCCATGTGGCTGCAACTGGCTGTTGGGTGCAAATTCACAACAGGGTCCCCTAAGGAAAGCTACGACACACTATTTGATAGTGGCTGCCAGTACCTGCAGTGGTGCCTCGAGCAATCAGACGAGATAGCTCCTCTCTGGGTCGTGGCTCCAATGATGCTTACTGTTCTTTACTACATGGACTCGAAGCCCAAGACTTGTTGGCTGACCCTTGGTGGTGCGATCCGCCTTGCTCAAGTGCATAAGCTAGACCGAGCCAGGGAAAGCTGTCCACGCTTGTCGGTTAAAGAGTATGAGAGGTGGAGACAGGTTTGGCGAGCCATGATCACCTTCGACACGTACGTAAAATACTCTCCGCCTACCATGAATGGTTCACATTTACTGATCGCCTATAGGTGGCTATCTAGCACACTCGGAAAGTGTCCGCAGATCAACCAGGACACCACGCAGGACTCATTTGTCCAGGTAAGGATGCCGGACAAAACTGTGAAAAACGAAGATTTCGGTGCTGATGTATTCAGATGACCCTTGAGGAATTTGCCCTCCCAAACGACAGCATCGAATTCAACATTGCCAAATTAAGTATGCTACTCGCCCGGTTTTTGACAAGTCTGTGCGACGGCAAAATGACTGCCAATACTCAAGAAGTATTCTTCCACGCCATCGAGGACTGGGCATCCAACCTACCCCAGAATCTGCGTTACTTTCCGGATGACAATGACCCACAAACGTCACAAGCTAACGCGGTGGGCTCAGTAAGTTGGCGCTCATGATGGGCAGTACTCGGACACTGACCCCACCAGCTCTACCTCGAAACATTCTACTTCGCCTCAGTGATGATATTAACCAAACCGGAGCTTTTTACGTCGCTATCCACGGGGCGGCAGCAGAATTCCCCGCACAGTAGACTATTTTCGCAAGCATGGTATGTCACTCCATCTGCCGAATGGGACTTACTAAGTCTTGTGCAGCGTGGATGCTTCCGTCCAGATCGGCCATGCATCCACAATAATACTGAATCGCGGATTCCTCTGCAAACAGTCTTGGTTCATTACGTGAGTATTCCCTTAGTGTCAGATGATACCACGTGGCTGATGGAAACTCTTCCAGGACCCTTGTGTACCATGCTGGACTAGTGCTGGCCTTGAGTCTTTCGGTACAATCGACGTCTCCACGCTACAGCTTAAAGCCCAGTGGGAGCCACAGTCCAGAAACTCAGGGCCTGGAGGCGAACCTGAATATACTGTCATCTTGTGCACCATTCAATGATGTGGCTGCGCAATTTGATAAAGTACTAAAATATTTTCGAGCCTTGATTGACAGCTATGAAGAGGCCAAATCTGCTCGCATGAGCCACCAAAGCGACGGACGCGAACTATTTCGAACGCCACCCTGGCCACCTGCACCGTCCTCCTGGAGGAATCAGAGCATATCTACCACTACTCCCACCTCTACTCTGTGGCAGACATCACCGAATGTGCCGGTGATGTACTCCCTTCCACCATCCTCACCATACCAGGTCCTGGCCGGGCCAGACTCCTCTATTCCTCTCAATCTCAACAACGAAGTTTCACAGGCTGCCGCTGCGAACTTTTACCCCCCACGAACGATTGTGGACCCGACATATATCGGATGGCCAGCCACTCTACCAAATGATGCGTCGGCTTACTCCTTTGTCAGTAAATCAAGTTCACGCTCGGGACAAGGATCCATAGACTCTGGCTTCGAACACTATAAGCCCTATATGCAGAACTTCTGGGCCACAGAACCCTTCGACCCTGGACAACAGATGGGCGACCCAGGAAAGGCGAACTCAAATTCTCAATATGGGTAACACCATGACAGGATACCGTTACTAGATTAAAGCACTAACATCTCGGAGCTTGCCAGGACTATATATCCATTATCCCTAGGATAATGAAAGCATCAAGAACGGTCTGCACCAGTCTAGCCTCGGTCGGTTCGGTTGTTGGCCACAGTCAGAAGACGCCATTCCTGGAAAAAGTCAAACCGACTACCACACGGCCGCTTGTCATCGCTGTCTCGTGGTACCGGTTCCACGCAACGTTGATATATCAATCAAGTTGGTGACAATCCTTGCTCTTGCTTGAAAGACTTCACGGACCTTCCTCTCCTTATTCAACCAGCTTTTGTGGCAATCGGTCCCGCATACTGGAATGGACATTTGGTGTCCGGGTGATCAAGATATTGAGGAATGATTGTCCAGACGCTGCTAGGTCAGACAATGTTGCTGATTTCCACAAAGGTCTTGTGAAGATCTTGTGACAGGGATTCGTTGTTGGGATCGTGCTACGACAGGGAAGCGAGGTCATGCCTTTGGCAATGTCGACTTGAGGAGAAGTCCTGTGCTGTGTTAGGACTGTCGAGGATCGACGACGGAGCGGCATCAAGCGATGAGCTCAAAAACCCTATTGCTTTGTCATGCAATATCTGTCATGGGCTTGTAGGATATCTCAATCAGGCTGTTGTTGTTAGTGAGCATGTTGTGAGCGAATGAGACGGACCTTTCATCAATGGCGCGAGTCACTACAAGTGAAGAGTCGACAAGTACGATGGGTGAAGAAGCGCATCATGCAAATTGATTTGGCCAGGGAGCCAGAAGCTCGGAGTAAGTGAATTCGATTGTTGTGCGGGACTTTCTGCCACACCCTCAAGTCACGCAGGCTGCGGCGCTGCGCAGTCTATATGGTTCTCTACTCTCACTTACGACTCTTCTACTCCGAACCAACTTTCATCTCAATACCTTTCCTGCTCGAACACGCTCATCATTGTTTCTTGTCAAGGTGAGAAGCCCCCCTACAGGTTCTGCATATTGTTCAGAAGCCTCTTTTAAGCCCTGCTTCGCTGGTGCAGCTCGTGGGTAATTGGCCCCATATGAGATGAGACTGAAACCGACAAACGGCGCTCAGTCTAGGACAGCTTCACTCAATCCCCTTGTCGACCCTCGAGAGAATCTATGTCGCTGACCACTTTCCTCTTGTTACTCCTCCGCTTCCTCCTCGACCCTGGCCACAGGCCAAGGGTCCGACTTCGACGGCGTCAAACCCTAACTCATTCAGGCTTTTTCGCTCTTTGCAATATGGTAGTCCCTGGTTCGCCTAGGCATCCGTGCAAGTCCCCTGTTCGGGGTTCCCTTTATTTTACACCATAAATATGGTTTTCATATCCGGTTCACATAAGCGCCAGGCTTTGACGGACCACACTGCGGAAGGGAGGGTGTTGTCCTCTCGGGAGATTCAGAACGGAGGCCCTCTGGGATTGGCAAAGCACACCCAGCACTGGGGGCTTCCTCAATCGTCTACAACCTCCAGGGTTGATTACAACAAGACGACAGAGTCTCTGATCGCCTCGGAGACGATGCCTTCCAAGCCGGATACTTTATATCGTCCCGGGTTCCAATCGAGCATTTCTTCTACAGGGTTGACCAATTCTTCTTCAGCCTCTGGTGCTGGCTCACTCGCGTTGTCCAATCGGCTGCATCCGGACCACCCTTTGCAAGGCTCACATGAAAGTGCAAACATATCAAGGGGTTCTTATGGATCTTTGCGCGACACCACACCAGGCATAGCCATGCAGTATGATGTTCGGGGCGAAATGAGGCCACAGGGATGCACATTGGAATGCCGGAATGAAATACGCACCCTGCGCCGTCGTCTGGAGGACCGACAAATCGCATACGATCGGCTTCTGAATGACTACAACCACCTGCAAAACCAGTTGGAGACGGTTCAGCTGGTCAGAGCCACGGACCGAATACCTCTCGAGCAGCACAGCTACGATATGTCGATGGCGGAAAGCCGGCGGGATCGACTTCATGAGGACTTTGATCGTCTTCCGAGCCAGCCTGAACGTCTGATCCAACAACACAACCACAACCGCGACGATGCGAGCCAGATTGCTCCAGTCGACCATCTAAGGAGAAATGTTGACGACGGAAGTCAGCGAGTGGAGTCAGACAAGCTCTCCCAAGATCAGCGTGTGGAAGAAACGAAACCAGCTCGTTCTTGGGAGACGCTTCCTAGTCAAAGATTTTCGTACATGCTGCCAAAAGCACCAAGTCAACGTGATATTGGCGTCCAGCAATCTGTACCGGCGATCAGCCGGACCTCGCCTGAAGTGCAAGTGGGCAACACTGATGACAGATTCGAAGGAGATTTCCCAGAGCAAACCAGCCACACAAACGGACCGGATGCTTCCTCTGCGCTGAGGACCTCGCCTGATGTCATGGACCGCGATAGTCAATCAGAGCAGTCCGAAGCAGTTGTGAGAGGTAGCAGTGACCGCCGATACCACGTCGCAGAAACTGCTGCAAATGTTAACAAAGAGTCACGAAGCACGACAAGGCCGGACCGCTCGGAGACAGGCGGAAGACCGGATTACGCTGCGTTGTTGTTCGCCAGCATGGGCATGGAGCTTCGAACAATCGATAACTCCCATCCATTGCGAGCTGACCGAGAGCTGCCCTCTGCGCTTGCTGCTAAGCCTGAGCAGCACCCACCTGGGCAGCTTTCAGCTACTCCTGCAAAGGCCCCCACATCACATCGGGCTTCGGCGGAGGTTTCGCATCGGGGCAGACGTGGCCGTCGCCATCGCCGCGGGCGTGGCAGTGGGCGTGGCCATCTCCAGAATGATCCAGTGGTGATGCAGCCGAGAGCTCATTCTCCACCACTACCAGCACAACCCCCTGTTCAGGTGGCGCCGCGTAGACAACTAGGGGGCCCGATGCCCCCGCCGCCGCCGCCGCCAGACTGGGACCGAGCAGCACAAACATCTGACAACTACGGAGGGCGTGCTGATTCAAACAAACGGAAGTCATCGCCATCCCCTGTGGCCCCAAGTCCGAAACAACGACGATGTAACAGCTACACTTAGAGCTGTCAGCGAGCGGAGGGTAGCGACAGCCAAAGCGCAGGTACATGCGTGCCACGGCATGATGGTCAGAGGACAAAATCCGCGCCAAACAGAGTTCGTTTTTGAAAAAGAAGATCGATCTTGCAAAGAGCCAAAACGGGCTGGACGATGCACTGCAATGGTCGTCGACGAATGCGACAAGAAGTCAAAGTCCACCTGAAAGAAGGGATCGCGAGCGCGAAAGAGGTTGCGGCAATAGCAATTGACTGAGCTCCTGGTGGGAAAAATCGCTGACCAGACCAGACCAGACCGTGTTGGACATGAATTTGGGATTGAAATCATCTTGTTAGTGCTTGTGCTATGAGCAACTGTCTCAACCTGCTTGCCGAATTTGGCAGCTCCTGAATGTCTCAGGATGTCATGGCTATATGATCCTTGGTTATAATAAGCATGGGACCAGAGCAGTACCTTGGAAGGGGTACGGTCATTTGGGATGTGAGCAGCATGATTCAGAATTGTCAGGTACAAAAAGATAGTTCCGATAGCACGCTTGAACGTATGATGGTGGATTGGTATACAGACTTTTGTATATGCAGAAATGCCAATACAGACGTACCGTCTCAGTTTGAGGTTTCAAATCATGGAAAAGCAACAGTGAATTCTTGCAGTGAAAGCGTCAGTCAGCCGCGTTAATTGACCACTGACGTTGGTTGCGGAGTGACGTAATTGGCGAAGCAAAGCAGGTGAAGTGTTTGTTCCACACTGTCCCTGCCTGCCTGCCTTGGAGGAGCCTCTTTAAATCTGGCCAATTCTTCCTCTTCCTTTCCACCTTTGACCATCATTAACCAGATCATTTGTTCCGAGCGAGTTCTTTTGCTCGCATAAAACTTCTTACCTGCTCAATATCCAAGACTGATTGATATCACACACCCGCAACCATGACGCTCTACTATAGTTTGGTCAGTTTTCTCACGTGCAGCTGCTTGCTCTAGATGACCAACGCTGATGCTCCCGAATAGGTCTTCGTCCTTCTGGTGGCAGAGATGGCGCTTTTTGTAGGCCTCATCGTCCCTATGCCTTTCACCATCAAGCGCAAGATGTTCAACTTCATATCCGAAAGTCCACTGGTTGCAAAATTACAATATGGAATGAAGGTCAGCGAAAGTCCGCTTCACGAGGAACAACTGAACTAAACTGTTTAGATCACCTTCATTTTCATCCTCATTCTGTTCCTTGACAGTGTCAACCGTGTCTACCGTGTTCAGGTTGAGATGGCATCTCTCATGAACGACAGCTCCGGTGCAGGGTATGACGCTATCCTTTCAGCGGCAGTCCACCCAGCTAACAATAAGATAGGAGAGCAGCTGCCATCGGTTCCGACCGTATGGAGGTTCAAGCTCGCAAGTTCTACTCGCAACGCAACATGTACTTGACCGGTTTCACCCTCTTCCTCTCCCTGATTCTCAACCGCACCTACGGCATGATCCTCGATGTCCTCCGTCTGGAAGAGAAGGTCAAGATGTATGAGGGGGATTCGCAGGCCGGCGGAAAGGAAGGAGAGAAGCTTTCAGGACGTTATCGTGCAGACCAGATTGGCGAACTCAAGAAGCAACTCGAGAAGAAAGACAAGCAAGTGGAAGCCATGAAGAGCCAATCTGAGGGCTTGCAGAGAGAGTATGACCAATTGAGCGTCAAGTACAACCAGACAAACCCCAGCACTGGTGAGAAGAAGAGCAACTAAGAGCATGCATGACTTAACAACGACAAAACATGCAGAGATTAGGCTTTTGGAAGCTAGGGTGCAGAACTGAGTCAAGGTCGTACCTAATGACGGTGACTACTTTCTGGAAGCATATTTTGGGGGTCTAAAAAGAACACTGATGGCAAGGATTCTGGTCGAGTGAACGACCGTGGCTTTTGACCGGAGTCAGGCGGATGAATGTCTGATTCATCGTGTAAATGCGAAGATGAGAATAGATTTGGTTGTGTGTTTTTATTCTGTTTCCCATGCTCGCCTAAAGTGAACATATAAGCATGCTCTAGATGTCTTGTCTGATAGCTGTCCCGCAACATGTCCCACACGCGACATTCTGCTATGCGGAGGCGATACAAGCTAGAGAAACGAGCCTCATCCATGCACACCGTACATCCCTGTTGTGGGTGGCTTTTTTGGCGACGAGGAGTAACTGAAGGTCAAGCCCGCAAATGTGGGGAGCCAATGACGTGAACGACATTGTTCGCGTCTTGTTCTTCTTTCATCTCATCACCAAGCGATGGGACCACTCGATTTGTCCCTCGGCTAATATCATGAGTCCTTGCTTGGAGTAATGCAAACCTGTAGCTCTTGCAATGGTCCGCAGGTGGCCGTACGAGGGCGGTGACACAAGCGAGCAAAGCCGATGCCGCTGTTGTTTACCTGAAGGTGAGTCTTCTCTTCATGCCATCCTTCCTGTCAATCCAGCCCATGCTGCAATGTCGAAAAGTTCATCTGGGAAGATGGATTCTATTCTCACGGTATTGACCCTACTTCTTGCGTGCTGTGTCGCCTCTGTTCAATCCGATCCACGTCCATATGCACCATTCCTGCGAGGTCGACAATTGAGCAGCAACAGCAATGCCTCTTCTCTAGAGGTCAATTTAGGCTATGGAATCTATCAAGGCTACAACAATGCTACTACAGGTCTGAACCTGTGGAAAGGGTAGGTGCTTGACATTGGCATAATGTTGTGCTAACAGTGAGGTTTAGCATTCGTTATGCAGCACCTCCCACGGGTTCCAGCAGATGGCAGGCTCCGAAAAGTCCAGCGACAAACAACGGTTCGGTGATTCAAGCTAACCAGTTCGGCCCCATTTGTCCTCAAGGCCAGGACACAACTAACACATTGGTCCCATACAACGGAACTGGAGCAAGTGAAGACTGCCTATTCTTGAATGTGTACGCCCCAGCAAATGCTTCTGGCTTGCCTGTCCTTTTCTACATCCATGGTGGAGGGTATGGCCGTGGCAATGGTCAACAAGATCTCTCGGCCATCATAAATGCTAACAATGATTCCTTCGTCGGAGTTAGCATTCAATATCGGGTAAGCACATCACTCCCTGTTCGACTGAATGCTGACTAGCCTAGCTTGGAGCATTTGGCTTCCTTGCTGGAGATGAAGTCTTTCGGAATGGAGTTGTCAATGCTGGCCTGTTGGATCAGCACTTCGCGCTCCAATGGGTGCAGAACTACATTCATCTCTTTGGGGGTGATCCCAGTCATGTGACAATCTCCGGTCAATCCGCAGGAGCTGGCTCGGTCATGCTCCAAGACATGGCTTATGGTGGTTCGCAGGGCCAGTCATTGTTCAGAAATGTATGTGTGTCTGAAGATCTGGACTCAGTAGCTAATTCCGCCAGACCATAGCATCCTCACCTTACTTGCCGATGCAATACGGATACAAGGATTGGCAACCATCACAGGCGTACTATGCCTTCGCGACTATGGTAGGATGTGCGCCAACACTACCATACGGCGCTCACCCAGGCACAATCTTCGACTGTCTCGTCAGCAAAGATACTAGCACGTTGCAAAATGCCAGTGCGACATTGTCTGAGTCGGGAAAATACGGCACTTGGTGTTTCCTTCCTGTGACGGACGGTGTCTTCGTTCAAGATCTTCCGAGTCGGCAGCTCTTACGCAAAGAATTGAACGGGTTGAATCTTCTTGTCAGCAACAACGCACTCGAGGGCCCGGCCTATACTCAGCCCAATATCACGACCGAGGACGACCTTGTTGCCTGGCTACAGTTGACGTTTCCCCTTTTCACGAACGATGACATTGCCAAGGTCCTGCTCTACTACCCGAGTTCGAATGCATCGACAGATCCAAACGCGCCGCTGTTCGCTACGACTGGCACGAGTGACCCTAGCTTCATCAATCAAAGCAGTGTTGCAACTGGTCAACAACAGCGTGCATTTGTAAGAACGAAACAATTTGGTGTGGCAGCGTCGTGACTGACTTTTGACAGGCCATCTACTCGGAGACCACGTTCGTGTGTCCGTCATACTGGATGGCGGAAGCGTACAGCGACTTTGGTCGTACCTCGTACAAATACCAATACTCGGTGCCTATTGCAGTTCATGGGTCAGATCTTACCGCATACTTCGGACCAGCAACTCCAAACCAAAGTCCCGATTTCGTCAACGCCGCGATGCAAATCTGGGGCAGCTTCATCACGCAAGACAATCCATCTATCCCAAGCAGTGTAGCCAACGGAGCGTCGTCCAATAGTACCCAGACCAACGCAGCGTCCGAGTGGCCTCCGTTCACAATTTACTCACCCTATCAGATGGACTTGAACATTACAGGAGGGACATCGTTTCCATTCAACCTATCGTACATTCATGCTAACTTGACAGAATATGGTGAACCCGGCTTGGTCAACGACATCACCTTGGTGAATGCATACACTTGGGAGGCAGGCCGAGGATATCGATGTGACATGTGGAGAAGCCTTGCAGCCATAGTGCCTGAATGAACGTGGTGCTGGCTAGCGGAGCACCGTATGACCGAAGATACGAGATACGAAGCATGTGTTGCAGTGCAGGACTTTCTTTTGCTATTGCACCCGCCATAGCATTCTCGTTCACGTTTATTATCGTTATTCCGCCGCAACGGCAAATCTTTTGGAGTGTCTGAGGCTGCCAAGTAGCCATTCCACCCCTCCTATAGCATTGTGATAGTATGTAGTAGTGATTAATTCGAATTGTCGGATGTAAACCCATAGATACTCCCGTGTACTGCTCTTTCGCTGCTGTAGGTATGACCCGGGGGTGACTTGAGTCCAAATCAGCCTTGCTTAGTCATGTTGCATCCGCGCCCGCCTTGAGGCTGCCCATCCTGTGGCTTCGCACGCCAGTAATGTCAATCTTGCACGAGTACAAGTGCAACCTGTATCCTTTCTGATTAAGCCTTCGCTACTGCCAATGCCTTGGTAGGCAATTATTTGTACAGCCTTGAAAGCTGAGGGCTAGCACATTCAAAAAGGCAGTGAAGTGTCACGATCCAAGGTCAAAAATGATGCCCCTGAACTCGTACTAAAATCCTAGCCATCTGAGTGATCAAATTGTTTGGAACTACACGAAGTTTTCTCTTCACTGCAGAAGGCTCTGACAAACCCAGTGTTGGCATCAGCATCTCATAGTCACAAGTGGTCAATCGACGTCTCTCCATCACTCGAAGGGTGCACAGACGAGGTCGTACCAAGGCATCCCCTTCAGCACATCTCCAGCAAGTCTTGTCACCGGAAGCAAACGAGCAACCAGGAGTTACGACTTTAACGACGGGAAGCGGAAACAGGAGAGGCTACGAAACCGCAAAATAGGACATTCTCCAGCAGCTTTTCTACTTGGTCCCACCTGGAATTCGGGTTTCTTCATCAAACCCTCTTACCTTGACAATCACCCAATACACTTTCGCCAGTCTTACCAGCATCATGCCACAGGACCCCAAACTCCTAGCTTCCGCCGTCCCGAGAGTCGGTGTCGGCGTCTTCATCGTCCACCCACACCCCGCCTCACGCCCCTCCAATCCACGCTCCAGGCCTGGGCGGCTGAAAGGGTGGAAATTCCTAATGGGCGAACGCCTCGGCTCTCATGGATCCGGCACTTGGGCCCTACCAGGAGGCCACTTGGAGTTTGGCGAGACGTTCGAAGAATGCGCAGCCCGCGAAGTCCTCGAGGAGACGGGACTGAAAATCCACCAGATCGAGTTTCTTACCGCAACGAACGATGTCATGCCTGGTGAGGGAAAGGCCGGGGAGAAGCACTATGTCACGGTCTTCATGACGGCACGTGTAATTGGATATGAAGACTTGAAACACTTGCCGAAAGCAGTGGCCGACGATATCCTGAAAATAATGCCGGAAGCGAAGGTCATGGAGCCGGATAAGTGTGCTGGGTGGGAGTGGGTAGATTGGGGGAGTCTGGGGCACTGGGCGGGACTTCAAAGGGGTATGGACGTGGGCCGCGAGATCGTTAGGAAGGAAGGGACTACTCGGAAGCGTAAGAAAACTCCGGAGCTCGAAGAACTCGGAGGGAGGCGTTTGTTCTCGCCGATGGTGGATTTGTTTGAGCAGCGGCCTGATGTTGTTCCTTGGACAGAATGAATGCGATGCACGGCGTGAGGTTTGCTATGCCATCGTGTGTACCAGAAGCAATCGCGGGGTCTTGACAGAGAGGCTGGACTGGCGGTGCAATGGCGTGTTCGCAACAACACGAGACGAGGTTGTAGCTGGCCTCGCGAGGGTTGGCTGTATGGGAGCAAGACTTAAACGCAGCGGGATGGGCTTGGGCTTAAGGACCACAACGGAGGAAGTCTCGTCGATCAATTTGCTCTGACTAATATTGTGTTCTCGGAGAGCTCAAGAACAGCAGCCCAAGCAGTCTAGAATGCCGCATATGGTGTATCAGATTTCCCCATCAACTCTTCGCAGTCCTGGATAGCAAGCATTATATTCTCTGTACTTTCGCCGTACCGTCTTCTGTTTCGAGGTATGGTCATATAACACTGTTGAATCAGGTGCCGCCTCGTCTTTTCGTCCCTCATATATCCCTGCTTTGCACTATGTGAAGAACCATGGTTGCCAATGGTTTGAGTATAAAACAATAAAAGGGTGTATCGTAACTCATCATGGATGCCCCTCCCGTCGCCAAGGAACCAACGTTTGTGGCCGGATAGCACTTGAGACCTCACTAACGTTATCGCAACATCCTTGTCGGACCCGTTGGTGCATGTAGCCTAGGTTCCATCGTCATTGGTATACCTGTCGTTGGTGCGTCGGTCATTGGCACATCTTGTCCAGCGATTGTCCGGATTTCTGTGGGCGATACTTGAGATCCTCTTCTTAGCGAAGGCGTGCTGGATCCAGAACTGGGTTTGGAATAGGGGCCGCCGTTGCCATTGACTTTGTGGTGTTGGAAAGGAGCTTCATCGTTGTACCTTGGCAAAGGAAGGGTTTGGTGAACGGCCGGGTGATCAGACGTTGGCGTGTTTGGCTGTTGCCCGGGTTGAGATTGTCCATTGGTTGGCCTAGGTGAGAACAGAACACTGTCTTTCCATTCTGTGTATGCCCTTGCCGTCGGAGATTTAGGATAGAAAGAGGGACATGGCACGCGACCAGGATCCTCTGCCGCTACCTTTGCGAATGCTCGGTGGTACGCAACCTCACCCAGAGGATCTTCATGAGGTGACTCTGGTGATTTTGCTAGGTCTTCTCGATATCCTCGCATGGTCCATGGATGATCGTGATGTTCAAGTGGAAGTCTGAAATGTGGATGAGGACGCTTGTTGTCGCTGCTCATCGCTTTCACCCTTCCCGACCGACGGACGATCGTATCTAGGCCTCCTATCGGTGATATCAAGATTGGGCGATCATTCAGGGGAATTGCGGTTGAAGAATTGATCTTCCCTCATCCGCCGAGGAATGTCCACATCAGAGAGGTGGCATGTGAGAGGAGAAGGGGTGTTACGAAGCCTTCAAGTACGGTAGATGAGAGTGGATCAGGTAGCTCGTAGAGGGGTCGATAGGTTCAATGAACAATAATCGATATATTCGGTTAGAAAACTCGGTTATGAAAATGGACGTTTTCCGGGACGGCTGCTCCCGCTCCAGAAGTGGATGGACATCGCACTCTTATAAAGCAAATTGTCGAAATATCAGAGCACAAGAAATGTACATGGAATGGCTAAAAGCCAGCTATGCGACTCGACCGTAGTGAGAAGCGTGATGCAAACTTTCAGAAATCCCCAGGCAGCCAGTTTGAGACCCAATCGAGCTGCAGAACAACGTTACACAGCAGCCCAACGTCTGCCAGAGATACTCCGCTTTTAATTGCTGTCGCTTCCAGGTGGTTTCTCGGTACCTTGCTGCATGATGCACATCATATATGGGGCATGGTCGCTTTTTATTACGTGCCAACGTGGATCGTCGCAACCATCGATGATTTCCCCTGTTTGGTCCCCATGCGTTCATGTTCGATGATCACGAGCCAAACTTCTTTGATAGAACGATCCTCGAGCTTCGGATCCACCGAAGCATACATCTTGAGGGAGGAAAGAAGGGAGCGAAAGAGCAGTATCACCAAGAATCTTTACACGGTACAACATCTCATTTGTTGTCCGGACCGATCAGAATCCGACCAGTCGGTACTGAAGCGCAAGGGGGTTACATAAGTACCTCAGACAGGGAGCAAGGAATGGCCATGTTCAAACAACATCTGCCGGCATAACGGGACCGTATATCAGAAAAACAATGACTATTGTGATTCGTACCGGAGCATGCCGAGGAGGAAACCAGCCAATATGCACAGCAGAAAAGGCGTAGGAAAGAGCTGTCTTTGTAGCCTCGTACTCCGTGCAGGGTGTCATTTGCGGGCACACCAGGCATTCTTATAACGTCAACAATAAAGGGTGTCAGAGCCATAAGTTAAGCTTAGCCCTTGAATTTCTTCGGCCGTTACATGCAGCCCATTCTCAACTCCCATTCCGGCTACTGGTGGCAAGTTCCCTCTGGACCAAAAGCTAATCGGCGCCTAAACCACAACCAGAAAACCTCTCTTGGTTATTCTGTGTCCCTCATTGGTCGCCCAAAGTCCTTATCAGCGGGACTTTGCTGGGCGTTCTTCATCGGACCCCTACCGTGACAGTAGGCACATGTCGACTTGCCCTCGCTGGCCATTTCCCTCAATCTTCCTCTCGCCGCCCGCCGCCGCGCCCCAGTCCGTTGTCCGAGACTATTACACTGACCCGTTGCTTTCCTCCAACCCAAATCAAATATCAATGTCTTTTCCTTTAATATATTGTTTCAACGGTGGAACGACACCTCGGAAGACTCTTTGTTGCTGCTCATTTTGACGTACATGTCCGCTCCTTTGATATAGACTCGAAATTCACCTCAATCTGCAAGCCTCAGCCTCTACCGCTTTCAACCACCCCACCCTCCCACGCCTTTGACAGCCTCATCTCGTGCCCTACAACCCGTGGTTGCCTGCCATCCCACAGCGATTCTATTTGCTTGTTCGGAAGGCGCCTCTGAGATCATTCCGTCGGATGCTCGCCTGACATTGCCGTGTTATTCAGCTCCTCGCATCGCACCGACGTTAAGCGCGGGCCTCGACCTGAGATCATACAAGAATATCCTCGGATATCACGCCCGTCTACCGACATCCAGCCTCGTCTTACCAGCTCTATAACGTTGACACGGACGACAACTCGTCCTGGGTTCCCTCACAGCCCATCTACTTATCACTACCCAAAATGGCCACAAACTCGACCACTCAGACATATACAATTCCCGGAGAGAACCATTTCTTTGCGCGACAACAACATTCTCCAGCCAGTTCACCGTCACCAACCTCTCCTCGAATGCAGGAATATCTCCAGCAACAAGCGCCGAACCCGTACAAGCAGCTTCGGCCGCTAAAGTCGCCTCTCTATGTTCCTGCTGCTCTCAGACCTACCGAGCACTTTTATAACCCCTCTCCCATGACACCACCAAAGAGCCTGCACGGGTCATTGGACAACCTGCAAGACAATGAGAGACGCAGCGAAAGCCCAGAACAACAAATCTACACAGAGTCAGATCCTTATGATCATATGTGGTTACAGGAAGAAGAGCTTGGTGACGTGGCTGGTCCCCCAACGAAGGAGCACTGGAAGGTATGTTACTGCAGTATGGTTTACTACAAACGAGAATGCTAACGCTCTCTCCTTGCAGCCAGACGAAGCTTCATCAATATGCGACTCTCCTGAATGCCGCTCGACCTTTAATCTCTTTGTTCGCAAACATCATTGTCGACATTGCGGCCACATCTTCTGCTCCTCACACAGTCCATACACTATCCCTCTCGATCAATACGCCAAGTTCCACCCCGACGGAGTTCTTTCGAGAGCATGCGAAACTTGCCATCGCCAATATCAACGATGGGACACCGCCAGATCGATCCGACGCAAGAACAGCCAGAACAGCAAAGACGATGGCAGCAATGAGAGCGGGCCACCGACACCTCTGGCAGGACCAACAGGTCATCGCAGGATGATCTCGGGCGGGATTCGTGGAGCTCAACCAGCAGAACAAGCTGCCAACAGCGTTCCCAAAGACTGGCACTGGTCGACTTTCTGAATGATCACGTGCCATTCTCGGAGTACTCCACCAATAAATCGACTTTATTAGCAACGGCCTTGACCGAAACCACGGTAACGTTGCTTGTCCCGGCGCCTGGCCCGAGTTCTGGACCCTCTGGGAAATTGTCGCCCCGAGCGGCACCACCGAATTTTGGAGGCGAGCCTCCCAAAACAGGCCAGACTATCGAGGCTGTGGGATTCTCGGTTACATACGGGTGGATCGTTCGTCTAATTAGGCTGCGATCTCATGAAAGTGTCCGGTCATGACTACATTTTGAGATTGATGTGTCAGAGTCCGGCATCATATGACCGTTCTTTATTCTTGGGCTCTCCCGGACGTTCGATGGTGTCGTTCAAGAGAACGAAAAACGAGCTGGACGGAGACCGGCTCGGTAATGGAGTACGACACAATTGCCGACAATATCCATGGTGTGGTTGCACGACATGAATGAGACACCAAAAATGCAACAACGTGTCTGATTATCCTTGGATTTGACGATGTGTCTGAGTACAAGTCAGCAACCTCGGCCGGATGGAAGGCGAAAATAGACGACGAGAAGAACGTGGAAAGAGTCCACATGGTGATTTGTCTGTCATTGTGTGACATCCAATTCTATCGAATTTTAGCGAGCGATACCGATCTCATACGACGTTCTGGGAGGTTCCCTGTCCTTTTTTGCACTTCGAGGCGCGACAGGGTTGCCTGAATATAGATGGCACTCTCTTGTGAGTCAGCGAGGCCAGAATTGTTTGGATAGAGATATGCGAGAGGGAATATTGCTTTTAGGCGATGGATATACCCCCGGTACGAGATTAATGGTGGCTCATTCGGCGTCCTCTGGAGTTATGAAATCGTTTGGTACATGCAGATATGAATTCGATGTAGAGTCTAGCCAGCGATTGATATGTGCAGGTCAGAACAATCTACCTTTTATCGAGTCATCGGTGTTCTTTTCGCCTCTGATTCTATCTCACAATTTCTCGGGTATCAACGCTAATGTCATGTTTCATTCCACTCGAGTCCCCATTCTAACCCATCAACTGTCCCAGATCTTCAGGTGGCCACCTCGTCTGGGCAAAGCTCAAACACCGCTTGATACTCTGTAGATACTTTCTCGTGACCTCATCGGACATGATGTGCGCCTGCTTGGCCTCGCTGCTCTCGTGCAGTTTCTCGCGTGCAGACCGCTCGTGAATTCCTACCATGGTCACCCCGATGGGCCATGCGGCTTTCCCGATTGAGAGCGTCAAGTACTTGTCGTTGGCCTCGACGTAGCGCCTCCGCTGGGCCGATCGGACGATCTGGCATATGGGCTCAAGGAGGCCGTGGTCCAGGTCGCGGCGTTCGAAGCGTCGGAAGAGCGGCGTCAGATCTTTCAATACAAGCAGGTATGAGTTGGCTGCTGCTTTTCCGGAATTCGAGGCCTTGACATCGGCGTCGCGTTCGGATAAGGCGATAGACCATTCGCGTAGTAAGAGGGTGAAGTATGAGCCTAATTGCCGGTAGAGGAAGTCGTGCTCGGGCGTGCCGTTGGCAGGAAGGGTTTCGGGGAGGAGCATGTCTTTCTCGGGCACGGGTTCGAGAGTCGTTGGTATAGGACCATCGCTGAGTTTGGGTTTCGTTACGGGGGTCTTAGTTAGGGTGAAGTATCGTTTTAATCGTGCGGTGTGTGTTTCGTCGAAGAGTGAGGCTGGCTCGTTGAGCGAGCGTAGTTTGAGCCGTAGGTCGTCGTCGGGAATGTCCTGGCCTGCGGGTGTGTTGTCTGCACCGTCGCCATTCTCGATGCCTGGAGTGTCTGGTAGGTCTGGGAGACCTAGACGTTTTCGTCGTTTGCGTTCTTCTTCTTTGGCTTCTTCTTCGCGCCGCTGGCGGGATTCTTCGGCTAGGCGGCGTTTCTTTTCCTCGCGGGCGGCATCACGCTCGGCCTCTTCTTCTTCGAGTTTGCGCTTTTTGGCTGTTCGTTCTAGCCGTTCGGATTCGATTCTGGCTTGTTCGGCGGCGTAGGCGGCTTCGCGGGCGGCTTCGAGTTCGGCGCGGCGGAGATATTTTTGTGAGGTTGGCTCGGGTGAAGCAGAGGGTGCAGTTTTGGTTTTGGATTTCGCAATTTGTGCCGCCATCAACGCTTTGAAGTCCATGGTCGCAGCTGTGTAAGACGAGAATGGGTATTCCGATTCTATGAGGTGGTCAGAGAAATTTCGTTGTTGAGGTTTGGACTTTGGAGCGAGAAAACGTGGGTGCAATTGCAGCCTTGCGATTAAAGTTTAATAACTTACCTAGCTAACGTTAATGGCTTCCCCAACTTTCGCCATCACAAGTGTCCTTCTGTCACCTCACCTCATCTCACATCTTATCTCAACGTCTACATCATTCAGCATGACCATGGATCATGATGGATACGACTTGAAAGTCCTAACTTCATGATATGTTATCTGTGTACATGATATGGGAGCGATCATCTGTCTCATTTTCCTCACATGATCCAGTCAGGCCTCCCAATCCCGACAGATATCGTTTCCTCGTACATAGGGTAGAGTGGTAGTCCCAGCCATGGTCTGCTACGTCCCCGAATCATCTTGCGGCATCAACAAGCCATTCAAATTATGACAACACCCCGAGACACCGCAGCAGCTCGTCTGGTGGCCGTTGCAAAAGTTCCGAGGTGTTCGTGACATGGGTCAACAGCTGAAGTATGTCCGAGTACGATCGGCCAGCATGTTGGCAGGCTGTCCAGGTGGTAATGTATGGCAGCGACGGAGCATTGCTCTGGAAGGCAGATGCAATGGAGGCAGCTTTTCAAAGCCAAATGGTGCTGCTGTTACATGATCGTTAGTGAGTACAACAATGCCATGCGAAATCGATTTTACTATTGACGGCAACTGGTCGGCCGTGCCAGCGGTGTTCGTACAGCGGGAGAATCGGACTCTCATGCCGTCCGTGAACAAGCTTCCATAGGCCGAAGATCGTAGGAGGAAGTGCCAGGAAAAGAGCAACAACGCCCACTATGGTATCTTGAGAGAGTGCCATCAATGAGCATCAATCAGGGTATGACCACCAGCGTATGGTTGCGTGTTCAGATGTGATCACGAAACAGATTCACCTCTGATGGGCGAAGCCGCGAAGGCTCATTGTCTCTCTTTATCTTGAAGACATTCATCTTGTTAGACATGGAGCATACTCGACCTTTATCTGTGACCCGTGTACAGGCGACTCGAGTGTTGGTCCTTTACGATAGTTCGAAGGACTTAGGTGAATGTTTCCCCACTGTCATAGTGTTCAGAAAGGACGAGGCTATGGAAAGTGGCGAATGCTCGCCGGCGATTGAGCGAAGAGTGAAAGTACGGTATCCACCTTCTGTTGAGCGTCGATGGCGCACGCCTCCGGAATGAGGTACGGTTCCAACAACCCCTGTCCGTACTTTCGTTATGAGCCAGTGAGATGCCCCGTCTTCATGCAGCTTGACCATGTCTGCCACTCAGGAAGCCCAATTAAGCGAAGTCGAACTTTCGACACTGACCTATCATATGCATCACCAACCCAAATCAGTCAAACCAGCCACCTGCGAAAACCACCAACTAATGATCAGCTTTATTACGGCTACGGTCGCCAGCATTTATACATCTGTGCCGGTCTCGTCTTCTTCCGAGCCATCATGTCTCTCAAGTAGAACGCATTTTGCCAAACCGAGGGACTCGCTGTTGTTGGGACAGTCTCTTCGATTGGTATCCAGCCTGATGTTTGTCTACATCCGCCCCACAACGCCGACATCCAATCAGCCTTACGGCTTCATCCTGAACATTCATAGCAATCTGAAACGCTCACTCAATCTTGACTGCTAAGAGCTCGAATCTTGCGCCAATTTCGCTTTCTCTTGTTGAGTATGAGCTCGACCAGCCCGACTATCGCTGCACGTTCGGGCAGTTCAGCTGAGCAATGGGAGAGGCGGAAGGATACAATATACGACCTCTACATTCGCCATGATCAACTCATAGAGGCTGTACAAAAGTCGTTGCCTGATCGAGCGACGGTCGCGCAGGAACACTGCTGCAGGACTCAAACAGAGCATGTTTGACTCCACAAGCACCCACACAACATGGTCGTATCCCTGAGTCGGGATAAATTTGGTATGTGGACAGCGACATGAGCCAACCCGCGGCGATGAGGCATCTGACGGCCTCACGAACCTTGGGCATTGTGCTCTGATCCAGCGATTGGAGAAGATGCGTTTCAATATCAGAGCTTTGATCTGAGCAGCCGGCCCATTACAGGCCAGGCAAGCCGTCAGCGAGTTTTCGAAAACTTGGGACGAACAGCGGATATGAAGCAAATGAAGTAACACCTTTCCTTCGGTTTTGCAAATTGTGCATTCATGCCGGGCACCATATCGAGATGGACAGAGAACAAGCAAGGCTTTGGACGGCGGCAATGATGATCCTTTTTCTTTATCCTATGTGCTGATGTGCATGTCTTTCTCCAGGGCAAATCCCTTTGAATTCAGACATTGGCGGCTTCTCGCCTGCACTCCTCCCAGGCTCTGCACTACAAGTGTAGACTTACTTCTGGTTATACTTGTCACCAATGCCTCTCTGCACCGCCGGCCGCTCGGCAATACGATCAATCCACTTGAGCAAGTGTGGAAAAGGCTTCATGTCTTCCTGTGTGAAGCCGCTGCGCTCCCAACCCTTGACCCAAGGCCACGTCTTGATATCCGCAACGCTGTATTTGCCTTTTCCACTTCCGACAAGATAATCTCTTGGTTCGCCGGTGTATTGTCCGGACAAACGGATTTCGAGTACGCCGAAGACACGGAGGGTTTCGTTCTTGTATCGGTTTATGGCGTCTGAGATACCACATTAGCACCACATATTCCTCAGGTAGTATTAGTTTGGGGCAGCGTACAAGGAATCTTCTCCGGCGCCGCCTTTGTAAAGTGATTGACCTGTCCCTGATACGGGGCACCGCCGCCATGCCAGAAGAACATCCACTGCAGTGCCTCATTGCGCTCGAGTTCGTCCTTGAACCCGAATGTATCGTCCTTGTCGAAGAACTTGATCAAGTACAGAATCTGGGCTGAGGTCTCGATGACAGGGAACGGAGGGGATTGGGAGTTGTCGACGAGCGTGGGGATGCGGCCGTTGGGGTTTAATCTTAGAAACCACTCTTTCTTCTGCTCGTTTGTCGAGATGTTGATTACTGTCGTGGTCCATTCTGTATCGTGCTTTTCTGCGAGTTCTTCGAGCATGATCTGCGTGGCCTGGCCATTGGGGGTGTTCTGCGTGATCAGGTGCAGGCCTTTGGCGTTCTTGACGTCCGAGGGCGTCTCGGAGATGTATAGATTGTTGGACGACATTGTGTGAGCTGTGCGAGTGTTGAGGCTGGAAGGGTGTTTACTGATCGTGTTCACGCTGACTCGGACTTGCGGAGTGGACAGGAAACGAAAGGCACGAGAAGAAGCAGGCCTAATGAGCTTACTAGGGGTTTTCAGGAGAAGAGAGGATGCAAGCATGAAAGATGAAAGGTCACTTGGCCGGCCGGTGGTGTTAGCAAGCAATGCTCTGGCCGAATTGCGCAATACAGGTAGTTACTCGTGCATTCCACGACTGTAAAGGCATTGGACCAGAAAATGTATTTGTAAGGTGAGGGGTTGACGTCGTTGTTGTCCCCGCATCAGTAGTGATGATTCCATCATCATGATCGTTGGCCATTTAGGCGAAAAGATAACCCGACGGCGGAAATATGTTCCCTATCTCCCCAAAGTATTTCCTTTTCGAGGCCGTGACGTCCAACATATCCTGCTTCCACGCGACAAGGAAAAAATTGTTCATACAAATCAAGAAGGCCGTCCCCATTCCCTCTTCAGTTCCAAGGCTGTCCTGCCGGTGGGCCAGCCGTGGTCCTTTTTCAACCTATCCAAGACCCCCAGCAGAGCTTGTTGTTCGAGAGGATCGTAGAAATACTCTCCACAGACAGCAATTGCCATATAAGCTTGGACCATCGCGGGCCGTGATGATGGGTTCGACATGGCCGTACCGCATAGACGGATCACAATATCGTGCACTTCATCCGTGACTCGTCGTTGAGCCGCGGTGACTCCTGGACCGATTCGAGGAATATTCGGATTGTACACCGTCAACAGGATCCGGGCTAGATCAAGGAAAAGCTGCCCAGTAACATGCACTTCCGCCATGTACCATATATGAGGGAGACATTCCCCTTTGGACCGATCAGG
Source organism: Exophiala viscosa (assembly GCF_022695815.1). NCBI lineage: Eukaryota > Fungi > Ascomycota > Eurotiomycetes > Chaetothyriales > Herpotrichiellaceae > Exophiala > Exophiala viscosa. The sequence goes on along the minus strand of NW_026944368.1, from coordinate 359,481 downwards.
CTCCTGGTAATGGATTGGCGCAAATGACAATGGCTTCGCTTGATCCCATTGATCTTCAAACCGCTTGAGTTCCTTCCACCGCTCGATTTGCGTCTTTCCAGAACCACTTTCTGGGCCAAAGCAGAATTGCAAGACGTTGGCACAATGGAAGAGATGCCGGTCGGCCCAGATGAAATCTTCCACCTCGTCAAAACCTTGGAGGATCGACCATGTTTCCAAAGGTAGGCGGACAGCTCTCTGCTTGAGAAAGGCAATGGTAGTCTCCTGTCTCAGGGCAATCCGGAAAGCTGCATGCTGAAAACTCTTCAGATAGGAGAGAGCGTTCTCGTGTATACCTGCCGCCGAGCCAGGCCTGAGGTATTCCGAGTTTTGTCCGTTGTCCAGGATATACGAATACGGGTTTGCTTGAGCTCTGACGAAGATCTGAAAGGTGTGGAGAAATGTCTCGCTGTCCTCGCCGGTGAACGCTGTATCGATTTCTTCGTAATAGCGGAGGATTACTGAAGCAGCGAGGAGGTTCTCGTCCCTGACATGTTCCGGGTCATTGGATAATCTGATTAGGTAGGCAATGCACGCATTGTGGTAATTGAGGGCGGTCTCCTTGGTGAGTTTCGGTAAAAGTACATCCTGATATCTGATGACCCCATCTATTGTTTTGTACTGAGACACAGAGGCTAGGTGCCGTGATGCCGCGGTGAATATGGCATTGAGTAGTGGAGGACACCTTCTTGCTCGTTGTGGTACAGTAAGGGCAAAATGTCTTGCTGGGTCACCCACGTCAAACTGTCGTCGTCAGCTTTACCTCGTTTCGCAAGAAAGACACTGAAATACCCAAGTTGCAAGGTGCTCAATGTAATACCGCATCAGACAAGCACATTGTGTGGTGGTATATTGATTAGGCCAATAGAACTCTTCTTTCCAGATTGCTGGTGAAAGTAATTCTTCTGGCGGAATGGCCGCAGCAGCTGAGTCCGCAAGGCGCCTATATTCCGCTTCCACCACCTTTGGAACATAGCGTTGTTCAGGCATGGAGGTGTAGCCGTTTTGACTGAGGGGGCTGAAGACTTTCGGAGGGTGGTTGTAGATTCGATATTGTGAACGGATAGGATCGTAAGCAGCATGCGGCCATTGCTCCGCGTTGAGAGCAGCCTCGGCGGTAGTAAAATCAGTGGTACGTCGTCGTTTTATAGGTGCGTGTACAAGAACAGTTTCGTTGTTTGACGCTCTAGGGGATAAGAACAGAGGTTCGGATGGCGGTGCGCTGTGGACAGTGGGGGATAAGTCTGCATTGTGGGAGGTTTCCACTCGCTTGTACGCGATGGTATCGTTCTCTTGCTTGGTTTCTTCGACAACTGGTCTGCCACTGATGACCGTGAGGTCATCTTGGGAATAGTAGTTTTCCAACTCTGGGCCTTGATCAACAAATTGGAATTTCGCTAGACGATAACAAAGGTCAGTATGGAAGCTGATAGGCCTGATGGAGCAGAGGTGGCGGAAGTCGCAAGGGACACAACATGCACGCGAATGCCAACGTGCCCTTGGGCAGTGTCACATCGGACTTCGTGGAAATCTCACGGTGTGACTGGGACGATGTACGTCGGCAGGAGGTATAAGAACCGGGCGGAACACATGGATAAGAACCCCCCCGAGCTGTCCACCCCACGGCTTGAGGCAGCTGCATCTGGGTTACACGAACTTACCATTTCTGGTCTGATCAAGCCAAGTTTGATCTTTGGCAAAAGTCGCATCGTACCGGGCGCTGGAACCATGGCGAAATTTGAGTTTCCCTTTCCCCCTCCGACATTTTCCCCCCAAGCGCTCACATTGTTTGCACTTTGGGTAGTTGTCGTCGCCTGGTGGGGGTGTCAGCCTGGTCACAGACTCGAAGTGATGGAGGCAAGAAGGGTTTTCTCGTCGACCGGGCCTTGTGCAACCTCTGCCCTCTGGTCTGGCATGTGCTGGGGCAACTGGCTTGAGGCATAGTGTCGGACGAAGACTGGGATGAAGAAACCAATGTCTACTTACATTTCAAGTGGCGGTCTGCGGTTCAGTCAGCAAGTCAACTGCAAGCGCACACAAGAGACAGAGACATACCTCTGCATTCCTGACATGGATCCTCTATTTTGTTTCCCGAATTTGGCATAGAGAGTCGGTCATTGAACATGCGTAGGACGAAAATACAGAGGTGATGGAGTTGAGAAAGCCATGGTTCAAGAAAAGGAGAAACTTGCCATTATTGAGCATCAGAGGCAAGTTGAATAGCAATCAAGAAAGTCAAGCCTCCTAGGCTGTGTCCCTGCTTGTCACCGAATCGGATGATGAGAGAACCTGGAATTCAACGGCGGGGTTGACGATTGTGGTGTTTTTGATGCCTGAAAAATTACCAGGGGAGGTTTGAGCTGCAACTAGACTGCCGAATGTTTAGCATCAAGGCTTAACTAACAAGCGGCCTCTCTTAAGCCAGTTCTAGGCTCGTGCCGGGCAGCCGTCTTCTGATTATGCACCGTCTCCGCACCTGAAGAACAGCCACTTTCGTCTCCAACGATCATATCACCTTTCTGCCTGACACCTATATCATCCTAACCATTTAAGGAACGTGCAGAAAAGCCACGAGTGCCGAAACGCCATCTATTCCATACGGACAAATGATATCCGTCGAATGACCTGCAGTAGGTACTTGATATTGTTTGCTTAGATTCTTCGCTATTATCATTTCGTTCATATACAAACAATGACAGCATGAACTAGTCAGTAGAAAAACAAGCATAAGCTACTTCATATCATCCAGAAGAAAATCGTCATCGCTTCGCTTTTCTATCCGTCCAACGTGGACTCGTCCATTGACAACCGCCAAACATCATCATGCACCGGGAAACGCTCAGCTGCAGTCAAACTCATGGAAGTATCTTCGCTCCAAACCATGACATGACAAGTGTAGGCCTAATACTCATATACCGGAGCCTTGAAAAGGACATTGACAGCCGACTCTCTTGCATTCCCTCCAGATGCAGATCCAGGCTCTTTATTGTTGCCGCCGGTAGATGGAGCACTCTGCCCTAATCCCTTCCCTCGAACTTCTACAGCCAAGAATGCCGCAAACCGGATTCGACCTTCGTTCGCCCCAGGCGGCGGGGCGACCTGTGACGGATCGATCGCCATGCTTTCTCTGGCATTGCCGCGCAGATCATCAACATTATTTCCAGAGTTCTCAGCCACACCAGCACGGCTATCGTGGCGAGTTGAAGGCTTCTTGCCCACGATACCTCCGAGGAAGCTTGATTTCTTGGATTGTTTCTCGTTGGTATTCCTGATCGTCGTCTGGCTATCTCTAGCAACATTTTCCGGTCGACCTGGAAGCCCTCCACCAGGTTGTTGCGACGCTGCCTTTCCAGCAGCTTCTCGGATCTCAGCCTCGACATCACGTGGGCCGTCCTCCGTGCTTGCAGTGCTCATCCCGTCACCTTCTTGGCCTTCCTGCTGTGCTTGTGCTGCTTGCATGGCAACCAAGCGCTCATCTAAACCCGGATTGGTCAACGCTGTCAATGCTGGCTCAACTTTCATGTACATGTCGTTCACGGGCGTGTTGGGCATGTAGTATTCGATAGAGATATCGCGTGATTCCAGGGGAATATTGGCTGCAACGCCGATCGCCTGGCCAACAATCATACCCACACCTTCAGTCAGTCCGGCAGGTGGTGGATCTGTCAGATTTGCTTTCAATGACTCGGTAAGTTGATGTGTGAACATTTTGGTCAGATTTTCCGTATACTGCTCCGCTTGATTTGAGCCAAGAACATCCTGGAGACCTTCCACCGTGGTCAATCGCCAAGTTGTGATCTTAGTTGTGAGGTCTTCTCGTTGTTCGTCGGTCAGAAGCAAGCCAGCTTGCCCTGAGCGGCGAAGATTTCTCTCAATGTTCTTCAGTTGTCCTGATAGACCTGGATCGATCCCTGGTAGGAAAGTGCGCTCGAAAATGCTCTCATAAAGCCAACGGGTGATACATGCTCGGCCCACAGCGGTCATTTCCTTGGTACCGATGGTATGAGCATCCTGGTTGCACACATGACGAAGCCAGGGAGGAACTGCACGCCAGTTTTTGCGGATGTTGAAGGATAGATTATTGATCGCCTGGCTTAAGCGTTCGAACCTCGCAGTATACTGGCCATCATCCAGCGATGTCCGTGACATGGACAAGCGCTGATTCGCTACAGTATTCTGCAATTGAGTGACTTGAGCTTCTCGTTCGAAGTAGTAGCGTTTGACTTTCGAGTACTTGGCTTGTAGTTCTTCGTGACGTTGAAGGAGCTGATTATAGTCTAATTGGCTGATGTCCTCTCTGCTCCTGGGAGGAGGCGTGCTTCTGCCTTGTTCGGAAGATTGTTGTGACATCCTGACTCTGGGATCTTGGTTTTGGTATTGATTATGTTCTTCAGTGCGATTCTCCCTTTGGGACATTTGTTGGCGAAGGCTTCCGTTGCGTGGATCCCCTCCTGCCATTCCCGTTGACGGTTGACCCTGGACTCCGGACTGGACGGAGTACCTGTTTGTGGCAGCTGTCGAGGGTCGTGAGTCTTGGAAGAATTGAGAATGAGAAGGGTTGGCTGAGGGTGATGGCGGACCGAGAGATGTTTGTGATGGAGGTCCAAGGTGTCGATATTGATCGGACTCTAGATTGCCGTGTCGAGGGTGCTCCCACTGGTCCGAGGTATTGGACGATTCGGTTTGGTGGTAGGGGTGGTATTGCTCTCGTTCTGGGTCGAAGCGCGGAGCGTCTTCCTCGTAGTCGACTTGTTGATGGAGATCCGCAGGCAGGCCTTGATGTTGAGGGTGATCTGATGGTCTGTTCGGGATAACAGTCTCGGTGGGAGGATAGAATGCGGAATGCCTGTTCTGGCTTGACGGTGAGATTTGCTGTGAATACGGTTCGCGGGTATTTTGATCGGGAACTGGTGACTTCTTCAGCAGATGGACAGATGCCGAACGACCAATTGCCTTGCTGGTGTTTTCCTTTTCTTTCTCCCTCTCCCTATCTTCGTCCCGGGACTTGCCCTTGATCAGTCCCGTTATGAAGTTCTGCTTGGGTTTTTTCTGTTTTTCCTCGCGCTCGATGCGAGCCGACTTTGATTGTCCAAACAGTGTTTGGCCAGGAATGTGAGGAGGTGGTTGTGAGATCACAGGTGGTGATGTTGGTGGGGGAAGGAGGTTCACGCTAGGTCGCTGCGCGCCATACACCTCCCCGGCCGAAACACTCTGACTTCGAGCGAGCTGCTGCTGGGCTGGATAAGGCTGGGAGGGAGATTGAGGGTCTTGGAATTGATACTGGTCGTCGGTCAGGGGTTGCTGATTGTAGCGGTCAGGATTGTGATCAAATCCGTAAGATGAGCTAGGGTGAGGCTGATGGTGTGGATGCTCGGTTCGGGGTTCTTCGATCGAGCTATGAGACTTGTTTGTCGACTTGAAGAAAGGCATGGATACACGTTGGCCGTCGACGGAGTCAATTTACGGATATCTTCTGGTCGAACAGGGAAGATGGTGATCCAGAAAGACCTCTGGCCTGAAAGGACGGGCAGAAGGGAGCGCGTGTCAGCTCAGCCAACGGGGGCTGATCATAGTCAGGTTTTAGCAAGCCTGATTGTAGGTAATTAACAAGACCACTCTCCATGCGGAGGACTTGGCCTGCCTAACTATCATGGTATACCGTCGATTCAGTTTCTTCAAAAGACTGTCGTCAATCCATGCCCAACGGCCGCGCGAAGTTAACACTTTACGTATGAGCTCTTCGTGATGCTATCTGTCCTGATACTGTGATTGTCGACAATCACGGCCACTCGGCGATTCCAGCTTCATCACATTGCTCAAGATGAGGTATCAGCCACTCAACGATCCCAACTGGAACGTGGGGTATTGGCTTCGATATATTTAGCACACTGTGCATCCTGTTGCCCCTCAATGTCTTTGATGTCCAAATCAGCCTGACGGTAAGAGATTATACACCGAACGGTCCACGACATCCCACAAGGCTGTACAGAGGCCGAGCTTTGACTCGACATGACACCGCTGGCTTGGACATGCTGTTGCACGTGTTCGGGCCGTCCTCTCTTGATATGCATCAAGGTGAATTTCGTATCTCAAACATCCCTTCGAGATAGGTTTTCTCTCAGTAGCACATCTGGCATGGGTGGACTCCCCGAAGACAAGTCACCGCATCTTTGATTGTGGTCGACTTGCACTGAAGACGTTGATATGCAGCGTTCAGTTGCTGGAAGGGTTGGTGATAGATGGGCACCGGCATTCAACTCTCACTCAGCTTCGTCCTCGAAACTTGGGATGATCACATCCCAGCCTGGATCTTCTTCGATGTCAATATCTGGAGTGCCTGCGTCGTCCTTCATTTCTTCGTCCTGCATCTCCTTCTGCGCTGGTTTCATTCGATATGCGACCCAGGAACCGTCGGTGAGACCTGCACCCAAAGGGCTCTCGTTCAGAATACTGTTTTTCCCTCCGACCTTCTTCTTTATGCCCTTGATGCCCGTAACTTCCTGCTCTTTGATCTCCAGTGGTACCCAGCCCTTGCTCGCATCCTTCTTGTCGGCGAGGACACCAAACTCAATCTTTTCGGGACTCTCTGGAAGTGGTATTGACGAATTTGGAATGGTCTCGATCTGTCGTGACCGGAGCGCTCCCAGTAGGAGGGCCTTGACTTCCGGAAAAGGTGTTGTCGGCAGGACAGACAGAAGTGTAGTGGATTTGTGGCATTTAAAGAGCAACGTGATCATTTCAGGTGTGGGCAATTCCGCCAGGTCATCGCTTGAGATTGTAGTCATTTTGGAGACCTTTGAAGGCTTAGCCGGACTGAGAGTCACACTAACTGGTCAAGAGACAGTGGATTGTCTGCTTTGAACGGCCGTTTTGATGTGAGAATGTAAAGTAAATGTTTAACGCCAACAAGCCCAATGACGGAGTGCAAACCTGTGAGACTGGAGGTGACCGCGTTGAACTGACGCGCCGCAGGCAAAAATTGGAGAAGCGAGATAAAGTGCCACTAGCCATTTCTAGGTGCACAGCTTCAAGTATTCATGTCTTACACAAGAACAATTCAATCTTCCTGTCAGATCAACCAACATCCCGGCTGGGCTTCTTAGTTCCTCGTGTCCAATACGGCTCGGGCGCCATGAGGATCAGTGGTGCCACTGTAAGAGCACCGAGAAGTGAAACCCAACGTTGACAGTAAGAAGTGATCGTCGACAGCATTCAGCATGTGGCCATTCACTTCTGCGCAGGCTGGTTTCTCGGAATCAATACCACCGCAACCAGAACACCTTGCACCACAAGCTTTGCCGTTGCAGCCCATCGAGGAGCTCTCGACAACGCAAGATGCTCAGCCTCTGACCATCACCGGCTGGCCTGATTCTAGACTGTCGATACAATTTCCAATCCGCGCTGCCCTAGTCATGGGGACAGCTTTTGTTTCTGGCTTTGGGCTGGGATCGTCTCAAGGTGGAACAAAGGCTGCCTTCCGCTATCGAGCCGAGAATGCCCATCGATTACCTCAGACCCAGACCGGTTGGTACCTTTATCAAAAATCGAAAAACTACCATGCCATGCTTGGTGGCGTAAGAGAAGGTTGCCGATTTGGCGCTATATGTACGGGCTGGGCGACGTTGTTCATGGTCACTGAAGAAATGGTCGACCTATCGAGATCACGTCTTCTGGCTCGACGTGGTGATGATGTCGCAAGCGGACAACGGGATGCCGCGAGCACAGTCATTGCAGGCACGAGTCTGGCTGGTATCTACAGTTGGAAGCGAGGCCTTGATCATTTTGCGACCGTCCGTACAGCAAAGACCGCTCTCAAATTCTCGCTCATGTACGGACTTGTTCAAGATCTTTTCGCGACAGTAAGGGGCGAACCGCCAGCCTATGTCACATGGATGAAGAGGAAGATATATCCAGATACCGACACAGAGAACAGTGGCTAGAGTCATTGTACTCATATATCTGCAATGAGTCGGGTCGTTTTCAACTTAGCGAGGCTTCCAGGGTGAGTCTACGCCGATATAAGGCCATTAGAGACACGAGAGAACGGGCAGTCCAGCGTCTGGCACAGTCATACTGTGACTGCAGCCTGCTGCAATGTCGTCTGGAATCAGTTCTGTCGCTGCAAGCGATCATTTTCCGGAGCCCTTGATCCACGTACGGCCTAAATAACCGCCGTTGAAGGTACCAGCACCGGTTGATTTCGAGATATGCAGCAATCAATAAGGAGATCTGGCTTTCATGCAAGCAACAACAACGAAACGAACGGAATGTCGCCAGTGCGAACGACTCAGTCTGGAACCGGAGTCGTGTCCAACGATTGCGGACCAGTTCGGGCAGCCTTCCAGGTGCTTATTAGGCCGGAGCACCTGTCGATCCACCCGGGCACTTGCCGAAAATGCCCCCTAGCCTTATACAGGCATGTTGGCTTACTGGAAAGGCTCGCACCTATTCCGCAAGCCTAGCTACCAGACATGTGAGCTTCGCTAGCATGTGCGGTATGGCAAACCAGCTCGGGGCTATCACGCAGGAAAGTTGGCTTGCTGTGAATATTCATAAAAGACTGTTCCATTATATAGGTATGGATGGCATGGTATAATCCTGAGAAACCTTGAAACCCGGAGTATCGGGACTTTTGGTGCATCCACCACCCACCTCATGTACTTTGTAAACCCTTGAAGATCCCGTCCCTGTTCCGGGAATCTACCAGCACGTGCAGGCGAAATCTGTGAGGTCGCAAATGATCCTCTCAAGCACAAGCAATGCAAAGGAGTGGAGGCGGAGACATACCTTTCATATCACAGACCAGGTGAGCAGCTGAAGGGGATGTTCTTCCGCTGCCTACCTAGGTACTTCATAGGCTCTGGCCCAGAGCCTCTGGCCTATGGCACCATTGAAACCGTTAGGGCTAGTTGATTATCGGCGAGTCGGCTAGCAGATTTCAAGGGCCTTAGGCGGCTTTTTTGATGTTCCAGAAGCTCGTCTGGGCCTGTCTTCCGCTTACTCCACCTGTTTTACCCTGTTGCGGGCCTGCTAAGTTGCTGCTTCCTTTTGGTCTGTTGGCTGCCCGCTAATCAATATCCGTCATCCACGGCATCGTGCATATCCTGGGCTGCTGCTGCTGGTGTTGGTGCACACCAGATGCTGCTCTTTCCCAGATGTTCACCGTCTCTGGAACACCTTGTATCAACCGATATCCTCGTTGACGATCTGACACTTTTCACCAGCTTCTGATGCTGCAGGCCAACAATACCGGGCCCCGCCTCCACGATACCTCCCACCACACTCCGTCGCAGCCCCGACGCTTCTATCTGGAAGCTCTTCCCGTCTTCGACACTGCCTCCCTCAACCCAGATCAGAGAGGGAACTGATATCCAGGCTCGGCGATTTTGGTGCTACCAAAGTACTGACAACGGATATTGCAAGATTGACCTCCGCTATACCACAAAAGATAAGAGAAGACAGTTGGATTATGCTTGCGGAGATGGGATGAAGAAAGTCATACTACGAGCAGCAGTTCATTTCGTGTGAACAGGCGCTCAACACCAATCATTCCTCCAATAAAAGATGCGGCGACATCATGGTCGGGCGCTATCTCCATATCACGGACGGACAGCGTCCCCTCCGTCTGCCGAGGTGTCGCTGGTTCGCAGCTTTGACTCCAAGATCAATCCGTCGCGTCCTGTCAGACAATCTCCTTTGGCAACGTCCCAGATACAGGGAATGCCATTGGATTTGATTGAACGCATCCGATCATTCCCTCTGTTTCAAGCCACACCGGACAGCTTTCTAGGTGAAATCGGACTTCTACTCAAGCCTCAATTGCACAATGCGAATGACTACATCATCACCGAAGGTGAAGACGCCAAGGCGATGTGCTGGCTTGTTCGAGGCGCTGTAGCTGTCACTTCGCGGGACGGTGAAAGTACCTACGCCGAGTTGAAGCCAGGCGCGTTTTTCGGGGAGATCGGGATCCTTATGGAGCGTCCTCGCACTGCTACGGTGATCGCGCGATCGAGATGTCTGGTCCTTACACTGAAAAAGGAAGATCTTAAGAAGATACTGCCTGCGTATCCAGATGTCGAGCGGGCCATCAGAGAAGAGGCGCTGGAAAGGTTGACACAATTGGAGAAGAAGAAGAGACAAGTACTCCTAGGTACAGAAGATGTGCCGTCAACGGCTCGGAGAGGATCCAAACGAAGGGCTGCGTTCGGCGAAGATGTCTCCATGGACGATGGCGACCTAAATTCGATCAACTCAAGCAAGAGACGCAAGTCCCCTAGCCCTGGCACAAATGAAGTCTCAACACCAAGCGCGTTGGGACATGGTCTCGTCAACATCAGAGCCACTTTGAAGGAGATGCCTCTGTTTGCCTCCTTACCTCCAGATATGCTTCACTTTCTGGGTCTCAACGCCTCGCCGAGGAGTTTCCCACCTTTCACAGACATCATCAAGCAAGATACACAGGGACGCGAGGTCTACTTCATCGTCCGCGGCGAAGTTGAGGTACTTGATGAAAAGAGTGTCTCGAGCCCGAAACTTCACCAAACCAATGTCCCGAATGGTGTACCACCAACACCTCTGGTCAAGGCACGTCTCAGACCTGGGCAGTATTTTGGAGAAGTCGTGAGTTTGTCGCTCGCCGACCGCCGAACAGCCACTGTTCGTTCTGTTAGCCAGGTTGAGTGTTTGATGATTTCAGAGGATGTGTTGGCGGACTTCTGGAAACGCTGTCCTCCAGAGATAGTACAGCAAATTGAGCAGACCGCGAAGCAGAGATTACAAACAGCATCTGACACTGACATTTCCATGAACGATGCAGAAACAGAACCCAAGATTCATCAGCTAGTGATCGCAGAAGCAAAGGAGAAGGCCACCAAGAAGATTAGTCAAGCACCCAGAGTGACCTTTACAGATGCGGAGCTTAGCAGCTCTATACAACCTGGTCCAGGAGAGGAATCGAAAACACTCGAGCCATCAGATCCCGACCCATTCTTGAGTGAAGGGCTAGAAAAGGTCAAATCTAGGTCCAGAAGAGGCTCACTTGCGCCGCCACCTCCCGATGAGCAGCCGAAGGAATACAGAAGACGATCTCCCAGGATATCACCTGTCGTCACTTCGAGCAGTCCGTCCCCACGAAGTTCGGTGTCCGGGACGCCATCTCCTACATCTGAGCAGAAGGGCTTCAGTTTTCCTTTCACAGACCCTTTCTCACCAGGAGGTCAACCCAAACCACGGTCGAGGTCGCGTCGCGGGTTGAATTGTGGCATGATTCCAGAAAAACTCCTCCCACTAATATTCCAATATCTCGAACTTCACGAACTAATGCGATTGCAACAAGTTTCAATCCTTTGGCAAAACATCCTCAATAATGCACCCAACCTGCTACATCGCCTCAATCTATCACAATATAATCGGAAGATTACAGACCACGTTTTGGTACATCGCATCTGTCCTTTCGTGGGCGCAAGGCCCCGTTTCATTGACTTGAGCAATTGTTTCCACGTCACAGACGAGGGCTTCAACGCTTTGGTAAATACATGTGGTGCCAATGTCCAGGCCTGGCGCATGAAAAGTGTCTGGGATGTTACTGCTCCAGCAATACTGGAGATGGCAAACAGAGCTCGTGGACTGAAAGAGGTTGACCTCAGTAATTGCCGCAAAGTGAGCGACACATTACTAGCCCGAATGGTAGGTTGGGTGGTGCAATCACAGCACCAAGTCCCGAGTCAGCGCAACAAGTTGACCACGCAACGTCCCACTGTGAACACGAAATCAATTAATTCTGCTCCACAACCAGCCCCTGGCACAGTCATTGGCTGTCCCGAGCTGTCTTCGGTCACCCTGAGCTATTGCAAGCACATTACCGACCGGACAATGGCGCATATTGCAACACACGCTCATCAACGCATTGAATCGATGGACTTGACCCGGTGTACGAGCATTACAGATGCCGGTTTCCAATTTTGGGGGAACGTCAAATTCGAACGGTTGAGAAGATTATGCTTGGCAGATTGTACTTATCTCAGTGATCAAAGCATCGTGTGGCTTGTCAATGGTGCTGGTAGTGGTTTGCGACAGCTTGATCTTGTAAGTTCCTACCGAAAATTGACGACGTGGATGATATACTGACTTGGTGTCTAGTCTTTCTGTTGCGCCCTGTCTGATACCGCCACAGAAGTGCTGGCTCTTGGCTGTCCGAACCTCACGCATCTCAATCTTTCGTTCTGTGGTAGTGCCGTCTCTGATCCGAGCTTGAGATCCATTGGTCTTCATTTGAGCTGTTTGAAAGAGCTGGCCGTTCGAGGCTGTGTACGCGTGACGGGACTGGGTGTGCAGAGCATTCTTGAAGGCTGTCAAAAGCTCAAAGTACTTGATGTAAGTCAATGCAAGAATCTGCAGCCTTGGCTTGTGGCTGGGGGTGTCGAGCGATGGCGTTCTACCAGTCGAGACGTACAGTTTGTGGTTGTCAGCACCGGGACGAAGCTTGTACGCTGATATGGGGTGGACTATGTATCTGGAGTTATCTATTAGCGTTTAGCTGGGAGTTGGTCGAGGACACAGGCATGTACGATGTGACGACACTACTTTTGCGATAGTATTTGGGGACATTGTCACAATACTTACTTGGACAAGACATATGATGGAATATCAGGACAGGGACACCATGGGCAGAGGGTATGTATGCGACGCGAGGAACCGGAGAGATACCCCTTCAATATGAATTCAAATCTACCAAGATTCACCATCATATTACAATTACAGATCTTCAATTACTACCTAGGTGGACTTCCTCATGACGTCTTCCAGCAGCGCAATCATCTCCGTCTTGCGTTGTTGACTGCACCAACTTCCCTCGATACTATTCCTCACAATCGTCTCCCACTCTTTCTTGCTCAAGTCGAAAGCATCCTGTACCGCGCAGTAGTTGTCCAAAATATACCCGCCAAAATACGCCGGGTCATCACTATTGATGCTGAACCGTACCCCAGCGTCCAGGTACTTCCGAATCGGCAGTTCTCGGACATGCTTGACGCATCGCAACTCGACGTTACTCAACGGACACATTGTGACCATTATCTTCTTGTCGACGAACTCCTGCATGACGCTCTCGTCCTCAACAAGTTTGATCCCATGATCTGCTCTTTGCACGTGTATTTCGTGCAGCGCTTCAGCCATATATTCCACACCAGCCTCTTCGCCGGCATGTGCGGTGCGGTGGAAGCCTCGCTTTTCGGCGTCGAGGAATGAAGCCTTGAATAATGATGGCGGATTGCCCTTTTCTGTAGAGCTCAGGCCTAGACCCTTGATGACGCCAGTCTCCATGTCCGGGATACATTGGCGGTACATCTCCTCGCCTTCCGAAGCTGGTAAGTGTCGTAGAATACAGACTATCAGTTCGCTCGTAATTTTGAAGTCGTGCAGTGCGCGTTTCTGGGCGGCAGTGAAACCCGAGATGACGGTTTCATAGGCGATGCCTCGGGCGGTATGGGCCTGGGGATCGAAGAAGACTTCGGCGTGGGCGACGCCGTCGGCATGAGCGCGCTTGAAGTATGCGTACGCCAGGGACTCGAAGTCCGAGGGCGTGATGAGCACGGACATGCCGATGAAGTAGTAGTGCAGGAAGTCGTCGAGGGATGTGAAGCGGCGGTAGCGTGCGAGGAGGGTGGAGATTGATTCGAAGGCTGGATCTTCTGAAGGAGAGGGGAGGGAGATCTTGTTGCGTGCTGCGAGGGCGAAGAGGAGCTCTGGTTCGAGCGAGCCTGTGAGGTGGGATGTTAGTGGTTTTGATAAGTGATATGAGTGTCAACGTCAAAGGGGAGTCAAAACGATAGGCGCTGGGCAAGGCAGAAAAGTCTGATGTTCGACCTAGGCCTGAGGGTCGACCACCAGTGCTGTCCGCATGGACTTGACCTCGTACAGTACGGTCGAGGGTTTGTCTCGCAATCTCGCATTCTGACAACGCAATGGGTGTTGCTGTCACCACTCGCCTGGGCACCACCACGGCCATTGACACCACTCTGAGGCGTGACTATGATTCTGCTGGGGAGTGCTCCAAACAACAGTGAGACTGACCTTCAATATGCATGTGGTGCTCGCATTTGGGCAGCGCCTGGAGGAACTCGTGCATTGAATCTTTGCACATCTTTGCGGATAGCCTCTTGGAATTCTTTCGCCCTGGTCCTGGCCCCGAGGTTTCTATGCTCCTTGACTCGGTCCCAGGCTCAACTGCCTTTCCGTTCACTCAGGCTTTGATGTTCACGGACAATTGTGTATCGAACCCTCTGTCAAATGACCTGCTCAATATTCTTGTTCTTCGTTGGTGAAGTGTATTAGGTGACCTTGGGGTATAAACGATTAGAAAGATTTTATCCGACCAAGTCCAACTTTCCTTCCCTCTATCGGTATAGGTGCAAAGGACGAGACAACGGCAGCATATAAATGTCTACGGAATGAAAATTTGGACAGCCTGGAAGCTTACTGTACAATGGAGGTCATCATCGGCATCCTCCGAACGGTGATATTGCTGAATATGGATCGATACTACATGGGAGAGTTAAATTCTGCAACTCGCGCATACACCCGGAAAATGACGTCAATCTAATGAAATCCTTATCTGGGAGTTGATACTCCACGGACCATGATGAAGTACAAATCAGCCGCACAAATGGCTGGCGTACATTTACGAGTTGCCGAAAACAAGAGTGGTGAGGCTTGTGAAGAGTCTCAGGCAGCCCTGACATTGAATCCTGAAGTGTGAGATCGATTGGCTGACTTGATCGATCACTCCTGAAAGTCTCAGCCTCGTCTCTCATACTGGACTGCACTGCGACTCGATCGAGCGTTTGTTTGTCTGATTTTTCCCCAAGCCGACCCCTTTGGTTCGAGCGTCAATGACAGCCTCCAAGCACCGTCCCACGCCTTCAAGATCACCCATAAGTCCTACATGGCCTCGGTCAGTCTCAACTCGACCTCCCTTCACACAGCGATAACCTTCTGGCAATTGGGCGGCGCTGGCGAGAACCACGCCATCTCCAGCAGCAAATGCTAGATCGTCAAATGCGTCAGTGTATTTGATGGCTTCCTCGTTAAGAACCCTTGCTCCATACACTGTGGGAACAGTCTTGCCGAACATGTATGCGTGTGGTGGATATGCGTTGTTCTCCTGGTGAGTAGGATTGCAGACCAATTGTTGTTTGAATTCGAGGTTCTCGGCTAGAGTACGACGCAGATATTCCTTTGCAAGGGCTTTGGGTGTTGTGGAGGCTGTTGCAATACTAGGTCGATGCTGGGATTGTTTCATCGTAGGTCCGACCACTTCGTCTGTACCATCACCTTCCATCAGTCGTTCAGCCTTGCCTGCCTTGTCCGCCACCCTTGACGCGGATGCTCCTATCCCTCCTGTAGGCTCAGCAGATGGCGAACTTTGTCCGCCAAACCACGAACTTGCCTTATTTGAGGCTATACTATCTGAAAGAGCAGTAAGGATACTCTTGCGTCGGTCTCCCTCTTTCTGGGTCGGATGTAGTGGAGGATTGATGATTGGAGACAGGCGATATTCATCCCACGTGTCAGCGTCGAAGAAGTCCAAGTCATACCTCTTATTCGTGTTCTTTTGAATGAAACATCGACCGCTTTCCGGCAAAAGAGTATAGCTTGTTCTTAGACTAAAGTTGACCTGGGCAGTAAGGACCCTCGAGCTGAGGAGCACATCATCACCATTGCGCATAGGACCAAGTATGTTGATGCAGTGTTGCGGTACCCCAGCGTAAATTACTCCGGCGAACAACTCCGGTCTCTGGTTCACTGCGTGCCGGGTAATCAGCCCTCCAAGGCTGTGAGCCAGCACAGTAGCCCCGCGCTTGTCCGGAGGAGTGTTCGGGTGATTGCATGGCAGTGACTCTAGAAACTTGATAAGCCTCGCACTGAGGAGGTGCGGACTAAGTCGCCAATCGTAACCCCAGTCATGAACCCTCAATTTGCCTTCACATGCGTTCGGACATTTTCTCATATGTTTGAGCAACCTTCGGCATATATCGATCGGCCCAATATGTGATAGCACGCCAGACGGTATAATGGTCTCCTCCATCTTCTCTTCGTCTTCAGGCAACAGGCCAACCTCAAGATCGACCTTCCGGAGATTCAAGCCAACCTTTACAGGTACCCACACCTGTCGATGTGGAGGTTGAGCTGACCTGAGAATCGAGCCACGGTAGCCACCCAGGACAACTAGATCGCCTGTGGTCTTGGACAGCGCATGTGTCAGTATCGGGTGCGCTCTTTGTTGTGGAGTCTCTATCTGCACGGCATGTTTCGCGTTCTGTGAGCCTTTGATCGAAGTATACTGGCGATCTTGCGCCCCTGTGCTGTCTCCCGTGGCAGCAACGATGTCGGGTCTTTCTGCTGCCCCCGAGTTAGCCTGGGGCGAGACACGACGTTTTGGCAACGGCCTCATCGTCGGCATTTTCGGGAGCCGCAAGGATGAGTTCTGAAAGCTGTCTGCGATTGCCTTGAACCGAGAGTTTGTCATGCTGGTGACATCTGCAAATGCACTAATGTCGTCGAATGCAGACACTCCTGAAACCTTTCTTCTGATGTATAGTGAACTTTCAGAATTTGAGCGAGGCCGGCTCCTAGTCGAGGCTGGGCTGACTGGTGACAAAAGTGATTCGACATTACCATCGAGGCCGTGAGTCGGCGGTGACACAGATTCGAGATTCAGCTTTGGTCGACCTGGCTGACTGGCCACTGTCGAACTGTCTCCAACCGGCTGGTCTTGGGGTTCTCGTACAAAGAATCGGAACGCTGATGGCGTCTCTGGTGGTGTGCTTTTTGAGCTCGCAGAACCTTCATGCCAGGCGTACTTGATACTGGGCGGAAGAAGAGATACGGAACTGATGTTGAAAGAAGGGGAGGGAAGGTCGGGCAGAAACTTTTTCAGATTAGACATTAGTGAAGTTGGACCGGTCGAAGCCCTTCGCCTCATATCATTTCCCACAGCATGCAACATGTTCTTTGAGAACGGCACCTTGTGTGGATATGGTGCTCGAGTGTTTTCGTCCGCATCGTCCTGATGTGGTACGTCTGTGCCGGAAGGCTCAGTGAGTGGTGGGATCTGCCCATATTCCGCTGATGCCGGTGAAGTCTTAATATGCGCTTCAGGTTCCGCATTCGCTACATGCTGGTGGTCATTCTCGTCCGCGATATCCTCCAAGGTCAATATACGTTGGAAGGAATCCAACGGCAAGTTTAGCGCTCTAGCCTTTTCAGCAACTGGTGTGTCGGGTGACCTCATCTGAGTCTGTGTCCGACTCATACTGACACCAATCATGGCATCGTCATAAAGACCTCCAGTCTCAAGTCGAGGACGCCTTGACGAGCCTGCGGGCGCGCTACCTTCGTCAAGAGAGTCTTCATGTTCATAGAGAGGTGATGGCCGATCATGGTCATGATTTTGAACCAACATGTGGTCCTGCATCCCAGGAGCACCGGCAGACTCCATACCTGGGGGGCCTATTCACTATTCATAGGAGGGCGGGGTCTGAGGCCTGGACCTGTCAGCATTGGCTGAATAGAGTCAAAATTGCGGACACAGGTACGTAAGTCGTATCATTAAGACCGACACCGTTTCGAGAAGCCCACGTGGTGATTGGGATTTGGTGCTTAAGGATGGATTGGGGTCGATTCGTTACTGTAAGTAGAAATCTGACAGTCGGCCCCAGTTGATCGTTGCTGACAATCAGCCCTATGAGGGAAGATGATGAATACCCTGTCAAGAATAACATCCGAGGAGTAAAAAGATAGAAATACGAGGCGAGAATTATAGCGCCAGGGGTCTGTAGGTAGCTTATTCATCCAAGCATTGAAAATGATAGAAGAGAAAATTGGATGGATCGAATGCAAAAGAAAGAATTGATGCTGTCTCCGGTAGCCGCGGATGCGCGAACTCTGAGATGTGCACAGGAAGGAAAGACTTGTGCACAGCCACTTTCTCTGGCCGAGCAACAACCGGAACAAAAAGTATCATGCAAGCACTGTGCTCTGCAAGTATCTGCATACGCAAATCAATCATGCCATATGGATAAAGCACCATTCGCAGAATATCTGGGGTAAGATCAGGTACCCGATACTTGTACGGAGTACTGACTGGAAATGCCAGTAAACGAGCTGCATGCCTACCTGGTAATATGACGACAACCTGCATTGCCACTCCGTACGCTGTGTTTCATCAGACTTGACGTGACGGTGGCACCACGCTTCTTGAAAAGTAAGGATGCCATACGTAGCTTTTGCATGGTCTGCGGAAGGTCTTGCGTGTTCTGTTACTGAATACAAGCACTGGTGTCTACCAGGTATGTAAAGAGAAGGACATGGCATCTCGAAATAATGAAAAAAAGAGGGTGAGCGACACCCAACGTACTAACGTCACTACGTCATAGTATCAAACATACCAAGATACGCGATGTCACGTGGAAAATGCTTGTTTATTGCTTGGTATCGTGTTTGATGGGGTCAACCCTTCGAGTTGTCTTGGCTTGCATTGAATACTGAGATACTCAATTCCAGAAGCAGCAGGATCCAGTTGAAAGACATCAAAACACCGTCAAATTAATATACCCCTGTCCTTATACTACAAGCAAGGCTCAATCTCCCTTGACTGATTCATTCCTCAATATTGTCGTACAATGACGACATAGGTTTGTGCTTGACACGCGTCTCCATCGACTTGCCGTGTCTACAAACTTGATGAATTTTCGCTGTTGTCTCTTTCTTCGCTCTTCGAGTTCGGGACATGGAAGGTGAAACCACACAACATGGACAATCAACGAGATGATAGCGACTCTGCCGACTACGAGACCGGTCATGCTGGCAATTTTCCCGCACCACAGGGGATAGTCAACGTTCCCAGGCATGAAGCGGCCCAAGAATACGTCACAAAGGATGAAGAGGATGCAGTGATAGACTACAATGTACGTTCAACCTGCTCATGGCTACAAATCGCACTCGCTCACTGCTTCAGGCTCCCATCAGTTGGTGGGTATTGTCTACGTTGTTCCCACTTATCGCAGGAACATTCGGACCCCTGGCCTCGACCTTCAATATCTGCGCACTGGCAATCACCTGGAGAACCACTGTCGCCCCGAACTCTCCAGAATCCGAGGGCACTCATATCTCGGATCCAGCATGGCTCCTCGCAGTCAACGCTGTCAGCTTGGCCATTGCGGTCGTAGCCAACCTCTTCCTCTTGGGCCAAATGACTGACCGCATTTCTTACACACGAGCCGCTCCATGTTTCATCTCCGGCTGGTATGTTAGCTCATTGCTTCTGTTGGGCCTCATTGCAGCGACACCGACCCATTTGCCACTACCAGCAAACACAACAGCAACCTATTCGCAGGCCTTTTTCTACGGAATCTTCGCCTGCGTCATCTATTTCATACTGGCCTCCATGTTGCTAACGACAGCAATCAACATGAAATTTCGTCCACCGCCATTCAGCCACACATTCAAGTTGACAATGTCGCAGCGCTCGCTCATGCTTCAAACCATGCTGTTTTGCGGCTACCTTCTCGCGGCAGGTGCTGTGTATTCCCGTGTCGAAGGGTGGGATTTCCTGGATGCTGTCTATTTTGTGAATGTGACTTTGTTCACGATTGGCCTGGGAGACTACCATCCACTTACCCACCTGGGAAGGTCGTTGTTCTTTCCCATGGCTATTGGAGGTATCTTGTTTGTCGGTTTGATAATTGCATCGATTCGAACTCTGGTCCTTGAGGCGGGCTCATGCAAAATCTCGGCTCGTATGGTCGAGAAAGCGCGCCACGACGTACTGGAGTCAGTAGATCCACAGACAGGCAAGGTCAAGCTTTCCGCATTTCGCACGAAGCAACTCAAACCAGATCCCTCCATGTCGGAACTCGACCGCCGAGAATTGGAATTTGACATTATGCGGCTGGTGCAGAAGAAGGCTGGGCGAAGGTACCAACTGCTCGCGCTTGCTATTTCTGGTTCGTGCTTTTTCGTTCTGTGGTTTCTCGGAGCCGTCATTTTCTGGCAAGCTGAAATGGCAACTGGTGGGGAGAATTGGTCCTATTTTGAAGCCTTGTATTTCACCTATGTGTGTCTTCTGACCATAGGCTATGGCGATTTTTACCCTCAGACGAATTCTGGCAAGCCCGCTTTCGTATTCTGGTCTTTGATCGCACTCCCTACACTCACGGTACTCATTGGTGCCATTGGAGACACCATATCCGATGCCGTGGCGTCCTTCACATTGTGGTTCAGCAGACATGCGCCTGAAGGACTGAAAGCATTTAGGCAAGCAAAACAGGCAGCTCAAAAGAAACGCAATCGCGAAGGTGAAGAAGAGTCGGCAAAGCCCCCAGGATTCATGAGTGATGACTCCGCCGGGAAGGGGGACTTCGAGGATGAGAACATCGCCAAGGCTGTTCAGGCACTCGGTCGTGGTGAACAGAACAATGCTCAACAAGGCGACAAGCCACAAAGTGAGGAAGAGGCGCAAGCATTGCTCTCAGCATACCGGTTGCACATTCTCATGCGTGAAATGCAAAACGTCATTCAACATCTCGACAACCAACCCCCCAGGAAGTATACTTATGCCGAATGGACATGGTTTCTGAAACTTCTTTACGAGGACGAGGACGAATCCAAAGGTCATCGTCTGCCGTGGGATCAGACTGTGGACGTATCAGCGCCACTAAGAAGACAGCACGAAGAGAAGTGGAGTTGGCTTGGCCAAGAGAGTCCATTGATGAGCATGGAAGACGAGCCGAAATGGGTTCTCAATCGGCTGCTGGAAGTTGCACAACGAACAAGCAAGAAAAGAGGGGACTACTTATTGAAGACCTGGAAGGAGAACCAGGGCCGAGCCCTTCCGGCTAGCGACAGTTGAGGTAACCGCTGAATGAATGTTATGCTACTCACTTCACCCAGAAAGGGGCCACCACTCAGCTCTCCATCTTGAATTCTAATCACCATACCCCAGTCATGACATCAAACGGCCGGTGGTGACCTAGAGCAACTTGGAGTCAAGAATTTGAGCCGAGTTAATGCTCCTTTACTCTTGCGTTTGCTTGTCATTGCGTATATATGCCATGATGTCGGATAATGCCTGCCCTCATTCAGCATTGAGCCGTCCACTCAACTACCCGATATGGCTAGACCAGTCCCTCGACTACAAGTCTTCGGCGGCGACCATCGCTCTAGCGCCTGGCATGGCCTTGCAAAGTTGTTGATGCATGACAAGTATGAGCGGGTTGAGGCGATTCGTCGGAGCAGACGTGAAAGGGCGAAACGAGCCAGAGACGACGCTGCAGCTGCTGAAGCAAATGCTATCAATGGCGACGCAACTGATCAACCTGCAGCAAATGCCTCTGGCTCCGAGGGAAATGATCAAACAGGTGATGCGCAGAATCCTCCGAAAGATGACGCGCCCCCTGAACCCGGAGTGGGAGACGAGCACCAGGCAGACGCAGGTGACGGCGAAGGTGCCGAATATCCAGACAGGGTGGGAAATCCTGATCCTGAGGCAAGTGGAACAGGTGAGGACCATGAGGGCATTGATATTACAGCCGACAATCAACCTGAACAGGTCCAGAGGCAGACAGCCGGAGCGGAAGCCCAAGGAAGTGAGCACCAAGCCCATCAAGCCGACGAGCTCAATACACCCACCACAGGTCGTCGTTCTGTGCCAGTCCATACGGCCGCCTCTCCAGCACCTTCCAACCTTCCCCCAGCAGCATCTCTGAGCGGATCACCAACTCTCGTCCAGCCACCAACAGTCGCCACTCAAAGTCCAGCGCCGTCTCTACGTAGCCTCTCCTCGCGAAGATCTACTCGAGCAGCTTCTCACGGGTCATCGCGCACGGCGCCTAGAGCAGCTTCTCGAGCACCATCCCGACTACAATCTCGACCCACACCCTGTGCAATTCCACGACCATCTCCACGAACGACATCTCGTCAACCAAAACCTCAGAGCATCCCCCGGCCTGATCCTCCGCCTACACCTCCACCAACTCCGCCACCAAGTCCTCCACCGCCACCATCTCCTCCTCCCCCTTCTCCCAAAGCAACGAACCGACCTGCCTGCCCTCCAGCACCTTTGCCATTGCAGTCAGGACCTCTTGTCCAGACACCATCACCACTATCGTACGCTCGTGCACAATCAGCATTGACTTGGCCCCCTGTTCTAACAGCCCACAGGGGCGCACATGCAAATACGAATGCCAACCTTGCTGCACAGTACAGGGTAGCGCATTACACATACCAACACCACCAACAACCGGCGTATCAGTGTCTGCAATTCCACCAGTCGTCGCACGGTACGCAGCATCATACATATCTTGACCAACAGGATTACGAGGACCAACAGAACAACATCTACAGACGGCAGACTCATGCGTACATTCATACGCAGTACGTGCCTTACATGCAGCAGGCCACTCCGCATGTTTGTGCATATTACGTCCAGGCTTGAAAGCGAATACACGGTCATCTTACATAGATAGCATCATGAACACGAATGGCATCAAACACTTAATGTTCAAGTTTCAACTTCAATGTCCATATTGGTGTCTTCGTCGACTGAAGGTAATAATTGCATCATAATGATCCGCGGCTCTGGATAAGCTCAAGGTACACAATATTTCGATGCTGGACATCGTTGATGAAGCGACCCACCCAAGGTGTTCATGTGCTTCTTCCTCCAGCACTGTTATGCAGCCCACTGTACTTCTTCTCTTTTGCATATTTGTGCTGTACTAGACAGTCGGTCGTCACCCTCTCAGTGCCTTACAACTTTCGACAAGAAGTTGAATGCCGTTTAACCAAAATTCCGACCGTCGCGAGTCTTTCAACTGCTTTCTCCTCATGGGCTCGTCGGCAGCACATTTTCCAAAAATATGTTCATTAGAATCGTGGAGTGCTCAAATACGCCACCATGTCATGGCGTAGGAATGGAGCGTGCATCGTAGGGTGACAAAGACATGTTTCAGCACTTGCTGATCACACACGCGGCCGTTTCGCCTCTGGCCCAAGAGCGGCACGCTCTTCACGTATACGAATAGCCTCGGTACCATCGTCAATCAAGGTTTCTCTGAACCAAGGATGCTTGAGTGCCTCTTTGGCGGAGATTCTCTGCTTCGGGTCATACACAAAGATCTTCCTCAGCAGGTCAAGTAATTGCTTGTTGAAGGAAGTGTTGGCGGCAATAAACTCCTGTTAGGGGCATTAGCATTGAAAAGGAAGAAATGAACTCAGGGTTAACTCACATGCAAAGGCTTCATGGCCTTCACATACTTTCGTGACGCCTTTGAAGTTTCGTTGTTCGGATATTCCAGCTTTCCACGGTTGAAGAACTTGGCCGCCGTGTTGGCATTGGCACCACGACCTCCAGAGCAGACTTGCTTGACAAGTTTGGGGTCAATCTTTCCATTGCACACCACTTCCATCATGGCAAGATGTTCGAGATTATCGTGCGTCTGGAACAAGGCATCTCCAGTAAAGAATTCGACAAGAATGCATCCTATGCTCCAGATGTCACAGGGAAAACTCCACCCAAGCTGCAATATGATCTCGGGGGCTCTGTAGTGCCTCGTAGATACCACAGAAGAGTGATATTCATCATCGAAGGTGGCAGATCCGAAGTCTATTAGTCGGATCTCACTGTCCAAAAGCACTCTCCTCTGTTTCGCCGTTCTGGCTGTCGTATGCGAGGAAGAGGGTATCGTGCGATTGTAGGTGAAAGTCTGATAAGCGTTGTGGACCAGCAGAATGTTCTCTGGTTTGAGATCTGTGTGGATCAAGTTCAGGTCGTGCAGAACTGGAGCAGGTTAGCATAGTCGTCGCAAGCAAAGGTTGAACACATACATGCTACACTGGTGAAGAGTTGCCGAGCAAAACTCTGAATCTGAGAGCTGGGGAACGGCACGAAGCCATTGCCTTTGAGGAAGTCGAAGACACTTTGTCCTAGCAAATCGGTGACAATGCAGATGTGGTTTCGGAAATCGAACGAATCTCGCAGGTGGATACACTTGTTTCTGTTGGTTTTGTCGTTGAGAGCCAGGGTGGACAGCACTCGCAGCTCAATGCGAGAGGCGTCACGATATTTCTGTACTGATCTGATGATCTTGACGGCACATTTCGTCTTCTTTTTCTTGTCAAAGGCCTCGACAACTTTTCCAAACGTTCCTTGACCGAGCAGTTTGATAATGTCATCTAGGAAATTGTCAATATGTGACCTGGCTTGTAGAGGGATTCAGACGTACATCGGTCAGTCAGCGGAGTGTTGTTAGATACGATGTAGTGGCCATCGTCATCGTCCACTTTTTGGTGCTTGTGCAGAGTCTGTGAATAGTCAGCAACCATGAAATCAACTCGTGAGGGCTGACGACGTACATCTCGTATCACAGGCACATGGACATCTGCGGCCTTTCGTAAGGGCTTTGAAGGAGGAATGTAGTCTGCAAAGGCATCTGTTGGATCTTGCTTTCTCTTCGCCTGTGATCTCGTCTCTTTCGGCGGCTGCACTCTTTTCCTTTTCTGGCCCACCCGCACATCTTCGTAACTGTTGTGCGCAGCAGGATTGCTCCCATAAGACTCTAGCGATGTCGGTGCGGTCACCGTCTGGAGGGAAGTCGTCCGATCAGCAGAGTGGTAAGAGGCTGACGATGACGATCCACCAAATTTTGCAGGGTGTGTAGAATATGTCGGGCTGTCTGTATATTCGACTTCATAGCCTTGATCAACTTTTCTCTTTCGGGCACCATTTGCGTGTGCAGTGTTGTCAGAAGGTTGCTGCCGCTCTGACGTATTCGTTGTGGCTTCCGGCTCAGGGCTATCATCGTCGATGACGATTATTTCTTTTGGGATCCCATTTCTGTAAAATTCGTTCCAATTGGGCTGCTTGTGGGATTCGGGCAATGTCGAGGCTGACTGAGAAGGGGCCATGGATGAGACGTTGGAAGGCGGTCGGTAGGATGCGGGAGACTGTTGTACTCGCGGATATTGGGTGGAAGTCGGGTAGGAAAGGTAAGAAGTCGTCATTCGTTGTGGTGCAGGCAATGTGGCCGTTGTGGGATACGTCCGACTTGACGGTGAATAGAGATTTTGATGGGCATAACCATAATGTGCTGGGACGACAGTAGTTGCTATCGTGGAAGGAGTCGACATCTTCAGATCATGTATGCTCTGTGGGTGGAGACTGTCCGACAACGCAAGTGTTGTGGATTCGCGCCACGAACCGCAGTTTGCAACATGCGAGGAGAATGACGAGGTGTTTTCGGTTCGATTGCGTTCAATCTCGAGTCTGAACGGTGAGATAGGACGAGGAGAGAGTAGAAAGAAGGATCAAGATCCAATAGTAGTCATTTGGGACCCTAATGAGACAGTGATCGAGGGAGGACGTGAGGTTGGTAAAATATGAGCGTCGCGGGCCCCAACGCCGAGGACGAGCCTCTATTGGACCAAATCGATGGTCATGATCTGTTATTAGGATCTCGAGGTCGAATAGAAACGAGAAGTAATGCCACAGACTGTAAAGAATAGAGTCGTTGTGGGCAAGATGGCAGAGGACCTGAGATCGATTGACGTCCACAGGATGCAAAGGCGAGGGAAAGAGGGCGAGCGAGTTCAAGCCTTAGGACGGTTTTGGGGTTAAAGCCGCCGTGTCGAATCACGTCTTCCGAAGAAAAGAACTTAAGGAACCGTCTCAGTAAGTGAGAGTCTCTTTCTGCGCGGCACTTTCCTGGTATCACCAACACCACCTGATTTTCTTCTAAGGGGCTGCTTTTTCTTTTCTTAGACCAACTCGAGTTCAAACAACTATCTATTCATCACTACTAGTAAAAGTCTGCTACATTTCCCCAGGCCTCCTTGAGTGGGTGAAAAAACAACGGTAAGAGGCGTAAACGCCCATCAATAATACAGACGCCATAGGAGTCGGAGGGAACGCAGGGTCTTCGCCCTCGCAGATCGCTGACGTTCGTCTCCGCGACAATTCTGTGCGTCTCCACGCCTGCAGAGATACGCACGCCTCCGTTGTGTTTATGACACCAATCTCCTGCCTAAAACGTTCTGCCAACACTTCTCACTCAGCAACACATACGGACACTCGAGCAAAGACTCGTGAAAAGATGGGATACAAGAGGCAATCGCAGACTCGGCCATGAATCGGTTTTAAGAGGAATCGGTGATGTCCCGATTACCGGGACGGCAAGATACTTGTGGCCAATGCTATGACCACATCAGGTCGTTCCGTTAGCATGCAGATAAACGCCGGTGACCCGAAGGAGAAAAGAATATGCATGATCATAATTCGTCGATAATATTCATCTCAGCCTGAGTCACTAAAAAGAAATAATCAGTACATCTAAGACCATGCTAGCCAAAGATGCTCTCCATGCTCCTGTGCAATGATAATGATAAACCGGTCTTGCTTGCAGATTTTTGGGTTGAAATTCGATTATCTTACAGTTGGGCGCGTCTTCTCCTCTTCAACCCGACCTGCCCCAAACTTGATGTCCCCAGCTAAGGCAGCAATATCTAGAAATGCATATCGAGAATCAATTTTCAGGTAAGCTGAACCCTCGCACATAAGACCTTGATGCTCGCCCATCACCTTCAAGCACAAGGAGAACATCTCGAGCCTGGATCTTGGCGTCCTTTTCTTCATCCCATTGACCAAAGAGTTTCTCCGTAGGAACTGCTTTCGAACGGTCGGGAGCAGGTGTACCTGCGGCGGTGCTAACACCGGATGGCAAAGGCTTCCCAGGGGTCACTGCTGGACTTCCACCACCACCACCACCTCCTCCTCCCCCTCCGCCGCCACCCTTCATCCAGTCGTAGGTTCGCTGCTTTTTGCCTCCAAACCGGTTGCCGATAAGACCAGAGACCGCCATTCGTGCTGCTTCATTGGCAGACTTGTGTTGTTGCTGTTCGGAAAACTTGGACTCCTGTAGTTTCCTTTCTTTCTTCGTGGTCTTCTTCTCCGATTCTAAAGCTGCGGCAAGCGCAGCGTCGGCCAATGAGTCGGCGCCGGCTGCTCCGGGCGATCCTTCTGCATTTGCTGCCGCTCGACGTTTTGCTCGTTTTTGCCGTCGCGCTTCCTCGGCGCTTCGTTCCGACTTGGATACTCTGTCTAGTATGGCAACAATTCGTGCGGGTCCAGGAACATGATCTTCTGACAACGATGGTTCGCTGTTTGCTTGTGAGTGTGTACCTAACATGCGTCAGTCAACCCATCGCAGCGGAACGTAATACTCACGCTTTAGAC
This sequence comes from Exophiala viscosa, assembly GCF_022695815.1. Lineage (NCBI taxonomy): Eukaryota > Fungi > Ascomycota > Eurotiomycetes > Chaetothyriales > Herpotrichiellaceae > Exophiala > Exophiala viscosa. Next base: position 332,153 of record NW_026944368.1, on the reverse strand, counting down.
TGGCGCTACCAGCCGGACTTGACACACCATCAGGTACATCAGTAGCCGGCTTGGTAACGACTGCTATATCCTGCCATTCATCGGGCACCTTTCCTTTGGAGTGCTGCTGCCGTTCCTGTGATAGTCGAGCAGACGCACTGACCAAACCGGTCAGTCTGGTCTTTGCGGCCAGACTAATGATCTTCATGATATCAGATAGACGTTCCCCTTTTTGACCAGTATCGAGAATGGCTTGCCCCTCGTCGATGACACGTGAAGCGCCTTCAAGGCCATTTACCCGCACCATTGGGGGAGGTGCGTGCTTTTGCGTGTTTACCAGAACGCCAGATTGTGGATCGACGAGATGCTCGGTGATGCTAATGTTTCGAATCTTTTCGTTCAAGACGCCGCCCAGCAGAAACATGTCCCAGAGTGGATTTTGGCTGTGCCTGGAAGCCTCCCAGTCCATACGTTCATCCTGCCGCTGTTTGATGTCTTCTGCAGATGTTTGATATGTTTGAGCTCCATTCTGGCCTTCACTCTGTCCTTGTTGGGCCTCGGACTTCTCTCCATTTGTTTGTAGGTCGTTGAACGAGTTCACATGATAGTGAAAGTTTGAAGCTTGTGACGGAGGCGGTGGCCGTGTACCATAGTAATCTGGCCTTACAAGCATCCTCGCCTCTTCTTCGATGTTGATTCCAGTACCCGACAAGATATCTTCGTAATTCCGATCTTCGGCTTTGTCGGCTGGCCGCTGTGGAGGCGGCATTAGCCCTTGCCGCGGATTCGAAGGAGGTGCAGTGCCATTCATCTGGATGTTCCCTCCGGGCGTTGTCGGGCCATGTCCTGAAGGCGTGGGAGGATAGCTCTGGGGTGAGAACGGCGATTGAACATCAGGAGATAGGCGTGGTCTTTTCGCGGCAGGCGGTTGAATATATTGCTGAGGCGAAAATGTCTGAGGTGAAGGTGAGGAATAAGTCATGCCCATCTGCGGTGACTGAGGACCGAGAGGGCTCGGTCTGCCATTCGCGGCGGCGAAGTCGCGCGGCAAGGGAGTCTGCATCTGAGGGAGCGGCGGGCGCGCCGGCGACGGTTGCGACTGAGCCATGGTGGGATGGATGAGGTCGTTGTTTTATATGTGTCGTCGCGAAGGGAGAGTCCACCACGCCGTCTGTCTTGCTCTCTGTTTTGTGAGTGAGCGCACTTCCACGCTCGTCTCCTTCTTTGTCCCTAGCATGCCTGATTACTTTTATGATTGCATTCGAGTGAGATTGTGATGAGTTGGGCGCGTTGGGCGGGGTTAAATGGTGTGTTATTATGGTGCAATATGCGAATGAGTCTACCAAATCTACCAAAGGGCAGCCTGCCATCATGCATCTTTCTTTGAGCCGCGGCGCACGTGACCTGCTAGGCTTTGTTTCCCTTGGTCATTTCAACGCTTCGTTTGCCGATGACATTCCTCCTTCTCGTCGTCTTCTCTTCCCGTATTTGCACAAACGAGATCGCTGCATTATTTGAGGACTATCTTGCAGTGCTTTGATGTCAACATGCCTCGATGGTGAGAGACCATGCTAATGACCTGCTCCGGCCCGCTTCAGGAATCTGACGACTAATTCCCGATCTCTTAACACCCTGTTATATCCCTGCGTTACTGGCCGCTACTTTTCGTCACAGCGACACCCATAGCGCGCAATTATGGCGACGAAACGAAAGGCTGCCGCTATGGCTACAGCCGAAGATGACGACCCGGTCGACCCTTCGGATGAGCTGGTTTTTATCGGACTCGGCGGATGTCAAGAGGTGGGAAGATCATGCCATATCTTGCAGTACAAGGGGAAGACTGTCATGGTGAGTTGCTCGATCCACTTCCGGTCTTGCGCGCATGCTTACCAGTACGCAGCTTGACGCCGGTATGCACACTGGTCGAGAAGGAATGTCGGCCATGCCGTACTTTGATGATTTCGACCTCAGTACTGTGGATATTCTTTTGATCAGCCAGTAGGTGCTTTCCTTTACCCTTTCGCTGCTCCTTTGCTCGCTCAGATATATGGGACATCACTGCTGGAGGTTTGAGTGGCGCATTCGGAAGCCTGAGTTCAAGAATGTGACAAGAGAAATGAGATGGCAGATCGTCCAACGATCTGTATCTGTAGGCAGACAGCAATACAATTTTGTTCGGCCAGAATCCCTGCTCTTGTCTTCTTCGTTCCTGTCACTTTCTTGAAGCTACATCTCGTGTCGAACGAGATAGATTTGTTGGTGTAATTGGTTTGATCTGTGGCTAACAAGGTGTGCTCCATAGTTTCCATCTGGATCACGCAGCTGCGCTTCCTTACGTCCTCGCGAAGACCGACTTCAGAGGCAGAGTCTTCATGACACATCCAACCAAAGCGATCTACAAATGGCTCATACAAGACTCAGTCCGGGTCAGCAATACTTCGTCCACCTCGGACCAGAGAACTTCGCTATACACGGAAGCCGATCACATTAACACCCTTCCCCAGATCGAGACTATCGACTTCTATACTACGCATACAGTGTCAGGTGTCAGGATAACACCATATCCAGCTGGCCATGTCCTGGGGGCTGCCATGTTCCTGATCAACATTGCTGGACTCAATATCTTCTTCACAGCGGATTACTCTAGAGAACAAGATCGCCATCTGGTCGCTGCTGAAGTGCCCAACAAGACAACTGTTGGCAAGATCGACGTCCTCATCACGGAATCGACTTTTGGTATCTCAAATGCACCTCCTCGCGCCGAAAGAGAAGCAGGATTACTCAAGGGTGTTTCCAATATTATAAATCGAGGAGGCAAGGTATTGATGCCTGTGTTTGCTCTGGGTCGAGCACAAGAACTTTTGCTCATACTGGAAGATTACTGGCAACGGCACCCGGAGCTACAAAAGATTCCGATCTACTACACAGGAAACACAGCGCGAAAGTGTATGGTCGTATACCAGACTTACATCAATGCCATGAACGATAACATCAAACGAATCTTTCGGGAGCGTATGGCCGAAGCCGAAGCCGCTGGAAACGCCAAAGGCGTCAGTGCTGGGCCTTGGGACTTCCGCTTCGTACGAAGTCTGCGTAATCTTGATCGATTCGACGATGTGGGCGGATGCGTTATGTTGGCATCTCCTGGTATGCTGCAGTCAGGCATGTCACGCGTCCTTCTTGAACGTTGGGCACCCGATCCGCGCAACGGAGTGCTCATGACTGGTTATAACGTCGAGGGCACCATGGCGAGGACGATTCTATCGGAACCGGAAATGATTCCAGCAATAATGAGCGGCGGACACGCCGGTGCAGGGCAGAATATGGGTCGAAAAGTCAGGGACGACGATGCGGCGGTGATGATTCCTCGACGATGCACGGTCGAGGAGTTTCAGTTCGCAGCACACGTTACTGGGGTTGAGAACGTCGAGTTTATCGAACAAGTCGCATCACCTCATGTCATTCTTGTGCATGGAGAAAGATCTCAAGCAGCAAGATTAAGGTCAAGATTGCTGGACCTTAACTCGAGACGGTTGGCAAGCAACCCCAAGGCACATCAAACCAAAGTCTACAGCCCCGAGAATGGCGCCGAAGTCAAAATCCCCTTCAGAAAGGACAAGATCGCAAAGGTTGTGGGCAAACTCGCTCAGATACCGCCGCCAAACTCAGCTGATTCTGATGACTCGAGGGTTGTCAGCGGCGTTCTGGTGCAGAACGGGTTCAAACTTAGCCTTATGGCGCCTGAGGATCTTCGGGAGTATGCTGGTTTGACCACTACTACCATCCTATGTCGACAGCACATCACTCTTGCCACAGCAGGAATTGAGCTCATTCGCTGGGCTTTAGAAGGCACTTTCGGCAGCATTGAGGAGACTAGTCACGTCAAGTCCGAGGCTAACGGCCACACAGGCCAGAACAGATCTAATGGCGTTAAAGACGAGGAGGAAGCGGATGAGGAAATTGTGCCGGAGCCACAACGGACCTTCCTCATTATGGGCTGCGTTGCCCTCAAATGGTCAGGCCGAGAGAAACAGATCGAATTGGAATGGGAAGGGAATACTATGAATGACGGTATTGCTGATGCTGTTATGGCAGTATTGATGACGGTCGAAAGCAGCCCTGCAGCGGTCAAATACTCGTCGTCCAAGTCCTCACACCACCACCATCATGTGCATGAGCAGAACGGAATCTCATTCCCGCACAACGAGCACAAAAACATATCATCAGACGACAGGTTCTCCAGGCTATGCATGTTCCTGGAAGAACAATTTGGCGATCATGTCGCGCCTATCGAAACACCGAAAGTGTCCGTTCAACCAGACACTAAGGGCACGCCAGCAGCAGATGCGGAGGTGAAAGAAGAGCAATCAGACGAGGAAATTGACATCGAAAGCGCCCAAGCCGCCGAGCGCGCGAGACTTGCAGCCATGGGTATCCCGGTACCAGGACTGGAGATAAGAGTCGACAAGAACGTGGCGAAACTCTGGCTGGAGCACCTCGACGTTGAGTGCGGCAACGCTGTTCTACGTGATCGCGTCAAGGCTGTGGTTGAGAGGGCCGTGGAGACTGTTGCCCCGTTGTGGGCAGTACGGGAACAAGTCAAAGTTTGAATGAGCCTCAGTTGATATGGCTCGGCAGTATGAGCAGAATCAACCGCGTGGAGACTTCTTGAGCGGGCATCCCACGAATGCCACCTCGGATGTGACTTAAAGTTACTTGGAGCCCCCAGACGCATTGCGGGGAAAGGGGTCTGGCTAATATCCTGACTACTATCCGGCGACTCGTTGAATGTACCATTAGTCCGCATTCACGCCTCGGCACCACAATGTATATTAAGGATTCTGCCAGAATCTCGTTATCACGTCTTACACTTTTGCTCCTGAACGATCCGTGCGAACCTTCTGCATGTATACACACTGACCATCAGGAATATACCGACCAACCACTATGGCTCCGCATCTCAAAACAGCCATTGTCACAGGCACGTATCACTCTCAAGGCATCATCCATACAAAACCACTGACAATGCAGGTGGTTGCTCTGGCATCGGACTCGGCCTAGTCAAGCACCTCCTCTCCAAACCAGACTGGCGTGTAGTGTTGGCAGACATCCGTCCTGAAGCATACGACGCAATCAAGTCATCTCTCGATCCGGACCGCCACACATTCATCGAGACCGACGTGTCCTCATGGCCGTCGCAAGCCGCGCTTTTCAAACAAGCATTCACTTACTCCGATGGAAGAATCGACTTCCTCGCCGCCAACGCCGGCACCGCGGAGAAAGTACACCTCCTGGATCCATCGCTTGACGACCTCGACACCGAGCCCACACAGCCAAGCATGCTCGCCACCGAGGTGAACCAGTTTGGCCCCATCTATGGGTTGAAGCTGTTTGTGCACTACGCCCGATTGACGAATCGAGCACTAAAATCAAAGCATGCCACGTCCACTTCCGAGTCTTCGTCGACAACGAATGGCACATCCGTGTCAACATTCAACCCGAAAGTGGTAATAACATCATCCTGTACCGCGCTCTACCCATTCCCCGTCGCCGTCCAATATGCTGCGTCAAAGGCCGCAATCTTCTCCCTGGTGAGGAGCGTCGGCAAGAACCTCCTGGCCAGTGACAACGTGGCTGTCAACTGCATCATGCCCGCTTACGTCGACACCAATCTAACACCAGACGAAGTCACGGCACTATGGCCTAAGGAATGGGTAACGCCCTTATCAACGATGAACAGGGCATACGACGAACTGATCGATAAACACGGTCGTGTCGAGCAAGATGGCAAGAGCGATGGGAAAGACGGGAAAGTCAAAGCTGGGAAAGCGGTGGAATGTGCGTGCGATAAGCTTTATTACCGGAATGGTGTCGAGTATGCAGATGAGTCGCAGAAGTTCTGTATTGAGCAGAGTTTTTATCCTGATGGACTTTGGATGCGTGGGATGATTGAACGGATGAAGAAGACTGGGTCTATTATTTGATAGTACATCGAGTTCTTTAGATTTCAGGCGTTAACCGACGGATGGTCAAACAAAGATTGGAAGCCATTTCTGATATTGCACCTGGCAATTGACATTGTATTGAAAGAAATTGCCCTACTATGTGAGAACCGGCCGCCCCCTAAAAATGACAGCCTCGTTCCTTTCGCCTTTTCGTCGCCGACACTTGCCACCATGCTCCCAAAATCACATTTGACCGCCAGCCTAAGTTAATTGTCGTACATTGCGGACCAATTAGAACTGTCGTTGTCCAGAACATGCAAATCCGGAAGACGTCCTGATCGCTCGTTCTTGCTTGCATGGTTGGTGACCGCATAGCCACTATCTCGATGATACGCTGCTGGCCCTGGTCTGTCCACCGCTTTTCCTTTTCTCGAAGTGCTGCCAATAGCCCGCATCTGTTGACGAATGCCGACATAAGTACCAGCAGCTCGAACTTGATCACGGATGCCGACATCAGCAGCAGGAGCAGCAGTCTCACCGTACATTCGGATAATTTCAGTCACGGACGATACCGCGGAAGGCGCAATCGATGTTGAAGAGCCTGCAGGAGTAGCAGTCTCACCGTACAACCGGATGATATCAGTCACGGACGATACCGCGGATGGCGCAATTGATGCTGACGACTCTGCAGGGAAAGATTCGACCAGGTTGACATATGTATCTGCCGGATTTCGGACAGACTGCATCTCAAAGCGTTCGGTCTCCCATGACGTCCTCGAACCACTGCTGGACTCCCACTTCGGGCTGAAATAAATGTCAGCATCCTGAGGTTTCCACTGTTGTCTTGGAGGTACGTACTCCTCTTCTCCTTGTTGCTTTTCCTGCGTAGAGGGTCTGAGACGGATGTAAGATTTCTGGGCCTTCAGCTCTTGGTTTGGTAGGACGTACGCAAGTGGCTTCAACAATTCTTGGGTATCCTGCTCTTCTTGCTGGTCTTGACGTTCTTGCTGCTCTTCCTGGATTTGTTCCAGACTCGGAGCGACCATTCTTGCATTGTTACTCACCGTGTCAACGCTGTAGAAAGACTCTGGTGTGGCCATCCGGACAGCAAACGAGTACGGACTATGAGCCTTGGTATCGGTATCTGCGAAATCTGCGTGAAATTCGTCGCTGCCATCTCCTGGAGAAAGATCCTCTGTATCCACTGTGCTAATTGAATGCGCCACGTGTGTCAGATCGCCGACTTTCTTGATCTTCAGCTTGTTCGCTCTGACATCGTGGATTTTCGCGCGGGCATGCTTCAGCTGGACAGCTTCTGCCTCATTGCGTGAAAGGAGTGATTCCAAGTCAATGGTATCGCCGGTGTACTTGGCCGTGATTTCAGTCAAAAGTGCAATCCATACTTCAACCCAGACCTGTAATCTTGGATTTCCATGCTTTGCAACATGTCGGCTGGTTGCACGAGATCTGATGATCCATCTCAAGTCGAGAAGCGTTTCCATATCCCCACTGATGAGAGAAATGATACACGCTTCGCATTCCTGGTGTTTCCATTTCAAGTCTCGCACAGAGGCCAGAAATGTGATCTCGTACTCTCTAGTCGACAGCCATAAAACATGTACACTTCTCAATCTCGTCAGTCTTTGGCGCTGATCTGCAGTAAGCAGTTCACATTGTGATATCAGGTTGTTCAGACGGGGACCGACTTCTTCTTGAAGGCGGTGGAGTAGTACTTCGACGAGGTCAAAGTCCAGACCTTTGTGCAACTTGCAGAGATGTCCAGCGCGAGGCAGAAGAAGCTTTTCCAGACGCCCAACACTGTATCTCGACGGTAATGACTTGACTTCTGTAGAAATATGCTTTCCTGCATTTTCGAGAGGCCGAAACTGAAGAATCTTTGCAAGCTGCGGGACGAGTTTCGGCGGGATATCTTGGAGATGCATCTTAGCTATTGCACAGGAGATGAGGTTGAATGCTTACCTTGGTGAGATGTCGCTGCCAGGTACACTCCGCAAAGCCTGCAAATGTCCTGCAAGCTATGGCTAAGATTGACGTCTCTTGACAATGGTTGATGTGGTGAGGTTATCGCAGGAACTGTGAAGGCATGCTGCGAGTCGAGGGATCTTATCCTCTCGTAAGCAGGATCTGGACGTGACCGAACAAAGACTAGGCACAAAGAGTGTAGGGCAGTTGCAAACCCACACAAAGAGTGCGCGGTAGTTGTTTGTAGACAAGAATCCACAAAGACTTTGAAGCATGTCAAAGGCAACAAAGACGTCGACAATGTCAGTCTTCATCAGACAAAACCGAGCACTGTGAAAAGGGGAGCATTGAAGCGCTGACGATGGAGAAAGATACCAGGTAAGTTGGATATGCCCGGACAATCAACGGGACATCACGGTTTCCGTGTAATGACTTTTGTGAACTAGAAGGACAAGGGCAGAAGACCGAAGTTGATGAAAGATTGTCAGAGTCCGACGCGGCATTGCAATTCGAGGAAAACAAATTCGAATTGAGAGTGAATGACATGCGGCCATGGGCCCATGTTCTTGTTCTTTTATACACATTAGTAGTAATATCCAGCCGTAGTGATTAATAACACCCGCATATGCGCCTGGCCTGAACTTCATTGTGCTGTGGGCGGTCTCCGAACTCAGAATGGATATGACAAGCGATCGTAACAAGTCTGGCCATGCTGAAGTCAAGCAACTTATGACAATACATATTCGCATCAGTGCATTCCATCAGCGTGAAGGATGGCAGTGCTTCTGCTGTGCAGACTTCCGGCAACTCGGTCTGAGATAGATTTGGCATCAAAGCCACTCTTCCGTCTCGTGCTTCGTCGCAAAGACTGCTTGGCCTCTTGTTCTTCCTTTTCTTCTTCGACAAGAATCCTCGCTCCACCATACTCCTTGTCGTCAAGGACCTGCCTCTGACTTGATTGGGCTTGTTGTTTCGCTTGTTCGAGGTTGATTTCAGGAGAATTGACCACGGAGGTCTTGGCCGCATCTGCGTCTACTTTTCTTTGCGCCGAAATCCTGTCGCGTTCATAGCGAGCTGAAACATCGCCGCCTTTCCAAGCCGTATTGAGAATTCGGTCCCAGAATGTGAAGAAGGGCTGGGAGAAGTTCGTCTTGATACCCCAGCTTTGGTGGTGAACATCATGGTAGGTAGCGTTGTTAGACGTGACATGCTGAAGAGGGTCCCAAGGGAATGCATATCCGCAGTGATCATCCACAGTCTTGATAGTCGAACACGTGAAGAACCACATTCCCTGTCGAACCGTCATGCCCGTCACGAGATAGGCCAAGCCTGTACCAAGAGTATCAAGCAGGAAACCCTCCATTGGATGATTGTAAAGAGCGCCGAATGCGTAAGGAACGTATAGTCGGTGATGTCGAGAATGGAGGGTAGTGTACAGGAATTTGTTCATGTGCATGGCACGGTGGAGAAAGTACTGCCAGGTATCCACGATGAAGATAGCTACCATGAACTGGACCAACGGTACTCCAATCCAGTAGATGAATTTCGCGACAGAGGCCTCCCATGGTGCCAACGACTGAAATGCATAAATGCCGCCGGAGACAGCACCTGCAAGTTGAGGGTGTGTGCTGTGCCACTGCTTGCCTAGAGTCACCGCGTCTAGGCCGACCACGGAAAGCAAACTTGGAATATATCGTTGCGCCACCCGCAAACGCTGAGCCCAGTGGGCAAGATCGTAATCTTCTCTTCCAACAGTTTCCACAGGATCGAAGTAAGCCAAGGCCAGCCCAAACGTCGTCTGGATGATCTGTTGCAGGATTACATCTCTTAAAACTTCATATCTCGTGACGTGATTGCGCTTCAATACTTCGGCTGGTGTGTGTAACCTGTACTGAGAGCACAAATCATATGTGTCGAGTATATGGAAGAATAAAGAGACCACCCAGTACGCGATAACAGGGGCAACTAGCTGTAGGACCACATCTGGCACGCCTGAGATCATAGAGGGACGGGCTGTGAGGGTGTAGGATGGCAGAGGAGGCAGTTCGCCCAACGTAGAGTTCACCATGCTGGCCACAATACGGTGTTGTCGAGATTCGGAGATGGATGTTCTCGAGGTTCTCAGCGTAGTAGTGCAGTAAGACGCAGTGCGGAAAGCCCGGCTCGAGGTGTGAAGGAGTGACAGGGATGACGGCGCTGTTTCGACCGAAGCGCACGAGGTATTTGCGGTAGGCAACAAGAAGCAAGACTGACGTGACAAGAGGAAAGGAGAGTATGAAGTATAAGAATCAGTTGGAATGAGGAATAGAGCGCAAAAAGGAAGGGTGGAGTGACGATTTCAAGGAGAGTTGTATGGTGATTTTGCGGGATGATGATGAAGAAGCGCAATATTCGCCTCCCTCTCCCTCATAAACATTAAACGAGAGATTAGATTGTTACTAACAGGGTCCGACGATCGCATCTCATTTCGCGCCTGAAAAATGCCTCGCCACTGATGACCGGGCTTCATCACGTGCAAGTCACGTGGAGAGGGCTGTCGCCAGGTGTCGGCTGAGTTTCCTTCCCTGACCCAGACATGTTCTAGAGCCAGAATTTCCAGATGTGAAAAGAAAATAGCCCCTCTACAACAAAAGTGTCTGCGCTTCCCTTCTTCACGTCGACCTTTTCAGAACTCCTACACCTCTTTCTTCCCCTACTTCGTCGCAGCTTTCTTCCGGCAACCCTTTCAAAATGATTATCTACAGAGTATGTCACCCTACCGTAGAGCTGCACAGATACTTCTGCCACCACAACACTGCCCCCGCCTCAAGGAAAACTCCTCGTACTGACCGCTGAATGCAGGACCTCATCTCCGGTGACGAGATCATCTCGGATACCTCCAAGATTATCGATGCAGGCAATGGCTTGTGGGAAATCGACGGCCGAATGATCAAGAAGGGAGCTGAGAACTTCGGTTTGTCTCTCTAGTGGGGATGTTGACACATATGCTGAGACGCGCAATAGTTCTCGAGGGTGCCAACCCATCCGCTGAAGGCGAAGATGATGGCGAGGGTGGTGGTGATGACGGCGACAACCAGCCAATTCTCGATCTTGCAGATCAGTTCCGCCTACAGAAAATCGAGGGTGGAATGAGCAAGAAGGCATATCAGAGTGAACTCAAAAGTCAGTCGAACATATTGCCGGTCTAAAACGCTCCGGACTGACACTTGATGCAGAGTACATGAAAGGACTTACCGAGAAGCTCAAGGAGTTGGGCAAGTCCGAAGAAGACATCAAAAAGTTCCAGTCTGAAGCACCCGCCGCCGCCAAGAAGATCCTTGGAAACTGGGACAACTACGATATCTACCAGGGCGAATCCATGGCAGAGGGCAGCATGTACGTGCTGGTTGATTTCCGTGAGGATGGTATGACACCTTATGCGACCGTCTGGAAGTGGGGTTTGGAAGAATACAAGGTGTAAAGCACCATGGTAGCGATTCGAGACCGGGAAGATCACCCGACACGACTTTGACGATGGACTCAAGCATGCATTTGAACGCGAAGCATATCAAAAGAAGCTAGAACTCTTTCTGGTCGGAAAGAGTAGAGGATGGTGGTGACTGGACAAGACAGAAGTCGAATCTACTGTCACAAATCATGAGTTGGTCCTCCAGGTAGCAGAGAGAGAAAAACATGTGCATTCTTCAAAAAGCCGTTACGAGTACCGATTCAGGAAAATTTCCGCTGTGTGGTGTTAGACTTGTGATAAAGCCCGAAGTGCGCTCGCAGCAGCAATTCAATGATAGTCTCCGCGGGAGCAATTGATGAACAAGGGTTGACAAGAAGCATTTTGACAAGAGTTGGTCAAGCCTGTCACGATGCGTTGTTCTCCGTAGAGTTTGAAGTAGGAAACCCTCCGTCAACTCGACATATCCGGATGTTGTTCGGCGGCAATGCTTGTACTACTGTTCCTTGCGTGGCAGTTCCCCTTCTCCTCTGTTGCATCTGCAGACCCTGACCGAATCCCTGCAAGGCCTCGCTGCCTCGTTTCTCCACACTCTGACGATCAATCCTGCGCCCTCCAATTCTCTGGACCGTTACTGCCATTCTGCTCGTGTGCCCTCTTACTGCTTTACTTCTTCCTGTCCTCTCCCCGAACTCTGTTCGCCTCGACGAGCGTCTTTTTCAAGTTTGTCTGCCTTTACTCCATGTCACAATAACATATGCCTCATTTCTGCCGATGGCGCCCTTCATTTATAACTTACTGATCTTCTCAACCCTCTTTTCCTCCGCCTTCACCAGTCCAACCCTCGAGTCGCACAACTCGCTACGGCGCGCAAAGCCATCCTACTCTTACAAAGAAAGGCAAGATGGCCCTTTCCGGAGATTCCGAGACAGTATAGTTGAGAAAATATGGTCTTTACCGAGTAAACCTGTACAACAATCCTTCACTCCTTCAAATCCAATTCGGCTGCCTGAAAATTTCAAAGCCCGTTATGGAAACGAGGTCGTCCTTCGATTTGATGTGCGGACCGAAGACGAAGCAAAGGCCTTGTCAAAGGCAGCCCAAGACTTATACTTGGACATTTGGGAGGCCACAGACGACTGGGTGGACATAAGAATAGCAAAAGACATTATACCACCATTCCTCGATCTGCTGCCTTCCACTGTACACGTTTCCTACAGACCTTTGATGCACGACTTGGCCCGGGCCATCTACGACACATATCCAGACAGGCCTTACAGTGAAGACCACTCGATCGAATCCAGGCTCACAACACCATACTCTCGAAGCACATGTGCAGGCCCGCCTCAGGACCTCTTCTTTCAAGACTACCAGCCTCTTTCCGTCCTTTATCCATGGCTACGGCTGATTGCTTCGCTATTTCCAGCACATGCGACTTTGATCAGCATAGGTCAATCCGCTGAAGGTCGAGACATTCCGGCCTTGAAATTAGGCAGACGATCAGACAATAACGGTGACCCCCATACCAAGAGACGCACCCTCCTAGTGGTTGGTGGCAGTCATGCGCGAGAATGGATAGCAATCTCAACAACTGCTTTCGTGGCATACAACTTGGTGACGCGCTACGGGCATCCTCAATACTCTACGGTGACAAAATTGTTGAACCACTTTGATGTTGTCTTCGTCCCTGTTCTAAACCCCGATGGCTATGAATATACATGGACCACGGATAGATTATGGCGCAAGAACCGACAATCAACCTCGCTTCCGTTCTGCCCCGGTATCGATCTGGACCGGTCATTCGGCTTTGGATGGGATGGTCATGGCGATTCGACCAACGCATGTAGCGACGACTATCCTGGACCAAGACCGCTGGCTGCAACCGAAGCCCAAATCCTGACGGATTGGGCCCGAAATGAGACGAGAGATAACGACGTCGAATTCGTGTCGTATCTGGACTTTCATTCCTATTCGCAGGAAATTCTCTATCCCTTCAGTTACACCTGCGACGTCAATCCACCGAACTTGGAAGACCTCGAGGAGGTAGCGATGGGCATTGCCAAGTCATTCAGGCTAACCAACGGCCGCTACTACGGCGTCGAGAGCGCCTGTTCAGGAAGCATCACCTTCCGAGACAAGGTCAAAAAGACGCGAGTACAGCTTGAATCCCAAGGTGGTTCGGCATTGGACTTCTTCTACCACGATCTGGACGTCAAACTTGCTTTCCAGGTCAAACTCCGCGATACAGGAACGTACGGTTTCCTGCTACCCAAATCAAACATTGTACCTACTGGTGAAGAGGCGTACGAGGCAGTCATGGGTCTAGGCCGATGGCTCCTGGGCAACCATGGGATTGAGGGCATTCATCAGTCCGAGTCTGTCTGGGGTGAAGAGACTACCGTCGAAAACGATGCCAGTGTTCAGGTCGACCAGGATGAGGAGGACGCCGACTTTTATGAACCTGATTACGACTTGCGACGGAGGAGGCGGCGTTAGAACAAGCCGGTATTGTTGGCGGCGATATTGACTTCCTCCATGATATACTCTACGACAGCACTGAATAATGAAATCTTCCTGAATGATGTATATTGGGTGAGGATGGGCATACATACTCATGTAGTAATGCGCTGGGCATGTATTTGCCGTACGAATAGCTGGATACCCTGAATTACCCATAAAAACTCATTTCAACTCGATGTTGTTCATTAATGTTATGCAATGCTATGCCTTGCCGCTGCTCTGCTGTCATATGTCTGCCGTTCCAGGCCCAGGCGCAGGACCAGATCCTGCCAGCCCCAGCACAATTCAACCTTGACTCCGTCCTCATGATTGAGATAAGGCCTTCCGCTGATTCAACGGGACGCTTGTCCCAGCACCAACTCTCACATCCCCAGCTGTATTGGACGCGTAGTACATCACATACAACATACTTAGTCCCAGTCAGCAAGAGTAAGAGTGAGTGTACCGTCACACCCTTCCTTTGTCTTGGCCACCGTCCGCAATCCACATCCTTCTCATCCTCATCATCCCTCCTATCACCGCAAGCCGGCCCACCATCAATCATAGTACTGCTTTACTGCACTCAGCAAGATCAATAACTCATCAAGCTAACATGTCCATCGCCCAGCGCGGCACAAGCCAAAAGCATCCGATGAGGATGATACGCCGTCGCCACAATCGGACTATGCGCACCGCGTCCCGCAAGACTGCCCCCCACAACCTGCGCAAGACGACTGGGCAACGGCTCAAACAAGCCCAGCGCATCGCCATTAGTATTGTAGCTGCGAACCTCATGTTTCTCCGTGCCCACAGCAAAAACAGGCGCATGTTCGTGGACGCTGAGACTGCGCAGTAACGGACCACCCGGCAAACCACTACCAGTACCACCAGCACCACCACCGTGACCGCCGTCCGCACCAGCACCGGCTCCAGCGGCATGGCCTTGACTGGGTGTCGTCGCACTCAGCGTCAAAACAGCCTTATCATTTCTCAAATCCCAGAGCTTGACTTCGCCATTCCTCGAGCCCGAAATCAACTCCCGCACCCCACCGCGCTGCATATGAATATTCGTGATCCACTGCCTATGCTCGCGCCAGATCTTGACCATAGCAGTCCTGGGGTTGAGACGTTGGTCAAACACCCTGACCACACCATCCCCGAAACCCGCGATGAAAATCTGCCCAGCGACCTGGTCGCTCGTCAGACTCGTCACGCAACTCGAGCTTCGGGCCGGTATATCGCCGACGCAAAGCTCCGTCGCGGCATTCCACACTTTAATCACTTTCACGTCACCCGCGACTAGAGCCTTGCCTTGACCCTGCTGCCAGTCGAACACCAGCCCGGCATTCTTGTTGCTAGGGACCATTTCCGTCAACGCTCTAAACGCCGTGATGATCTTGACTTCATTTGAACTCCCATAATTGCGGTAGACTTTCAACATGCCGTCAGAACTCCCCACCATAAGCAGCGGTTGGTCGTCTTCGTTCATGAATTTGGCGTCATTGATCCTGCTTCCGGCTGGGTTCCCGTTGCTGAAGCGGCTCAATTGCTCATTCTTCTGGAAATCCCAGATCGTCACCGTGTCCTTGTCGTCGGTCACGGCCAGATGGTCATCGAACTGATGGAAGACTAACCTCATGGGCTGGTTGTGGTTGTTGAGGAATCCCTCCAGACGAGTCCATCGCGAACTACCTGCCACACCCTTAAGTGGCTGGTTGTCTGCGATGATTTTCTCGTTGCGGTTTCGTCGCCACAATCGAGAATTGTAGTCTGCTGAGCCTGGTTCGTCAGGGTCATTAGGTCGCATTTGTGGTTCGCGGAAATATTCTGTCGACCATTCTAGCAGCGAACTTTGCAGGGGTATCCACTGTTTGAGCTTGGGGTCGAGAGGAGCAAACCCAGCCGAAGTGGGTAAGGTTGCTGATTGATAGGAACCACCAGAACCATGAGCATCGGATGTCTCTGGTGGTCGACTCCATTCTGGCGGAAGGCGGCCTCTTGGGGTATTGACCGGATGGATGGGCTCTTTTGGTTTGCTGGGGGATGCTTGAGGGCTGGTTTCTGCAGAGCCGTTGGCACTTTCTGTAGCGCCGAACGCAAGATTTCGCAGAGACGTGCCGGCGCGCTTCAGGCTGAGCGATAGATAGCTCTGATTCTTCCGCATTTGTGGTGGTGGAGTGCCTGGTCGGTGGTCCGTCTGTCTCAACGCGCTGAAAGATGGGATTTTCTTGAGTTGGGGTTCCTCCCGCTTCGAGAATCGGACAAGGTCATCGATCACATCCAATGCCATCTGACCCATTGGCGAATTGATCAAAAGCTCGTGTACAGCATCCACGACGATGGAAGCATTTCGCGAGATTTCTGGGTGAGGGTCGACTGACAATATCATAATCTGCAGCCAGATACATCCATATATCGTGTTTGCTGATATCGAGGAGAGTGGATTATGGGGATCGTATGCATTCGTCTCACCATCCTTGTACGGATGTCTGTCTCTTTCCTGCACAAGTTGCTCATACGCCACCACAATGAATTTGTTCTGGTAGCGATGAACAAACGCAGAGAGGAAAACAACCAACTCTTTTCGCACCAAAGTGCTTCCGTCAGAGGTCATAAACAGTACAGACGAGGCAATACCCTCCTCGATCTGTGATAATTGGTCCGTCAGATCCGGGATCCCCAGAAAATTGGTCAGGGCATGGAGCATGGAAGCCCGGACTTCTGGGACTGGATCAAGAGATAGTTCGCACAGCCTTGCATGAGCCATACAGCGAATACCCATCCATTTTGCATCAGCATAATCACACCACAGCATACTCAGACACAGACATGACCACTGTCGTAGCAATGGATTCTCTGGCTCTGCCATGTTAAGCAGACAGGCGTTGAAGAGTTCAGGTAGCAGACAGACGGTCTGACCAGGAGCATACTTCCTGCAAAAGGTGGCCACGATGAATGCACACATGGCTCGATGTTCGCTTGCGTTGCCAACAGGAATGTCGGAGCGAGGGTTCATGATGGAGATGAAATAATGAATACCGTTGTCCTTCAACAGATCAGTCTGAACAGTGTGGTCGACAGCCATAATTCGAGCCCAAATGAAGACCATAACAGGTTTGAGTTCGAGTGACGCCGCTTGCAGGAGCTTGACAACATAAGGAAAGATACCGATACTCAAAGCCAGATGAACCGCCCAAGGTCCCAAGTCTAGGAACTTGCTCAACAATATCAAAGCGCGTAGGCGGTGCACCTGACTAAGAAGCACTTGTAGTACAATCGGTAATTGATCTGGAGCACGATCTTTGGTCGGACCAGAGCTGAGGTAGACCTCAAAGGCTGTGAGTTGCTCGGAGAAGAAGGTCGAATGCTGATACTCGTACACACGCTTTCCTTCCTCTGCTTCACGCAACATAGGTAACTGTGCCAGGACCATTTCCATGGCAAGGTCCCAGCTCTGCCACAGTGGATGACGGTGCGTTTCAGGCAGGGTTGGTGATGATATAGGATGGCAATGATTCGCTCGCATGATCCGTTCACTGAGTAAGAAGTTGCGGAACAGCGCAGCCACCATGAGATCCTGGCGGAAAAGCTTCTTGAACAGTGTCCTAGGCAGAATGTTCCACGCGATAGTATCGGTGATGGCTGTGAAGATCCAATTCAATTCGCCTAGGGGACTTCTTCTGTCTTGAAGACGACCCGGCACCGGAATCTTCCCTTCCTCCAGTAGTGATCCGTTGGGAAGGGGATTCTGCAACACAAACCACCTCAGAGCAATGTCTATAGGAGTTGTGAGACAGCATGTGAATAAGTCTGCAGGAAGATCCGGATTTGTCGGTAGCATCTCAGTCTTATCACAGGCAGCCAGCTGTATGCAGTCACCGTAATTTTGTATTTGCGCGCTCGGATCCCGCTTCTTAAGCTCTTCATTCTCCTTCTCATGCTTAGCGAGGAAGGTGTCGAAATTGGCCACAATGTTGCCGGCGTGCGAGACATCGTAGACAAACAAACTCGGGCCGCCTAGCCAGGACTGAAGATCATAAATCCCAACCGGGATGTATTGCGTGTAGTTCTTGTTAAAGACCCAGATCTCACCCGAGGCGGTCGGAAGAGGCACACCATGGCCGTTGTAATGAAACAAGACTCGCTCGTCCTTCGCGTTACGCCGCAACGAGATACAGAATCTTTTCGTTTCGTCAATGGATGGGTCCAAGTACTGCTTATACCTAGTTCGCAAACTCAGCGACTCATACTGCTCTTGTAGCCGTTTGCCGATCTGCTCCATCGTTTTTGTCGAACCGCTGCTGCTGCCAGTCGGATCGACCCAGGCCTCGAGCTTCGCCGTTGGATTGGTCTTGATCACATCCGGAGGATCCACGCCAATGTTCAGGCAGATTGCTAGTGCGGCAGAAACGGTCTTCATCCTATCTTTCATGCGCCAATCCACGCTGGGAAACTTCTTGGACTCCTCTGACTGCGAGCCATTGCTTTCATGGCGCTTTTCTGTGTAATACATGTAGAAGGTTGAGTGTAACAGTGACAGGTACTCGTTTGATGTGTACTCATCGTCCCAGCCATGTCGGATGTGTGCGAGCTTGTCGTCTGAGGCCTCGGGAGTTACTCCCTCTTTCCGCCGCGGACCAAGGTCACTTCTAGTACGATGTAAAGGTTTTGCACTGAGGTAGTCTGCAGACTCGGGTATTAGTCTGGGTGTCGTGTGTCCATTGAGGTGACCCAGTCCGCCTCCATTTAGCTGCGACGATAGTTGGTAGGTGGCGTCTGTCATAGATCGAGTCTCATCCTCAGCCATGTCTCCCCTGACAGGTCGATTATGCTCTTGCGTTGTTGGCCTGCGATATGTCATGTCTAGTCCCAAGCCAACATGTGTCTGGCCGTTGTGCGCAGCCATCTTGGGAGATCCGGGCGTACGCCGGCCGATCAAACACGCATCTCAGACAACAATGGGACCTCGAGGGTAAGGTGTAAAGACGGAAGCTGATTGTTGGGTTCAGACATAACCCGCAGGTGTTGTTTTGTAGGGCATGCGCCGTAGTGACGACGGCGACGATGTGACTCTGTGCATTCAATTCTGTGCTCACAGACTGCCTCCACAGGATGCACGCGTGAGGAAGCGATACTATTGAAGAGTAATGTTGCTCACATACTGCAAAAGATTGCAAAATGGACTGATGTTGCGTTGGCCATGTCGATGTGCAGCCTGCGGTCTTCCGTCACAGCGTCCTTCTGCCACCGCCTGAGAATAAATTTTGGGTGAATGCGGGGATCAAGGTCAGCAGGCCAGCCCAGCCAAAGCCCGGAGATGTGCCAGCCTCGCCTATTGAGAAGCATTTATCCCCAGCCTGACATTTTTTCACGTGGGCCGTTGAGCAAATCACCATCTAAACAACACAGCCTTGCGCATCAAAGACTCGGCCATCCACCATCTTCATGGGTTTGCTTAACATTGCCCTTCCCACCAGGATCAGGAGAGCCTCAACAGTAATGTTATAGTAAACTACCTTACATTGAGCTGCTATCCAGTAGAACAGCTTCTCAAACTAATAAAACCCCGTATTTTCGTCACTGTCATTCCTTCACTTCAAGCATGGTTTCTTCTTCAGAACCGACTCCCAAAAATGCCAACATAAGAACTAATTTATTTGCACAAAAACATGACAAAGGCTCAAGGCTCGAGTATCGACAGCACAGGATCAAGCAACAGCCGTCCCTCTGGCGCTCTTTTCCTCTTCATCCAGCCTTCTCCTCCAGCTGGCCAGGTTATCGCTGAGCTCAGTATGCACCTCTGTGGTGGGAGTTCTTTCGGATTCAAACTGTGCGCTGCTCCGGTAGTTGTTTCGGCTGGTATTTTCCCACTGCGATCTCAAAGTCTCGAGCTCTGACGCGAGGTTGTCCAAGGCCACGGAGCCTCTTTCATCCCGTGACAAGTCATCGTGAACCGAGACATCCGTCAATGTCGAATTACTCTCCTCGCGGCTGTGACCGATCCCATTAGGCAGCGGCTGCAATTGTGACTGTCGTCGATAGTTGCCTACCGATTGACCAAGTTGGTCAAGCAACATGGTGACTCGGTTCTCTGCCTCGTGGGCCTGTTTCTCAAGCATCGAATTCTCAGCTTTGAGTTGTTCCAGCTCTTTACCATATCGTTGGGTAGATTGCGCGAGCTGATCGAAGCTTGCCTTTTGTCGATCACGTTCTCCTTGCATCGAAGCAAGACTGGAGTTGAGGGAGTCGATGTTCGATTGCAGCTGGCTGATCTGCTGGCTTGTTTGGCTCTTCATCTCTTGCATGGACGATTGCAATTGCGCTCGCTCTGTCTCCAATGCCGAAGTGTCCACGGCTCTCTCCGACGCGGCGCTTGCGCTCCGCGCAGATTCGAGTTCACTCGTCAATTGAGAATTTTGAGTCTTGTATTTGGTCAGTTCCTCTTTCATCTTCTTCAGCATCTTCTCTGTGCCCTTTACGTAGTGGACCGCAGACTGATAATCATTCTCGAGCTGCTCCAGTTTCTCCTTGTAAGTGCTGTCGGCTTCCTGCATGCGAGACTCGAATTGACTCTTCGTCTCCTCATGAGCCTTGATGCTAGTCTGCAATTGTTGATCAAGCTCTCTCAAACGTGTCTGTTCTGGCGTCCCAAAACGTGAGTTTGGCGACTGATCAAAGACAGGTGATCGTCTCATGTCAGAAGCACTGATGCCGCGAGCACCCAAAAGATCTTTGAGTGCACGGTGTTGAACAGCAAGCGCGCTGGCGTCTCGTTGATTGATCTCAAGATTCGATCGCAACTCACGAACTTCGGCCTGGTGTGCTTGGGCATCTCGCATCGCCGCCTGCAATTGCCGACGAATCTGGAGGGCTTCTCTGTTAGACTGCTCCTGGTATGCCTCGAGTCCTGCGATCCTCTCCTCAGCAGTACGTAGCTTCTGCGCTGCCTTGTCGGCCGCATCTTGATTCCGTCTAGCCAATGCTGAAGCTTGATCCGCTGTAGCTCTCAGGGCTTCCATCTTCTGGTCAGAAAGCGATTCCTGCCTCGAATTTACGTCCCGAGAAGATACCTTGGCAAGGCCAGCAAGCAAAGCCTCGCGGTGGGTTGCCGCTTCTTTGGCATGAGTATCGGCGAGCTCTTCGGTGTCGCGGAGGCGTTTCGATGTGTTTTCGAGTTCGGTAGTTCTTTCTTCATGCTCGGCTCTGAGTTGTGAAAGTTTGCGCTCTGCAGTCTCTCTTTGACGACGTTCATCTTCGATTTGCCGCTCATACATGCTCGTCTTGTCGCTTGATGCAGCTACAGCCGCCTCCAGAGCCGCCATCGAAGCGAGATGACTCTCGAGACGTAAGGAGGTATCTTCATGCGTGCTCTTGAGGCCGTCATGCTCGACACGAAGGTTACGCAGTTCCTCTTCGAGTTCGAGTCTCCTTCCTGCCTCCGCCCGTGCCGAACTCTGAGCTTCATGCAGCTCCGCTCGTAGAGCATCAAGCTCTCCAGGATTCCTGCTCTTGCTTGACTCCTCGTACCGAGCCTGTGAAGCTTCCAGCTGTTGCTCGGCAAGCTCGCGGGCTTGTCTCTCGGAGTTGAGGTCATTGATAAGACTTTCCAATCTGGCTTTGTGCTCAGATTGTGCTCCCAAAGCCAACGCCAATCGCCGGGTGAGGTCTGTGAAGCGTTCCTGCTCATCAGGCTCGTGCGCAGAGTCGGGTTGAGGCGTGCTCCGCTGGCTTCCACCATGAGCTGCGAGTTTGGCCCTGGCATATGCAGCTTCGGTGACGGCTGCATCGCGTTGGTGCTCAACCTCGGCAACGCGCTTCGCCATTGACGAGGATTGTGCTTCGATAGCTTCCTGCATCCTAATCATCTCTGTTCGCATCATCATGAATGCTTCCATCAACGGCCGATCATCGTCTGGAACTTGATTGACGGCACGATCATCGAAAGTTGGACTTGATGATCCTGCAGCTTGATAACCTTGCTTCCGAGCCAATGCTAGTTCCGAGGCGTACCAGGCGTTTGACTTCTTCACAGCTTCTAGTTCCTTGACCAGAGCCTCCTGGTGAGCGTTGAGCTTAGGCGACTTTGGTTCGTCGAGAATGCTCCTCCTGGCTTCAGCTGCAGCCTCACCATGGTGGCGAGCAGATGAAGATCGGCCAAGAACACCATCTTCCGTGCTGTCAATGGAGCCTTGGGTTCGCTGAGAGCGTAGGGACCGTTGTCTGGCAACCCCACTGCTCACCAAGGGAGCAGCTTCACCAGCTTCCATGGCCTTTGCTCTGCTCTCCGTCCGCTGAACAGGTGTCCGTCGACCATGAGTACTCGGACTTCCCTCTCGGCTAGGTCTGATGTTCTCTTTCTGCACCTCTCTAATGGATGGAGCCTGGACCATCGTCTCTGTGGGAATATTTCGAACGGAATCGGGCCCTGTCGGCGGACCCCTGGTGTCTATCGGAGGAGGCCCATTAAGCCTACCCTTTGGACCATTGGCCGGCGACTGCACCCCATTGACTCGAGGCGCCGAAGCTTGGTTTTGTGGCGGTGGACCTGCGGGTGCCTGATTCATAGACGCACGGGGTTGGGGTAGGCGCGAAGCTTGTGAGGGACTTGGAGCTACTTCTGCTCGCTGAACGGGCCCACCATAGAACTGCTCGCGGGAGGTGCTCCTTTGTCCCTCTCTCGACGTGGATCGATTTGGTGGCAGAATACTCTTGACGTCCGTACTCGGTCTTCTGGTAGGGCTGTTAGGGCCCTTCATGTCTGAGGCAGGCGCATCGTTCGGGTATCGAATTTTGGCGGTGTCGAGAACATAGACCATGCTCAGTTCAGCTGGATCGCGCGGAGCCGAACTGGGCTCACCACCAAGAACAATGATCTTGTCTCGATATGAGGTCATGCTATGACCAGATCTCGGTGACGGAGAAGGACCCATATTCTGGAAAGTGTACCACCTCTTCGAAGTGATACGGAACGCAGCAAGATCACCCAAGTCGGTTCCTTCTTCGGTTCTGCCGCCAAAAATGTACATCACGTCGTTTACCAAGGCCGCGGAATGGCCTTCTCGCGGTGCTGGGATATATCCTATACAGTCTTGCTGGGTCCATGAGTTAGTTGCCGGATTGTACGTCCAGACGTCGTTGAACCAGTGCGTTCCATTCGTGCCTCCGAAACTGTGCAGGAATTAGCATCGCCAGCCTAGAACCCCGCAGACTTCGCTTACAGGTAAAGCTGGTCGTTGTAGCTGATGACCGTATGATTCGTTCTCGGAGGTGGTACCTTGGGTTTCGGGTGGGGAGCATCTTCTGTGTTTTGAATCAAGAATTCCCATTGATTTGTGGGATTCTGCAACGCATTGAGGTCGAAAGCTACCAGGTCGTTGAAGAAGTATCCCTCAACCTGGCCACCGAAAATGTAGATTTTGGAGCCTAGAATATTAAGCGTATGCCCGTAGCGTCCGGCAGGTCTGGGGCCCGGTGGCGATGCCCTTGACCATTGTCGAGAAGCTAAACACGTCAGCAACACGATCGGAAGGAGTCTGCGGCCATAAACTCACAAGTATTAAGCAAGTACAGAGTGTCATCAAGCACGTCAGAATCGTCCATCTTGGTATCACCGCCGAAAACAATAAAAGCATTGCCCACAAGTAAACTGGCGTGCCCGACACGCGGACCGGGCCCTTCAGAGACAGTCGCAATGGGAAAACACGAGAGACTACCGCCACCAGTTTCAAGCATCCATAGGTCGCCGCGAACCATGGAGCCATTGATCAGACCTCCCATCACGTAGATGTCGCCGTCCTTCGACGCGATCGCATTGACTGCTGCGCCATATCGAGGGAACGGATTGGCCTGTGGAGTTGGGAAGTTCAATTTTCGTTGCGACCAAGGATACAAAGCGGCGTTTGGCACTTGGGTCATTGGACCAGATTGAGTCGCGGGTCGTGGCTGTGAGGACTGCCGTTAGCTACAAAAACACGCTCCGCGGAAAGGGAATGTCCATACCCCAGATTCTGATTCTGATCTCTCGCGCGACCGAGGATATGGGACGCCATTAGGCAGATTCGATCCCATGGAGCTGATGGAGTCGTTTGCACCAATGTTGGTTGGAGGAGACATCGGTCTCTCGATGGCGGCTCTGTCTGCATTTCCACCCTGTGTCTGCTGCGACACTGGAGTGCCATCGGATGTGTGGATATTTCGACTCGCAGGCGGCAGGCTCGACGAAGCTTTCTCGCTCTTTTTCGATTTGAACAGGAACGCCATTGTGATTTGTGTCGTTCCCTATGCCGCCGGAGAGTTTGTAATCGTACTACGAGATATTGACAGGACCATCCATGCGACAAATTGAACCGGCGCGAGATGAAAAATTGTTCGAACGCGAAGCAGATTCACAGTAGGCTGACCCGGTTCGGCGGCGCTGGCTGTTGGCAGAACATGAGCTTCGTTCAAGCACAATGGCCTTGGTCTTCGAGTTGGACACGAGAATGAGCGAGAGACAGTATCGTGGGACTGCCGAAAGCTCTCGCAGCTGGAAATTCGGGTGGTTGTAAAGATGGCCGATGCGCAGGCGATCTGATTTCCCGACGCGACTGGATGGATGAGCGCGGTGAGGCCGGAGGAAAGAAGGAGTGTCTGTGCGCAGGTGACGCTGGGAGGTCGGGGTCGTCGAAGGTTTCGCGTGGTCAGAAGTTAGGACAACGATTGAGGACGGTCAATGCGATTACCGACCACCTGACAACAACAGAAAGATGGACGATGATATCTGGGATAGGAGAAAATGTTGGCTACACTTTGTAAAGATTACACGGTGACTTAGTGAGTAGTGTAGTAGTGTATTAGGTATGGCTGCGCAGCCTCAGTCGGACAGTGGTCGGAAATACAGTAGAATATGGAGACTCAAGTTCCTGGAAGTTGGCCTGTTTCAGCGACTTGTTTTGGGTTTAGCCACCAACGAGCCGAGCAGGGAGCGCTCAAAGCTGATTTCCATCCTTTCCGGTTAAGACGGCCCTCCAATGATCAAGCCTCTTACCCTCTCTCCAGCCATTGTCCGCCTATGAGAAGACGCATCGGGGTGATCAGGCTGCCCCCTACTCGACAGGTTCGTTCCCCTGAGTTAAACTTTGGGGGATTCTCGAAAAGGACCCTATTATTCAGGTTTTCTAACCACCTTGACAAGTAAACCTCCGCCCAGCTGTCAAGATCCCGCCATATGTAGATTTGACTGCTAATGCGCAATTCGATCCCGTCCGCTGCCATCATCTGATCGGTCTCTTCCCATTACCTATTTTGGTCTGACTTCTTTGTGCTGAACCTAGATGATGCCCGGCGCCGGCAACTAGATCCTGCAGTGATCCTGATCCTGCATGATCCTGGCGGCCGCACAGATGTTTGCACGTGATTCCACCTTATCGTTCACACAGCCCTTATCAAGTCTACCATTGGACACTTCGTAACCTCGACTTGACGAACCACAGGCCGTCACCCAAGTATGAACATCATCCAGTAGTTGTCACAGTCAAGTATCAAGAGAAACTCTTCCGTCAGCTCGACAAGCACGGACTAGATTGTGGTCTACAGCGTATACGACACATATAATTAGAACTCTTGAAACCAAGCCGCGCTGCACACCACGAATTGGCCTTGTGCTAAGGACAACCATGTCTTCTGACGAGCATCGAAGAGAAGAGCCGGACCTCAAACCATGGATCGCCGGGATGCCCAAAGCTGAGCTTCACGTCCATCTGGAAGGCTGCCTTACGCCACAACTAGTCCGCCAACTTGCAGAGCGCAACAACATCTCTGTCCCCTCATCACTATCCTCTCTAGACCAGTCTTCAGGCTACTCATTCCACGACCTGACCACCTTTCTGGCCGTCTACTACCCAAACATGGCGGTGCTGCAGACGGAACATGATTTTCGCGATCTAGCTCTGGATTACCTCACCCGCGCCCATGCACAGAACGTCAAGCATGTTGAACTCTTTTTCGACCCGCAAGCACACACCTCGCGTGGTGTTCCCTTTCCGACCGTCATCCGAGGGTATCGGGTCGCCTTGTTGTTGGCGCAGCGCACACTCGGTATATCTGCGAGCCTGATCATGTGTATCCTGCGAGATCAGTCTCCCGAATACGCCATGGCCACGCTGATGGAAGCTTTGCCATTCAAAGACGCCATCATCGGTATTGGGCTGGATTCGGATGAGCGAAACAATCCGCCCTCCAAATTCGCTGCGGTCTTCCAGCGAGCGAGTAAAGAAGGCTTCCTCCTCACGGCTCACTGTGACATAGACCAGGTCAACAGTATTGACCATATCAGACAGGTCATACACGAGATCCAAGTTGATCGCATTGACCACGGGACAAATATCGTTGAGGACGATTCTTTGGTTGATATTGTCCGGGAGAAAGGCATCGGCCTAACATGCTGTCCTATCTCAAATTCGGTAGTCACGGACGACTTTAAGGGCAAAGAAATTGTGGATCTACTTCGTCGTGGAGTCAAGGTCACCATCAATTCGGACGACCCGGCATACTTTAGAGGATATGCAAATGAGAATATGGAGAAGATGGCGACCGACACCGATGTGACCAGAAAGGAGCTTGTTCAGCTCCAAAGGAACGCGTTCAACATTTCTTGGATCTCGTCCTGGCGAAGAAATCACTTTCTTTCGCTCTTGGATGAGTATGAGAACAGAACCATACCAAGAATGGTGAATGGCGTGTAAAACATTGTATGACTGCAACACGACTAATGGGTATCATGTGGCGAAACGTAAAATCAATACAATCGGCCGGATTCATTTCTCCATGGCCTTCGCTTCGAGTGCCACTTCATCGAAGAATGTCGCTCGCAGCTGTACTATCGCTGCCACCTCGAGGATGAATTCCTGCAAGATCACAGCGTTTGTCAAGACATGGCTCAGGCTTGCATAAGCCCGCGACCCAGTGTCATTACGACTAGATGGAGTGCTGGATCCAGAATTTCTACCGTCCGCCAATCCAGTGGGAACAGCTGACATTTCTAAACTGGAGTCTTGCTTGCGTCCGGCATGGACTGGTAAGGATTCCGATGCTTCTTTGGGTGTCTTCGCATTTGACACGTTGACCTGGGTTTTGAGGATTGAATTTATATCAGGAGCTTGGGGGAAAACGGGACCAGCATCTTCATCGGCCTGCAATGACTGACGCAGCGGAGGTTGACCGACGGTGCGTTCCGCCAGGTTTGCACGATTTCCTTCCGATTTTGCGATGGCATTATCGATGGAGCCGAACTCGGTGGTCGTGACCTTTCTGCCTCTGGGAGTCGTTGGCCGAGATTGTGGTATTGAGACTGCACTGGACGGTGATTGACCCATCAATCCCGTTGCGAGGTTATTGGGCTGTTTCAAGGAAAAGGCTGGCGCATCTTCTTCTGAGAGTTCGAGTCTTCTTCCAGATACCAGCACATCCCATCCAGGGAACTGTGACCTCCAGCCGCGGACTTGTTCGGTGAGCTCACTGATGACGAACGTGATGTTGTACGTCGAATTATCCTCGGCTTGACCAGCCCTGGGTGGCAGGAGCCATCCTTGTAGATCCATATGCTCACATGCCGTCAAGGAGACCAAGGCTTCAGTAAGGTAGAGATTTGTGACCGAATCGTTGGCAAAGAAATTCTGCAGCAACATAGCCACAGCTTCGAATAACTTGCACCCACGGGTAATTGTCACGACTCGTCCATCGAGTAGCTGGTCGTCCGTGTGACCACAGATGAGACAACTATGCTGCTCTAGCAAAACTTGTCCATCCGATAATGCAGCTTGGTAAGAGCCGTCTAAATCAGCGTCCTTGGCTACAGCTTCCGAATAGTCGAACAACTTGCAGAGATAGCCATTGAGTTCATCGACTCCCGTTAGCCTTTGTGTGGTATTGACCGGCTCAACTTTGAAAAGATTGGTAACGACATGAAAATGATGCCTTTCCACGATAACTGATAAGAGCTTGAGACATGCATTGACAGTTTCTGAATGGCTTGATTTCAAGCTCAAAACCAGAAGATCTGGGAGATTGAAAAGATTGGGAGATGGACTGTCTGTCATGTCTGCGAGGGTTTTCAACTGGTCAATCGATTTGCTTCGGCTGATAGACATGCGCTGTCGTCGGTGATTCTTTTCCTTTGAGATCTTGGATGCGCTGGGTGAGCCCAACAGGTAGCGTAGTATTCGGTCCACAAGTTGAGGGTGATCAATAGCACGTAGCATTCGCGAGAGGTGGGTAATGACTGCGGCTGTCGAACCACCTTCGACATCTGAGGATTCAAGCAGTGACGGATATAGGAGCTGCTGCACGAATAATACCTGGAAGTGATCCAACAAAGTATCGCTCACTTCGAGGGATTTGCAGTGGTTCAGCGTGTCCTGCCAAAATGCCAAATAGGAGAAGAAAGCCTTCACATCCTGGTGCCCAGATCTGGATGACTCTGCAAGCGAATCGAAGCTCTGAACAGAATCTGACAAAGCGACGATTGGGAGTATTGACGAGTCTCGCGTCAATGCCGTCGACTGTCTGCCCAACCTGCTGTATAGAGCACCTAGGCCGCTAGCCATCTGCGGTGCCAAGTCGCTCTCAATCATCCATGTTTCCAAGGGCTTGAACTTGGAGGCTGTCTCCGTCAAATAGAGCAATGCCGTCCGGGCAAAGTCACCGACCGAGCCATCATGGTGTACGTACTGGACCAGAACGAAGAACAACGGGAACTGACTCCTCCTAGTCTCGTCTGTGCCTTGTCGGCCTCGCGCGGTCTCTCGAACCGGATGAAACCATGCGGGAAGTATATCTGGATCCAGTCTGATCTTTGTAGCAATCTCGAACAACAACTCAACAAGATCGGTCTCCAGGCGCTCTTCAACAATCACCTGTCCTCCTATTGTAGCGTAGCAAACGAGATCCAACAAGGATCTCGTGAACAATTTGCTGTCCAGCAATCCCTCGGCCTCGCCATTGATGAGGATATGGAAGAGCTGAGCCGAGACGGCGATGATATCGGTGTTTCGAGAAGACACTGCTAGCTTCGTGATGATGATATAGGTTTGGCTGGAAACAACATAGCGTAAACACGAGTGCGGTGCTGCTCTTCGGGATTCATCGTTAAGAATGTTCTCGAGTCGTTGAAGGAGTCTGGTGGTGTAACTCAGGGCGGCGTCCTCTTCGCGTTCGACAGCACCCCCACGCCATATCTGCTGCATTCATGGTCAGCTCGAGATTGATGCAAGAATTCAGATCCTGTACCGTCAGAGTATTGCAGATGCTTTTGCAGGTAGAGAGGCGTTCAGCGGGTGTATTTGTTCTTTGTTTGGTTGGTGACGTGCCGGAGCCTGCGATCAGGCGCGTGAGCTGCAAGTCAAAAGGTCAATTTAGATCCGCTCAACCTCGTACAGCATGGCTTAGGTCGCCGGATTCAGGAGACTCACAATGTCCATATCTTGTGACTCATCCTGCTGCCGGGACAGGGAAGATACCGTCAAAGTACAAATGTTGCGACATGGATGGATTTAATGAATCTGACCCCTGGTATCATGTGTCAAACGCGAATGCCTGGGCTGGCGACTCCAAGACTGGTCACTGGAACATCGCCGCTTCCCATCATGGGAGCATACCAGCTGCCTTATGAGGAGTCACAAACACGATGCCTACTTTTCATGATATTTAAGTGGCACTGATACATTACGTTCTATGCACTTTTGGGGTTTTGAACTTGGGCATCTGGATGAGTGTTCATTACTTTGCCTAACCAGCCTTGCTCCCCGGAGCCTTGCGCGTTACATGCGGCCAATGAGCTACGCCGGTGTGGTTCGAAGGACTACTCAAGACAACGATGATACAGAGACCACGACACCCGCAGATGATCGCGAGAGGAGTGAATCTGATTGCAATAGCAAACGTGCAGCCAATCCACACTCTTGGGATGAAGACAGTCGGGGCAAGACAAGAACAGATTCTGAGCACGGTCACTCCCTCATAGCTATTCTTCCCATGACCAAACACAGGGGATCGTCGGTATCGAATTGGTTCAACGGACTGTTTACAACAATCATTGGTGTCGCGACTCTCGGAACAAGCATAACCTTCTCCTACGTTCTGTCCAACGGTACTGCGACCCCTCCCTCCACAACAGCAACATTCAATCAACAGCAGGTTCAGGATTTCCTGGCAATCAGTTGGCTGCTCTTTCTGCTGACTTTGGCTTTCGCATCTCTTGGATCAACCCTCTTGACATTTTTCAAGAAACACTGGATTGCCGACTGGGATGGCGTGAAAGGCGAAACCTCGCAATGGACTGTCCAGATGTATGCGGTCTGTGTAAGCGGTCTCTTGGGCGCCTTGACAATCGGAGCCTTCATGCTATTGTGCTTAGTGGTCGTGGCGTATTCGCCGGTCGTTGGTTGGGTGTCGCTCTTCTTTGCGATCTTCTTCGGTGTTGTGATTCTTGTGGCGGTTGTCCACCAGGCACCGTGGCCTTGGAGAGATAACACACCCTCACTGCCAGCATGACATCACAGTCTGTGAGGGTTTCGTTGGCATGAATCATGGTACGATTGGTGACCAGGAAGCTCGAGATCATGTAATGCGTCAAGTAAATGACTCGATGCGTGGTTTGGATTTCAGCAAGATTTGCCAGAATCTGACAAGTGTTTTGCTGTACAGTTGCGATTGATGAGACTCGGAATCTCACCCAGCACAGCGTTTCGTCGTAACGTGTTCCATAACAATGGTAGTAAGTGTGCCTTTGTCAACAAGCAAGTTGGCGTTTCATTCAGTATCGTCGTCACTTTCGGCTTTCCTCTTCCTGCCACCTTTGCCCTTTTTCTTAGGTGCAATATCCTCATCACTCTCTTCACTCTTGGCCTCAGACTTGGCCCTACCTTTCTTGGACCCTTCATCAGGAACACTTTCACAGATCTCGGTCAAGAAATCAAATTGACCATCCTTCATTAAGGCGGCTTTGAGGTGTTGGGCTGTGACCCGCTTAGAACTGTTGGCTCTTGCCTCTGAGGCCCCTTTCATCACAAGCGTAATCATAAACAGCTCGAGCGCTTTAGCTGAGAAACAGTTAGCATAAATCCGGGAACAAAAGAGGAGGAGTCACTCACAAACAGCTGTAGGTGTTGCTTGGGCGACTTTGCCGACATCTTCATCCGCTTGCATGATGCGTTTTATGCGTGCAACAGGAAATTTGGTCCTTACATCGATACCATGCGAAGGGTCCGCCGTGGCTATAGGCATAACGGGTTGAGTGGTGTTGACGGGCTCGGTCTTGAGTTGCATGCCGGCTGCCAGACCATTTGGATTGTAGTCCTGGTCAAAGTCCTCGGCCTTTCTTTGACGAGTTCGAGGCATGTCGACGTACTGTGGAGTGGGGCCTTGAGGATAGTAAGAAGGCTCTTGATAGTGTTGCTGATAAGGCTGCTGGCCAAAGAATGATGGGTCGGCTGATGGTTGATTTTGCGACTGATCGTAGTACAAGGGTTGAGAATTATCGTACGGTTGTGGCAGGGTTTGAGAATGAATTACTGGAGAAGGCTGATTTGCTGTGCTCGGAGTCCGAAAAGTTTGGGGTGAATAAGAGCCCGAGAAAGATGACTGAGGTCGAGCGCCAAAATAGGAGGTCGATGGTGTGGTAGTTTGTGGGGAGAAGAAAGGTGAAGCGTCGTAGGAGCCTCGTGCAGAGACGGGATAGCCTGGAGGAAGGGCTGGGTCTGGATGGTATGATGGAATTCGAGCGAGTCTGGGCGGTGGGTTGATGCCTGACAGATCGGGAGACTTGGGCCGGTAATTTTTGTTGTGTTCGTCACTCATTGCTTGGTGACGGTGCGCATGAACAAAGAGATGCGCGCTGTAATGCTGATGGTTGTGTAGGTTTGGATTGTACTGGCTGAGGACATTTTGAGCAACAATAACACCGATTATAGCAGCCTTATTGCGGACGGCAATGTGAGAATGGCCTTCATATTGGTGACATTGGCGGCAGGCGCGTTGAATGCTGACACTATTTGATCCCAAGGTACCGGAAAAATTGATAGAGCGTGTTCCGACACTGACGCGACAAAGTGGTACGGACGGAGACTCGTAGAAGCGAGAGGTGAGGGGCTTGATCGATACTTCGTGGGATGCGAGGGGAAATTGTGCCTTTTTAAAAATCTCACATTGTCGGATCATCCGCGCTAAAATAGCAGCCACAACTCGGACTCGAATGCCTAACCCGATTACGTCTAGTCTGCAAACACCCAATAAAATAATTCCACCACCAAACCACACTCTACGTAAACTCTTCAATCTTCGACACTTGTTATTATACTACTTATCTCGCAGCCACATGTCACCTATAGTCTGGCACTGTCGACTGGCCTGCAATGATTGATGCATACATCGCCGACTTCACATACATGCCCTTAGAAGACACCTCTCGTCTATAACACCCCACACGACATGAAAGTGCGCTGGTCTGCAATTTCCAGGACACATCCCTCGATCCACGTCGCATGAGTACGAGGATCGCTTCATTTTGCCGTATGAATAGCCAAGTGATGACAGAGCAATGTCGGAGATGTCTTTGAGAAAGAATTCTTGCGACGCGACAACCCGAGTGCTTACTAGTACTCGTGGTCGTCGTTGAGCAATCTACAAAGCCATTCATGAAGGCCCTTTTAAACTTGATCTAATCTGATGGCTACATCCTCATACCGGCACCGATCCTCTATGTCGTCTTTCCTATACTGGAAGCCAAACTCGACGACATGATAAAGTCGGTCATGATGTCCAATCCCTGCAGTCGTTCTTCCCGAGTTTCGCCCAGGAACAGGCTCACTACTGGCCACGCATGAATCCCTGCTTCTAGCTCTGAAGCTTTGACCACGGCGCCGTCCTTCTTCATGTGGTGGACCATTTCTGAGATGCCAGGTTGAAACACCTCTTCTGCTCCGTACACGACACGGTAACCGTTCAGTGGCGATGCCTGTTTCCACCGATCCGTATTCAAGCCGGGTGAGATTACTCCATCCGTCCGTGTGGCGTTTCCTGCATATTGTTTTGCATAGAGATGAAGGCTGTCTCTGTCTAGATAGTCACTGGGTGTGTTCTGGTTCAGCTCCGAGACAAGGTGCGTCCAAGGAGACAACAGGATTGCCAAGCCCGGTCGATGCAAAGACCGAAATTGAGGATTCTTCTCGAGCTCTCCAGGTTGCAGTAACATGCTCAAGATTAGTGTGGCCCCAGCAGAATCGCCGCTCACGCATATCTTTGCCGCTGAACCATCTCCGAATGCCTCTCGCAAGAACTTATATCCAGCCCGTGTCTCGTTGAATTGCGTTGGCCACTGAGCATCAGGTACCAGAGTGTACTCGAGTGCAAAAACGGCTGGGTTACTGAAGCCGCTTTCTTTCAGCCGAGTCAACCAGGCCATCAAGAACTCCATATAAAAATATGCCGAGCCCATCGAGAACCCACCGCCTGGACAGCATGTCAACAGAGCTAGAGCAGCCTCCAGGCTGTGTGCTTACCATGGGCATAATAAATAATGATGTCTGGCTCAGAGTCTGGATCCCCGATGATCCAAAGGCCTCTCGCGCCATGCCTGATGATATCCTTGTAGAAAATGGGAGAACGGATGTGACCATGTCGCAGCAGGCGGAAGCGAAAGAACGGAAGGGCCACCCCTTTGGAGAAGAAGACTCGTCCTACACTGGCAGGAATTTTGGCAAAGGCGTACCTCACACAACGTATGACCACGTCCTGGAACAGACTGGCATGCTGAGTGAAAGGCGACTGGTCTTCCTGCTTTGCAAAGTAACGCTCCTGAACCAGTTGATATGGTAGACGGATGACTGCCAACAGTGAGTTTTTGTGGGTGCAAAGATTAGCCTGTCAGCATACCTAGGAAAGGGACTACTTTGAGCAGCACAGAAATCAACGAAAGCCAGTCCACCTGAAATATCAATTGTGGGATCAGAAATATAACAAATGCAACGCAGTCGATTCCATTTATCGGACCCAAGATCATGGTATGTCAATTTGTACACTTTTGACGAAGTATATTCAGGTCACCAGCTGGATGTCTTCAACCCCAGCAATAGAGGCGTGTTAAAGGGAAAGGAAAACAGAATAGAGGCAGCCTGAAACAAATGAAACGCAAAAGGACAAAAGAGCGCAAGGTCTATGAATCTATTGAGGTCTTCCTGACATGATCCAATCGTGGTTGGTGATCTCACCACTCGGTTGAAGATCTGTGATATTCGACTAAGCCGCATACGAAATAGTAGAAGCAAGGCTCGGATTATCTCTCCTTCCGGCGCCATCGGGGACGGTGGATGCCTGCAAGGCTCAAAGATAGAGCCTAATGGCCTAGCCGTTGGAGATCTCGGCTGGCCTGGCTTTTTCAATACTGTGGTATGTCCAGGTGCAAACTGCGCTTCACGACTGCCCTGCGACAGGAAACATATTGTTTGACATGCAAACAACGATATTGACCATATGATCCGTCACCCTCAGACTCTATCATGGTGACTGAGTGAGACATCCACACTGTGATCCAGATGTCGAGCAATGGCGTTTGATCTCGTGCGCGCTTTTTCAACCTCTTCCACTTTTTCGACTTGCTCGCCTGTCCTTCACAGCGCGATCCTACCTTGGTGTTTCTGCCACCCAGAATGGCTTCAGTGACGCTAGATGCGTCTCTGCTCGAGATTGCCAAGTAAGCCATAACACGATACGTGATTCGCTGGTTGGCTAACAATCGCAGGTCGTTGGACGTGGAAAAGGCTCCGGACAAACTTCGTTGCGGCGCATGTCACAAACTCAACGTGAATGCCTACAAGACTACGTGTTGCGACACATATATCTGCGAATCATGTAAGTAACACTCTCTCACTTCCTGACCTACGCTCATATACCACAGGCTTCAACGAGTCATGCGATCAAAGTTGTCCGAAGTGCGATCACAAACCATTCACAGCCGAAACTTGCAAGCCAAACAAGTCCATTCGTCTTACCATCAAGTCATATTTGAAGGCGGCGGAAAAGGCCACAGCGGAGGCACCTGAGCGGGCAAAACCCACCGCGGACGAGACACCTCAGGCGGAGATCTCGGGTCAAAGTGCCAATGACGAGATTCGGGAAGAGGAGCCTGCGACGGAAGTCGACGCTGAACAGGCGGTGGGTGTGGCAGAAAATGGTGACACCAGTGCCCTTGATGTGCAGCCTTCGGTCGAGGTGAATTTCAATCCAGTTTCAAATCAGCCTTAATCTTTTCTAACCATGAGAATGCAGGATCTTGATGCTGACGCCTGCGATAACTTTGACGACGAAGTGGACATTCAAGTCGACCTAGATGACGATCACCAAGAGATCCCTTTACAGCGCCTCCGAAGCGTTGAAGCCACTCCAAACGAACAATCTCTCGCTCCAACAGGACCTAAATCGGATATGCCTGACATGTCGAATGGCACTCCAGACGGTATGGGCAGCATGGATTTCCAAAACATGATGAATGGTTTTGGCAACATGGACTACAATCAAATGATGCAAATGATGGCCGCCAACGGCATGGGCGGTCTGAATCCAATGATGGGTAAGCTGACGCAGATATCGAACGCATTTACAATGCATACTAACACTTGTCAGGAATGCCTATGGGGATGAATCCAATGTCAGCCGGCATGTTTGGTGGGTTTGGACCAAATGGAGGCATGAATGGTGCGCAAGGCATGAATATGGGAATGAACTTCAATCCCAATCAAGGGATGTTTCCTGGATGGAATAACCAAAACAACAATATGTGGCAGAATAATAATGCAAATGCATACTCGAATGGCATGGGTGGTGACTTCGGTTCCAACTATGGTTTCAATATGGCAAACTCTGGCAACTTCCAGCAGTCATATCCCAATGGTGATTTCCAGAGTGGTTACAATGGTCGCGGTTATGGTCGTGGCCGTGGCCGCGGTCGTGGAGGTTTTAGAGGTCGTGGTAACTTCAACCAATATTCTCAGTACCAACAACAAGGATATTACAACAACGGACCTGGCCAGCAGAACTATCAAAACCAAAATGGGGACAGGCCCAATGGTGCATTCGATGAGCAAAAGACTGACGGCGACAATAAGATTGAAGATTCGACGCATGAAGATGACGAATTCGCACCTGGTGGTCAAGAAGAGGTTCAAGAGGCACTTGGAGATGACTATCAAAAGTCCTCAGTAGAGGACAAGAAGGTTCCTGATGATGCCGTCACGGAAAAGGAAGAGCGCAATGAGCTAGAACAAAATGGCGAGTCTCGCGATGAAGCTCGAGACGATGAGCCTGCTCCACTAGACGACGGGGTCCCCGTGAAGACAGCTGAGTTTGATGAGAACACTCCTGTTGCTGATGGACACAAATCAGTCCCAGAGGCATACAGTGAGGATCTCCATACACCCATGCCACCACCATCCGCACCATTAGGCCCATCAGCTCAATATGGCGGTCGAGGTCATGGTAGATTCTCATCCCGTGGACGTGGTTCGATGTCGCAGCCAAATGGTCATTTTGCTCCATCAGTGAAGCCGTTCACACCGCCTACTGAGCCAAAAGGGGCCGGTGTTGTAGGTGCGCCTACGGGTCCTAGAGCGATGCGTGAACCTCCCGCAGCACCTGCTGCACGGCCAGCATCTCGAGCTGCCAGCACGGGTTTCCAGATCATTGGTAGGGCTTCCATGGCTCGATCCCAGCGGTCAGAGTCACGCGATGTTGGTAGCGCCCACAGTAAGTCTCCTGCGCGAGATCATCATGAAGACAGGTTCGAAGATCAATCTAGAAGAGGGTCAAGGCAAGAGGTAAATGGCACGTCCCGGCATGATAACGCGGAGCAAGATGACTACGAACACCGCGACAAAGACAGGCGATCCAAGAAACCGAAGCGAGACACATACGACGACTATGAAAGGGACCAGCGGGAAGGGTCGTATGAACGGTCCGACTCGGCGGACAGAAAATCGTCAAGACGAAGTCGTGGAGACAAAGAGAAGACATCCTCATCCAGGCATCGATCTTCTCGCTCCAAGCGCTACGATGACGACGGAGTCAATGGCGACTATGAGATGAAAGACCATGATGATTCCGCCCGGCATGACCACCATGATGACAGCAGGAGCAAGCACAGAAGCAGCAAGTCATCCAAGTACGATGATAGAGACCGAGACCACGAACGCGACCGTGATAGAGAGAGAGACCGAACTCGTGATGACGGTCGAAACGAGAAACATCGTGATCGAGACCACGATCACAACCGCGATCGCGATAGAAAACGTTCCCGACATGACCGACACCGCGAAGACAATAAAGAGCACAACTACGACTATGACTACGAACGCGAACACGATGGTGAGGAGCCAGATTCTCGACATCGGTCTAGGAGGCATAAGCGGGATCATCGACGAGACGGTGAAGACGCTCCTATCGAGAATGAGCGATCTCATCGGTCCAGCGCCTCGGCGACACCTGCTGCGGTGCAGCCAGAGAAAGATCCACATACTCTTGAGCGCGAGGCGAGGAATCGCGAGAGAATGGTGAAAGAGCAGCAGCGTAGAGAAAAGGCCGCGAAAGGGGCTGGCGGATCCGGGTCAGGGTCGGGGCGGCGCGTCACGTACAAGTATGAGGACGAACTGGAGAGGGGGTTGGTCGAAGGGGAGAGAGCGAGGTGGAGATAATCTAGGCATCTTTCCTGTGTTCTGCTCGCATGTGTGGGCTTTGGTGTGAACTCCGTCAGGTGTGAATTTGTGTCTGGGATGGGGTGGGATAGGAAGGTGGTTTTTGGCTTGCAGACTTGACGAGAGATGCCAGTGCTGTGCTGCAGCAGATACCTATTGTATCTTCACTTCATAACCTTTTGCGAGAACAGAAAAGATCAGAGCATATTGTCAATCTCCATACGGAGTACTTGTGGCAGATATCGGAAAGCGCTAAGATATACTACAGTAAAAGTCATGAGCGAGATACTCCGTACACACTTCAGTCCATACATAGAGGTACTGCACTCCTTCAAGCCACAGGCCACTGCGGATTGCAGTAGGAAAAACCGCATCTCGTCAACCATACTTAAGCTAGACCCCTCAACACAGCCAAAGATAACAGTGCCAGGCTTCCGATCGCTAGCGCGTTGAGCGACAGTCCCTTCGCGCTGGTAGCGTCGCTGCTCGCCTTCGTCGCGGCCGCAGTTGCAGTCGGAGTTGCAGTGGTACTGCCGCTGCCACTGCCACTCGCACTTGAAACAGTGCTGCTTGCACTCGTTGATGTCGACTGTGTCGAGCTGGACATTGACGTCGATGAAGAAGACGTTGTTGACGAAGCCGTGAGAGTAACCACGCCTGTTACGCCGCTGCTCGAACTCGCGTACGAACTGCCCGTGTCCTCGCCATTGGTTGAACTGTAGTCGATGCCTGAGCAGTCTGGCCGCCAGGAGCCTAGCGTGACGCCTTCCTCGACATAAAAGCATGTACCGACGCTGACGTCGAGACCTGCTAGTGACGAGGCGGAGGGGTCGCAGTTGGTAGATTCGTAGGTGCGCACTTGATGAAGTTGTTAGTGATGGGTCATAGGGAAGGCACATAACAAAACAAAGTTGGAAGTATGAACAGATCGTCGCATGGGGGATGGCTGTGATGGGAGTCATAAAGTAAGATCAGCACGTTTGGCATACATGTACAGCCCGAGTCGATTCCATTCACGTAGAGCGCCACCGTCCCGTTAGGCGTCTGATGGCATGACGTGTCGGACTGAAGAGTTCCCGCATCGTTGTACTGTGCAAATGATGTCCCGGCGTTGCAGGAACTGTGTTCGAAAAAAGTGATTTGCGTTGCGGCGTGGACGAGATGCGGCGCGAAAAGGATGGCAAGAAGAGCAACGAGCGTGGGGGAGGTGCTGGCCTGAGAGCGCGGTTTTGGTGACGGTGAAGTCGACATTGTGCTAGACACGACTTCGGTTGAACAGACTTTGGGTAGTCGATGGTAAAGATCCGGTACTTCAAAGTTGATATTGCCAGGCCTTCACTTCGTTATGAAGCCGGAAATCCAAAAGCGAGAGGCAGAGTAGTCTGCAACTTTCATCGACGACCCTAGGGAATCAAGGTCTCTGCACCACGATCACTTCTTCGCATTTCTTCTTGCGACGCGTTCGCAGAGAAAATCGTTTATGGCTCGGGAGATATAAACGCACTGGCCAGGTGTTGGTGGTGTTTTGCAAATTTGGCAACATGCCAGTTATATTGACAGCAGCCACCCACCGCTGGTCACTTTCGTTCTTTTCCCAAATGGTCTGGAATTTCGCTTCGTTATTCATAATTTCTGTAGACAGCAGTAGGTAGCGTAGACCTTTTGAACTTTTCTCTTGACCTCGCAAGCTGGCATAATCATCCCCAATTCGCTTCATAACGATCGCCTTTTCCGCGACTTCGTCCACATCGCGATGAAATCGATCTTGTCCTTGACTCCTAATCCCACTCGCTTGATGCGTCCCAGTCTAGCTAACGCCTCTGCGATCCTGTCCAGGAATGCTCTTTCCTCTTTACTAATAGGACCCTCGAGATCTTCACTGCCAACAAGCGTGTCTGCATCACTTGCCGCGCTGTCTGAGGCAAGGGTGTCCAGATAATTGGTGGTATAGGTGGAAGTCTTTGCGACTGGTGGTTCTGACGTCCTCTTTGAAGTGTTATACACGGCCTCTGCGATGCGAATGCGTATACAATGACTCGGTTTACTGCAGAGATTCCACAGGAATGAAATATAGGAGTGAGGTATTGGCGTCGTGACATCCGCAGCCGTATATCTCAGGCTGACGGCAAACACTTTGGTTCGTGGTGGGGTGGTGAGGAGACTCGGACTCATGGGTAATATTCCCCTCCCATTCGACGTGGTGCATTCGGGGAAGATCACCAAGATGCGATCCGGATGGCGTTTGAGCAGCGTGTCAATGTCCACCAGTTTCGCACGCTCAGGGGGACTGAGCCTTGGATGACGGAACGCTCGACAGACTGCAGAGAACAAAGATATGGGTTCGACCATTCGAGTATTCGGGTAGGTCGCTGCGAAGATCGGGTCGAATATGGCCGCCAGGTACAGAGGATCGATGGGAGAAGCGCATGAAGATGCGATGACTGAGCCAGCCTGAGGTATTCTGGCACTATTCTTTGCCAGGGACCTGTCTGTATCAGCACGTGCCGTAAAAACTCAGCTCTTGTCAGAGTGTGCATACCCTTTCTTCACACCATCGATTTGCAAATCTATCCACCATATTCCCGGTATGCCTAGTATGCACCATAACGACGCTTTTCTACCCAATACACCTATTGGCATCCATTGCAGGACGAGGAAGTAAGACAGCGCAAAGAAGGCGAGTAGTGGTACACGGCAAATGAACAGGAAGGCGTGAAATGGTAGGGCGATCCCCGAAGGTTCGGTCGGTATAGTGAGGAATGGAGCGATGCCGGACCCTAGACACGTACAAGTCAGTGTCTCTTGCGGATAGGTATATGTGCCCAAATGTTATAGGAATGAGTACCTTTGTCACGAAATTGCGAGAACTTCTCCATGTTCGGCTGGAATGCGGAATGTACCTCGAGTGACTGCACAACGGTAATGCAGAGGCGTCAAAGATGTTAAATTCGACAAACAAACTGAGGGCGCATGTTGGAAGGGATATGTGTGAGGTGTCGACAGATCATTTGCTCATATAGTCGGGTCGAATGATGGAACCGACCTCAGGCGAACTGCCGGTACATTTGAAAGAAAAGTAGAGGTCAGGTACCAGTGCTGGAATTGGGGAAGAAGCGCGTGGTGGCAGTGGCAGTGTGGACTGTGGATCTAAGATTCCCTTGTGGGAGTAGTTTTCATCATCAGAGGATCATGCTATCGATTGATTGACTCGGACTTCGTATACACAGTAGAAGCAGAAGAAGAGAAGAATGTGTGTGGATAAGATGATTTTCACATGCTCGTGCTCAGCTCAAATCAATAATGATCGCATCGTTTTCTTCCCCTTGGCGATATTTTGTGTACAGTAAGTTAGTCCGAGTACAGGTCGTCGTTCAGGTCATCCCTGTCATCTACCAGAAATGATGTACCACAGCAGCCCGATAAGGCGCCAGCAATACCTACTTGTCTTTTGTACTTTAGATCAGATCCGTTCTTCCGCTTCACCTTCACATGCTCCCCTGGCACTGACACCTCAAACTATCGACCGTCAGGCACATCCAGCAAGGTTCCTGGAACCAAAGAGGCACAAACCATGCAAGGTAATCAAGTGCCGGTCACTTCTTGATTGGACTCTGCCAGACACTGTCCACGTTGTTATGTCAAGTCCAACAAGCTGAGGGAAAAATGATCCTGTTGGCCTGTCGCCCTGCATCTCCTGGCGAGCCTTGCATAAACATGTGCATGCTTGATGTCCCGGCATGTGACGAGGACCAAAACAGTGGGTGCATATGGAGACATTACGAGGCTTGTTCGAGATGATCATGTGAGGCTGGCATCAAAGTCTGGAGATATTACCTAACGAGCCGACATGCTCCAGAAGCAAACACTGCCCCTGGCACTTATTCACTTCTTCTGCAGATTGCACCCTCGTCATGGTAAGTGAATAATATCACCTGGACTCGGACCAGAAGCCCTTCCGGAACGAGCTGTGAATATGTTGCTACTGCATTTTGCGGGAGCCCCTCTGCAGGTGAAGATCTCGTCGAATGACTGACATCCAGCGACGGTGCTTTCCGAGCATCTCTTCCCTTCCTGCGACAGTTGTCGAAGACACCTACATCGATCGCTCTCTCGCAAGGACATGTCTTGCTACAGCAAGAGCTTGAGAAATGTACGCAAAGAGCCTAACGCGAAACGCGCGAAGTCAGCTTCTATCGGCATCCATCATATCCAATCCCTCCTCCAAGCCCTCTGACTGGAAGAACCCGACCCTGAATGGAAAGAAGAACAGGTCAATGGAGCTACGAACGACATCAGATCATAACAAAAGTGTCAACAGCGCTCCTTCAAAGACGTCCGAAGCTAAATCCATCAAAGAGTTTTCTGCATGGGCTGAATATATGGACGAAGAGAAAGACGAGGACTTCATCAGGTGGAAGAAGGAGATGGTAGGAGAGTGTCAGGAGCAGCGGAGTATGGGGTCCAATGCACAGAAGCGGGACACGAAGAAAGAAAATCGACCGTATTGACCCCAAGTACGCCAGTCTTCTGTGTCGCTAGGAGGACGGGAGCAAGAACCTATTCGAACCCATCTTCCACGCCATCCTCAGTTCACAAACTAGGCGTCGGTGTCGATCTGATGGCTTCAGGTTCCGTCCCAGCCGCTTGTAATCGACACGACTCCGGCCTTTGACTTTATCGCGAGTGGCGTTGTCATATCAACAACCCGGCGATGTCGCCTGTCCTCCGAGATTTGGGAACTATTTTGTGTTGCAGAACCGCAGTCTGACAGGATTGATGCCCAAAGGATGACTTGTTGGCTGCTGTGGCAGGGCTTTAGGGCGCGCGAGAAACGAGCAAGGAAAGAACCAAGATATATAAGTCTGGATCTCGCTTGCGCGGTCTCATGAAGGACATGTGAGCGGTCCAATGGTTTCACGGAACATCAGATGTTTGCGAGGAAGATTCTTGATGAAGACGAATACTCCGGAAGGACGATCCAGGAGGATAGGTGTAAGGTGGAAGGGACGGGGTGCGATCGTCGCTCATGTATCCATTAATACTGATTCGGACCGACCAAGGCGGTCTCGGCCAGCCGACGATGCCTTGGAACTCGCATGGCTCAAACGCTTGTATGGTGCATACCAGAAGCAAATACTCCGTACTCCATCTACTGGTGCTTCCATCTTCATTCAATATCATCGGCATTCGGCAAATCTGTTTCTCCTCCGCATTTGCAACAAGGCGGAGTTTTCCACCTTCCTTATTGAGTATACTTCATGTACACCAGCTTCATCTTCTCCTGCAGACTTGCTTCTCATGATGTCCCGAATGACGAAACAGTAGAGACGCAGAAGAGACTCTGACATTCACCTGATTAGTTGTTGTAACTTGTTAAAGTTTCTAGCTTAGCACAGCAACATGCCTCCATCCATCAATGTGGCCGACATCAGGGCCCAGTTTCCTGGCCTCGCACAGAAGCAGGTCTTTATGGATAATGCAGGAGGCTCTCAAGTCCTTCAAACAGTCATAGACGCAATCTCAACCTATCTTTCCAAGACCAATGTTCAGCTTGGCGCATCCTACCCGGTTTCTCAGGCTTCCACGGCCAAGTTTAATGACGGTCACATTGCTGGCGCAAAATACATCAATGCATCACCAAAAGAAGTCGTGTTCGGGCCTTCGACCACGCAATTGTTTCGCAATCTGTCGATCGCCCTCAAGATAGAGTCAGGCTCTGAAATTGTCCTGTCGAGTCTTGACCATGAAGCCAACCTTGCTGCCTGGGTTCAGCTGGCGGAATGGAAAGGACTGACCGTCAAATGGTGGATTCCTACCAAGAATACAACATCAAACCCAAGACTCGAAGCCGACGACTTGAAAGCACTTTTGACACCAAAGACGCGCCTTGTCTGCTGTACGCATACCTCCAACATTCTCGGTACTGTCACAGACGTTGCGGCCTTGTCCAAAGTCATCCACGAAACCAACCCCAATACTCTGTTCTGTGTCGATGCTGTAGCTTATGCTCCGCATGCACCGATAGACGTCAAAGCATTTGGCGTTGACTTTTATTCTTTCTCCTGGTACAAGGTATATGGGCCACACGTTTCTATGCTGTACGCCAGTGAAAAGGCACAGGCACAACTGCAAAGTCTAGGTCATTATTTCAAGCCTGGGGACACCCTGGAAGAAATGCTTGGTCTTGCTGCCGGAAATTATGAATGTGTTCAGTCTATTCCTCAAGTTGTCCAATATGTTGACAAGTTGGGGTGGGGTCCGGTTGCTGAGCAGGAACAGGAGATTCAAGAGATCCTCTTGTCTTACCTGCGCTCGAAGCCAGAGCAGATCAAGATATATGGAGAGCCATCTTCGAACAGGAAGCTCCGCGTACCGGTCATCAGCTTCCGCGTCAGAGATCAGAGCTCGCTTGGAATCATCGATGGTATTGAGGCACGGTCAGACTTTGGCTGCCGCAGTGGGCATTTCTATAGTAAGCGCCTGTGTGAGAATGTTCTCGGAATTTCTGACAGCGATGATGGCGTGGTGAGGTGTTCACTGCTTCATTATAACACTGCTGATGAAGTGCACGGATTGGTTAAAGTGCTGGATGAAGTAATCACTGAAGGAGCTGGAAAGGTTGATCCGGAGGCCAGCAGG
Source organism: Exophiala viscosa (assembly GCF_022695815.1). Lineage (NCBI taxonomy): Eukaryota > Fungi > Ascomycota > Eurotiomycetes > Chaetothyriales > Herpotrichiellaceae > Exophiala > Exophiala viscosa. Next base: position 287,949 of record NW_026944368.1, on the reverse strand, counting down.
AAGGACGTCGCAAACTGGTAGTAAATGTCTAGCCTTGTTATTGTGTTGGGCGTTACCTGACAAAGGAGGCAGACAGAGGTGCACCAAGACCTTGTGTTTCTGTTGGATATTCTGACTTGTTCAAGACGATAAGGGACGATATTTTCGAGCTACTCAAATATCCATATATGGTACATTGGAAGTACCAAGGGTGTAGTGATGTGAGGTTGGTGGCTACCATAGAGAAGGCGTGCCAGTTCTCATTGGTCAAATGAGACGGGCAATGTTTATTGCTAACCGCTTCTGTCCATCACTCATTGCGCTTCCTCACGACGACAATCACTTCAAATCAACGACATCATCTTCACGACATTGCACACTCCGAGTGAAGCAGCAATGTTGTCCTCACGTCTCTAAAAGATACAGTCTTGCCAACAACAACATCTATCTGGTCTGCAAAATGGCGGACACCGAGAACGTATGAACATCCACCTCATTCATACCACCACAATTAACCATGGACTCACAGTTTGTCTCTCAATTGCCCCAGCCCACTCGCTATGGGCAACAATCGCCCCAAAAACAATTGACAGAGCTAAGCGGCTCTGCAAACAACTCCCGCACCGCGATGCCTCCTCCTACCTTCCCGAACCACAAGCGGCAAGGCTCGAATTGTTTGTCTTTGGACAAGAAGAGATGGGACATGCTGACGACAGCCGCAGTACCTGAGCCGGCATCCAAGAGAAAGACACTCACCGAACGGGCTGGAGAACCCTTGAGAGCTCCTGCTGCTCCGAGATCGAGTGCACCAGTCAATTCCGCAGTCATGTCGGCCGTCCATTCACGAAACCCCTCTGCATTCTCCCAGTCCACCCGAAGTAACTCTTCTCAATCCCGAAACACATCAGCTTCAACTACCTCGTCAACATTTTCAATGAGTGTTGGTAGTGGTATTCGACCACCCGCCGTTCGCCCAACATCGAGCCTTGCCCGCGCGAAGTCAACCCTTGCGAAAGAGAGAGGAATGGGATTGGTCGACTCGAGGCCCGCTACATCACTGGGAACTCGTGGAGGAAGTCAGGATGGACCCAATAACAAACGTATGGTTACAATTTCTGATCCCCTTCTGAGATTTGCTGCCCCTGCCCCATTGAGGAACACAACCGTGCATGTCCACAAGCGAAGTGACCGAAACGTTTCTCCCACGAAAAGATTCGGCCAACCCGTGCGACCGCCACCCATAAGGCGTGAGACGTCACGAACTGTGTCAATAACTGCCCGCATGGCCGAGCTTTCATTGCGTCCCGAAACTCCCAAGGCAAGACCAGCTCGACCAGACAGTCCTTCGAGGCTGCCTCGACCGTCACCATCACCAGCACCTAAAACTCCTCCGATGAAACCCCCTTTCATCCCACAACCATGGCCAAAAGACCCATTTACATCCCCTCGTAAAGCTGGAGGCCCAAAACTAACCAAATTTTCCGATTTAGAAGCCTGGGATCCCGAGGAACAGTACAACAACATGGAGAGAATGTATGAAGACGTTTGCACGCACTACAAGCAAGCAGTGGAAGACAACGTCGAGACAAAAGAAATCAACACTGCCTACAGAACAACGATTGCGAATCTCGAACAGGAACGGAAAGACTTCACAGAATCCATGATCACCCTGAGATGCGAATTGGAGAAAACCAAGTTTCAGCTCGAAGCCGCGGAACGATCAAGTCACGATCTCAAACGGGACTTTGAGGAAGAGGAAGAAGGTCTGAAAAGAGAACATAGGGTCGAAGCCGAGACTATGCGTCAGGCGCATCGAGACGATATGGAGCGGCTCAAGGCCGACAATCGAGAGGAGATGCGAGAGCTGAAACGCAGGCTAGAAGACGAGCTCGAACATGAACGAACCCAAAGATTGCAGGCATTGAGTCAGGTGTCCACGCAAGGAGCACTTGAGAAACAAAGACATATCATGGACCTGGAAACTAAAGAGCAGGAGCTGAGGATCATTTCAAGCGAGGTTGAACGACTCAAAGCCGACCTTGAAAGAGAGAAGATGCTCAACGATGAGCTGCGTCAAAGTCTTAGCTCAGCCGGAAATAACGCTGTTGCTATGGAAGGCGCTCGTCAAGCACTACAAGCTAAGATCGAATTTCTCGAATCAGACAGCAAATCCCAGTCCGAAGCGTATGCAGATATGGAGAAGAGGATGACTGAGGCTCTAGAGAAGGCAGTGGAGTGCGAAGAGAAACTTCGGAAGGAAGAAATGCTTCGTCGAAAGCTACACAACCAAGTACAAGAACTGAAGGGCAACATTCGCGTGTTCTGCCGTGTTCGACCAACAAATGGGGATGATAACGAGGAAACAGCCAAGTTCACATTCCCCGAATGTGATGAGGAGTTGAAAGACATCGAAGTCAAGGGTCCCGAAGAGACCAACAGTCTTGGGAAGGTCACAACAAAGACTTATCCGTTCTCTTTCGACCGGGTGTTCGATCCATCAAGCAACAATGCTGAGATCTTCGAAGAGATCAGTCAACTCATCCAGTCCGCGCTGGACGGATACAATGTTTGCATCTTTGCCTATGGCCAGACAGGATCAGGAAAGACATATACAATGTCGTCTGATGACGGTATGATCCCTCTTGCCCTGAGGCAAATTTACAGCACAAGCAAGGAACTTGGAAGCAGAGGGTGGACCTATACAATGAAGGGCAGCTTCGTGGAAGTTTACAATGAGGAGCTGAGAGACTTGCTCGGCAAAGATGGCGACAACGAGAAAGGAGCCAAGAAGCACGAGATTCGTCACGACATGGCGACTTGCGAAACGACTATAACAGATGTGACCACTCTCAGCCTGGACAATCAAGAGCGAGTGGAAGGTATACTATCTCAAGCGATGTCACGGAGGTCCGTCGCCGCAACAAAGGCCAATGAGCGGAGTAGTCGAAGCCATTCCGTGTTCATTCTCAAGCTATCCGGGCACAACTCCATCACAGGCAAATCCTGCAAAGGTACGCTCAACCTGGTCGACCTGGCTGGCTCTGAACGTTTGTCACATTCCAAAGTTGAAGGCGCTCGCCTGAAAGAGACGCAAAACATCAACAAGTCGTTGTCGTGCCTTGGTGATGTGATTGGGGCCTTGGGCCAGCAACAGGTGGCCGGGGGTGTCAGCGGCAGAGAGAGTGTCAATGGGACGTCAGCCTCTGCTGGAGCACATATCCCGTACCGCAACAGCAAGCTGACGTATCTCCTGCAATTCAGTCTGGGAGGCAATAGTAAGACGTTGATGTTTGTGATGGTTGCACCGGAGAAAAAGTGTCTTTCGAAAACGATCACCAGTCTCAAGTTCGCTGACAAAGTGAGCCGGACCAGGATTGGAGTTGCGAGAAGAACAAGTGGAAAGTGAAGGACAGCAATTTCTTGTCTTTGGAGTGTTGGATTTGATGGTCTTAGCGGGCGTCTTCGTGTTTTGCTTAACGACTACAATATCATGACTTGGAAAGAGGCTGTGAACTAGGATTACCATACAAGATTAACTTGTGACGCTGACCTAACCTTCTTGATGTTTAGTAACCATTGCCGTTCTAGATCTATTATAGCTTCGATGGCCTTTCTTTCCTCTGCTCGCCCTTCAGATCCTTCACGATATGTCTGGAGATCCACTCGGCAATACCCATCGTACTGACCATGGGGTTCACGCCACTCGCAGAAGGAAAGACACTCGCATCCGCGACATACAGACCCTCCACGCCCCAGACTTTACCTTTCGAATCGACCACGCCAGTCTTACTTGACGAACTCATCCGGCATGTACCCATCTGGTGGGCCGAGCCGATCATGCACGAGTCCGGCGTCGATATGCCCAGCGCGCGCGCTGCATCCAGCCATGCTGTGAATGAAGCCTCATCGTCATCAACATCCTCATTATCGGCATCCTCGGGCACTGACGTCGATGGCCTAATCCACCGATCAAGAAGCGGATGGACAGTATCAATCTCCAGAGCACCCATGACGAACGCGATCCTCGCGCCCTCAAGTTGTCCCTCGAGAAGATGTTTCCTATCGCGCTCCGACGGTGTATACGCAATGCGTACTCTCTTTCTCGCAGGATCTTTTGGATCGATATAAACTTTCCCAGTTCCCGTGTCGCGAGCGATGGAAATGAAACCCGTTGAGAACCCGTGCTTGGCGATGGCCAATTTATACTCGATCGCCGAGGACGTTGGGTCCGCTTTACTCACGCGGAATGGTACACCGGGCAGACCATACCCTGGCGTAGAGCAAATGACTTCGATTTTGGCACCGTGGTGCGCACCGTCGAGGTTATCCAGCTCGGTTACGGCAACGGTCAGAATCGCACCTTCCCAAGGGTTCGTGCGCTGAGGCCACGTCGCCCAGACTTGTGTGGAGGGGTGGAGGTGCAGGTTGCTGCCAATGTGGGAGTTCTTGATGCCGCTTCGTTGCAGGACGGCGGGGGAGTGCAGTGTGCCGGCGGCGACGATGACGCGCGAGGCAGAAATATTGAGTGTACGGGTCATCTTGCGGTCGCGCGATGTCCATGTTGCGCGGACGCCGGTTGCCCTTGTGCGATCTGGGGAGAAGGTGATTTCGTCGACGAAGGCGCCTTCGACGAATTCGGCGCTGTGGGATGCGGCGTCGGGGAACCAACAGTTCGCAGGACCTTGCTTTGTAGCACTGGCGCAGCCGTATGTGCAGTAACCGCAGTGGTGTCGTTTGGACGCGGTGTTCTGGGGCACGATTTCGACGGCCATGCCGAGACGGCGCGCGCCTTCGAGGAGGGTTTGATTGGCGAAGTTGTGCTCGATGTTGTTTAGGGCAGAAGGGTCGTTGGACCGCGCGACGCCCATTCGCTCACAGACTGTGTCGAGACAGTCTTGGTACTCACTTGATAGGAAGTGTGGGAGATTGTTGGATGCCCAGTCTTTGCGTACGCCGTGCTGTGGTTGCAAGGAGGCTGACCAGTTGACTGTGCCGCCGCCGCCGAAGGTGCTTCCGGCGAGGACGAGTGTGGATCCGTCGTCCGACACGACTGTGCCGCCGTTCTCCATGAGGTGCTCCGCGGCGGTGCCCATGTCCATTGGGAAGTGCGTCGAGGCGAAGTGGTAGGATTTCTCTAGGATGAGACATTTCAGTCCTGCACGGGAGAGGTGCGAGGCTGTCACGCCTGCGCCACAGCCTGAGCCGATGATGACGACGTCGGTGGTTAGGGTGGTCGCGCTGGACGCCGAGCTGAAGTCGTGGAAGGTGAAGGCGTAGCTGTCGCTGCGCTCGATGTGCCGTGGGATAGCAGGGAAGTCGAGAATGCGTGGGATTGAAGGAGAGTTGACGACATAGGAGAAGCGCGCGAGGGTGCTGAAAGCGCGGTAGACGGCACGCAGTGGTGCAAGGCGAGAATTGGGCCAACTCAGTACGATGCGCGTGCGTGTTGCAAGGTCTTGGGTATGGATCGGTGATGAGGAGCCTGTCAGCAGGTAGGAACCGACAGTTGTGTTGAGCGTGGAGAGGATGAAAGCCAGGCCCTGCGCGTCCGCGGGAGGGACGTAGAGCTTGAACTTGCGGGAGACGGTCTCTTTGAAGGCCGAGTTGGAGATGATGTCTTCGGAGAGGAAGGCTCTGGCGTCGTCGTCGGATGCGCCATCGGGGAGATAACGTCCAAGTCGTGAGATGGCGTTGTTGATGTCAGTAGATGATACTGATAGTGATTCGGTTGTAATGGAAGGGGCGAAGACTTCGAGTATGGAGTAGAGAATGTCCCACTGGACTTTGGTGAAGACTTCTTCCTCTGGGGCTTCGGTGAGAGGAGATGGGAGAGACGCCAAGCTGGAGAGATTCTCTATTTGAGACATGACTGCTGATGAATGGGAGGGTGTGTTTCCCAAATGATTAGTCTTTCTGTAATCGAGCGACGGAAGATATAATAGATATGTGCCGTAATTTGCTGATGGACAGCTGGTGGTGAGACGTCCTGCCGTCGGTTTGCCTCTGATCACGGATCACAGTGCCCACGGGCAGGGTATCATCGGATATTGCGCATGGCAGTTGTCCAACATATCGGGATGTCACGAAGGAGAGAACCAAACAGGAAAGTAAAGTAAGCAGATACAGGGACTTCAGCCTCAAGGAGCAAGAGGTCTTTTTGAAGTCTTACTCTGGGGTTGATTTGGGGCACTTGGGCGGGATGGGTATTGAATGGAGTTCCCATAAGCTCCCCACACGGGTCATTGACAGACTTGAGGCGCCCATCCGGCCTACCAAGTCGAGTTAGCCTCCGGTTAGCTTTGCACGCCTCGCATCCAGGTCATATTGATTACCGCGTGAGGATGCGAGTGCAGGTGTGGTTGGTCGGAAATGATCAAACTAGGCTACGTTGTTGGATCTTGGGCTTGGAGTTCACCATAGTACTGTAGCTTGCCACTTCCGTTGCAGTCTGTTGATAATGTTCTTCTGGTCCAACTTTGGATGGAGATGAGATGGAAAAAGCATAAACCAGATACGCGATACGGAGAGAGATACGGTGCCATTCAAGATGGGCTGGCTGGATATGTGCCAGTAGCCGAGGTCCAGATTTTCTCTACATAGCACACGTGCGACTTCATGAATGATCCAGGGACCAGAACCTTCACTAAGTGATCGAAATGACCAGGTCCCACAGGCGATGTGAAGGATGGAGTCATGCATGGGTGGCAGGAGATGTGTCAGCGCCAGGATCAATGGGAATCCCCAATTTACATCCTTCGTAAGCAGCTAGATATGGGGTACTGGTGGGTTGGTCGTTCTTTGAGACACATTACATGCCTGCGTGGCAACGCAGCATCAAGATAACCCGCTGATAACCGGTGATGGGCATATTGCGTATCTCGTAGTCTTCGTGTTGGTCATCCCTCTGCTTGGGTGTCATAGGCGTTCGATTTATGCTTGGGCTCAAATCGGAAGTCCTTGTGTGCAGGCCCGAGGAACATCTCGCTGTCGTCCAGATTAGCTTCAAAAGATAACAGACGCTTGCAACCCTTTCTTACCTCAGCTTGATCCAGTCTTTGAAGTTGTCACTGGCCATCAAAGTCTCTAGCTCATCTCTGCCCCTGTATCGTGGAGGCCGATCTTGAATGTTGGGCGGCAGATACTCCAGTAATCCGACCGGCACGTAGCGACATGCAAAACTCAACCATTCCAGCAAGAACCGTCGAGTCTGTCCAACACCAATCTCATCGCTTCCCCATGCTTCCAAACCATACCGACAGAATCGTTCGATAAATTGCAGTCTTTCCGACGATGACTTGTCAAGGTATTGGCCTGCTGCAATCTCTTCGAAAAGCCAAGGCTTGATCAGTGCTCCTCGGGCTGCCATGACTCCATCTACTTTTGCGTGGTTGATGTGGTCATAGTAATGCTCGTGAGAATACACGTCACCGTTTCCAACGAAAAAGACCTTGCCATTCCTTGAACGTTGATGTCCATTGGGTTGGTCGCGCTCGTCCGGTTCGTGTATAGTATCAGCCAGGGCGTCCGATTTCGCATTGAGATTCTTGATCAATGCCGCCGTCTCGGTGATGTAATCCCAGTCAGCCGACTTCGTGTATCTTTGCTCTCTTGTTCGGCCGTGCAGTGTAATGGCTGCAACGCCGCAAGGAACACGTCCGCTCTGCTCGCTGCCCAGGACAAGTCTTTCTACCAGCTTCTGCGCAGTTGGCTGCTTGTTCTTCGTACCAGTACGAATCTTGACCGTGACGGGTGTCTCGCCGGAGACGGCGTTCATGCCTCGCAACATCTTCTCCAGCTTGGGAGGTGTGTCCATGAGTGCTGAACCTGCTCCGTCTCTGTAGACCAGGTCGATGGGACAACCCACGTTGAGGTCGACCACGCGTAGACCCTTTGGAAGTAAGGTTGTCAACACTTCTGTGGCTTTAATGGCTAACCACGGTTTATTGGCAGCAATCTGAGCCCCAAAGCAGAGATCTTGACTCTGTTTGTAGTCGTACACGATGTTCTCGCCGTTCTTCATTGTGAATGTTGGTGGTTGCACGTCCGATTCGTGTGCTTTCATCAACGCCCACTCAGATTTCTGGCCCTGCAATATGGGTAAGGACATGGCCATCTCAGAATAGGTGAACACTGCTCCTAACGAGCTACACAATCTCCTGTATGGTAGGTTGCCCTGAGTTGTCAAGGGAGCAAGGACTGGCGTCTCGACTCCAAAATACAATTTGCGCTTCTCGGACGGCCGCAGCGGAGGATCTTGGAATGACGCTCTGGCGTCTCTTTTGGCCTCCCCACCGGCTTCTATTGGACCAGGACCAGGCTCTGGCGACGAAGAGTTGCGCATTGTGCCATTATCCGGCCCGACTTTGTTGTCTCGCCCGCGCCCTTGAGCAGAGGTATTTTGAGATTGCGACTCGAGCCACTTCAAGAATTTATCCGACTTGGGAGTTGAGATTTTCTTCTTGGTCAATTGGATCCGTTGCTCAGGAGTGAGGATATTCGCCACACCAGCCTCTTCCTCCTCGGTCGAAGTTTGTGAATACTTTGCCATTCGCTCTTCGTCTTCTAGCAGTACAAGTTCCTTCCGACCATCACCTCGGTCGATCTCCTTCGAATGAGACCCGACGAAACGACATTTCCAGCCCACGGGGCACCTGCCTTTCGTGTCCCAGACCGGGCAAAGACCATTGAAGGTGGTTAGATCTTCACGCTTGTGTTCCTGCAAGTACTTGCGTACGTTATGCTCGTAACGACATTTGTCCCCGAACGTACACGGGTCGGGCGAGAATTCAGGTTTGTGGACGCGAGTAGAACATAAGCCTACCTCGTCTCTTGAATTTCCAAAGTCGCGAGCTTTGTTCTGTCCAGTCTTTTTGTCACGACGTTTGTTCTTTGAGTACATTTGACCAGCAGGTTGTCTGTCCTGGTGATGAAAAGCTTCGGCAGCGTCATCGTCAGCTTCGTTCCCCGTCGGTTTTGGATCCAGCACATCATCTTGTGCCTTGATTAGATAGTCCTCTTTGACAGGTGCTGCTCCTCTACGACGCTTGTCGTCTCTAGCATCAAGCTTCGAGTCTACAGCGTCCGTGTCATCAGCCTTGCGCTTGGATGGAGATTGTGCCTGAGCAATTGCAGTCTGAAGGTTACCAGAGGTGGCAGAATGGACATCTGAGCCACCATTCACCGGTGGCTGAGCCTGATCTGAAGTAGTCTCGGCCATTTCTCGATTTCAGCTTGTCAGGCCTCAATTTGTGTCGGAGCCACTCATCTATAATGTGAGGGGTTACTGCCGCAACGACTAGCACGTATATCAAGCAAGCAATGAAGTAAAGTTGGTTGTCAGCGAATCGAAGGTCAGGTCAAGGCAAGTTACTAATGTGTTGTCTCAGTTCTCAGACAGATATAGCAGGATTGGCGAGCCAATCAAAAAATTCAGCAGAATTATTTGCCAAACGAGTCTAAGCTAAAAGGATTAGTGCCTATGCACTGTCACGTGAGCCTCATGGGTCTGAGAACTGAGACAACCAATGTAGGAATGGCGCCTGCCAAGCCGAAGTGAATTCGGAGACTCCGAAGATTTGCCGCCACCTATTCCTCGAGGCCCTCTCACTAGCGCTCTCTGCAAAGTAGAGAACCTGAGAAGGCGATTACTATGTCAAACTTGCACGGTATTATTCATTCAGGTCAATTTGGTTCAGGTGAGAATGCACTTGTTTCCTTCTTACCATCCGCTCATGATCTGCCCAAGAACTGCATGGCATGGCCTCAGGGCGACACCAAGCGCCTGACGCGCAATCTTTCATGCAGGGTCATCTTGAAAAGGCCGGCGACCATAGTACGAGGTCGTATTGTTGCACCGTGGATTTCAGATTGATAATTATTGTTTATTGCTCGCGTGCCACTGGTCCTGTTTCGGTAGCAGTGGACACCTCTCGTCTAGGATGGGCTTGCCCAGGTGACCAGGTGAGAGGGGGGCAACGGTGGGCATCATAATACAGACGAGTTCTAGAAGGTCAGTGTCAGCTTGCAGTTGTACCACAGAAGCGTCAATTTGGCAGGATACACTGGACAAGTGCCCTTTGATCTATGTGTCTATCCGTGGTGCATGAACACCCTGACACGACTATGCTAGCTGAGTAACACAAGCGTACCTTCGTGGCTGGTGTTCCTTCACTTATAGACTCGAGATTTAAAGACCATGATAGCTTTGGCACAGAACGGGCCAATTGGCGTTGTAATCGTAGTCACTCGGTAATTGTCTATGCTTCCTATAGCTCGTCATGATCGGCAGTTCCGAAGCTCATTTATTGTCTTGGTGATCGACGAAATATCGCCGGAGCCCGGGTGGATTTCGTTTGGCAGAGCTTCGAATGCCTTTGGAAATGGGAAATGGACAGTGGCCAAAATGTACATTTTCAACAGTCAAGAGTACTACATCGTACATCGAGGAACAAAAGCCCTTCACGGTGACAAGGCTCCCAGTTGCCACGCACGGATGTCTCGGCCTCGCCATGCCTCGGCAGGCTACAGCCTCGAGGGTGTCAGCCTTACGCAGTGTGTCCACGTACCTGGGCACATGTCCGAGATGAACGGGTTTCGCCGGAGCTCGCCCACGCTCGCCAGATTGGGCACGATTAACTAATAATGAAGATTTCACGGGCGGCACCGTGTTGACTTCAGCCATAGACAGCGATTTTTGTTTGCTTCTCGGGACAGTTTTCCTTCAGACACTCGGGGCTCCAACGTCGACGCTTTACACGGGAGGGGCGCCCCCCTCGACCCAGATTGCTGGAGTCCAAGGGCAACGTCTTGCCTTCATCCGGACATCTAGCGCTCTCCGTCGCCCGTACCTGCGTCTGATCGAGTGATTTATTAGTCATGTTTTCCACTTCCTTTCCAACAAATTTTACGCTGCTGGTATGTGAGGCGTTGGCAGCAAGTCGTTGCGGCAGCCAAAACAGTAAACATCCGGAACGCTGAGTGAAAGCTTTGCGTCGATCGGCCTCATTCCAGATGTGCCGCCGTTTAGCTCTTGTCCTGTTCCAATCATTGCTCAAATGGAAACAATAACAATGCCATAATTGCAGTTATTCCGGGGCAGGAGGCCGAAATGACACTGACAGTAGCTCGGTACGTCGGTCCGTATCATTTATCGAGAAAGTGGGTGAGAGAACTCACATATGCGGGAGTCCTCCGTAGCCCTTAACTTAGGCTTTCGAGGTCTGACCGCCGACCTGCCGTACACCGACAAATGGCGACAAGGCTCGTTTAGGCCTTGGCCAAACGCCTAATTAACCCAAATGTCAGTCCTTTGCATCACCATGAACGAATCATGATGGCACCTCAACCTGATGGCAGTCTTGCAGGCTTGATAGCAACAACTATCTTTCCTTGATACGAGGAGTGAGATAAGTACCTTCGTAGATGGCATCAACCTGCTAGGTTAATCCTTTCGCATAGGATTGCAGCGATTTTGCATATTAGCAGTCGTCATGGTCTGACGAAGGAGGGATGCCACAGCCACATCCGAATGCACTAGGTCAACATCCAGCTTCGAGAAGCCCGCGGACCTGACTTGCCACGTGACACATCCATGGGATCTCTGGAAGATGCTGCATTCCATGTCTGTACGAGTCGTATTTGGTGATATGAAGTTGTTCATGCACACCACGGACACGCACTCTCTGGGCGCCGCAGATACGAGTACATGAAGTATCGGAACTGGTTGGGGGCACGCATCCTACACCCACTCTGACTAGGAGTAGTTTGGACTAATACCGATAGGGTGATAGTCGCCTTTGTGGAAGAAAGAGCCCTGTCCGACGGTCCTGCAGATGATATATGTGGGTAAAGTATCCAGACTGACGATTCGTAAGGACCTTGCCGGAAGGAGCACCTACGCTGGATTGGCAACGCTTCAACCTCGAAACTTCGAAATTGACTCCCGGACGGCCCACTAGGGAAGGATTTGGTTATAGTGCAAGGTTCTTGATGGAGTCTTGTTGAGCATTGAAGATGAGGATGGATTTTGTTTTGTACAAACCATAATTCAGTAGTCCATGAGAGACTCCAAAGGCGTACTGTGTCGGGACCCCTTCCATTGCTGAAGAGATCCGTAAAGCAACGATCGATGAAGCCACCCCAGTAGAAGAACCGTCATTCTACCTGTCATCTGTCAGCTTTATTCTCTTGGACTGCCAACCAGACTGGGATGTAACAGCAAACAATTGTGTCGTACGCATGCCAACGTTTGGGCATGGGAAAGCTTGCGCCCAACCAGGCAAGCATGCCGTCTGGCAAGATGCCTGGTTCGAGCAAGAATCAGTAAGCCTGCCTCGTCGCCTTCAAAGCTGTACTGTGTATGCAAGATGACAGCCAAAAGCACGCCCTTTTAACACATCGATCCGACTTAGGCTAGTCCTCGGATATATGCTGAATTTACCGCTTAAAGAAAGGCTCTGTGCAGTGATTGCCTCCCTATGGATGTAATGGCTGTCGAGCATATGCGACATCATGCGTCAATGCTCGCTACTAGTTGACTAGTGACCGATAAAGTGACGGTCTTTTGTTCAAGCGACAGCTGGAGCAAACAGCCGACCTGGGGAACCAAGTCAGCCAGATTACCTGTAACAGCCATGACTTGGTCTGCATCTGGTCAGTCAATTCGATCATAAATCTGGCATCCTGGTGTTTGTTGTTGAAGATATCCCGCCCTCCGATGCAGGCAATCACACGCGATGGAGCCTCCAGCGAGCTTGAATCGGAAGAGAGAGTGGGACGGTGGGTGGGCGAGGGGTCCGATGGAGGATGGACGGGCAAATGCATAGCGGAAATGATGGAAAGATATCCACAAATTAATCCTGGGCCTAAGAGACCCTTGGCCGGCTGTAACTGTAGGCCAGGGCTGCCACTCGTAGGCTCGCGCTCATCATCAGTGCTTTCGAGTTTCGCCCAAAAGGCTAAACCCTCGGGCCTCACTAGTTGGTTGGCTACCACCAGGCTACCAAACTGGTCCTGACTCGACTCTGCCATTATTACACTTGGCTTCCTTTCTCATCGTCTTCTTCCTCTCAATACTAACCTTACCACGATATCCTTTGAGAATCACCTCTACCTTATCCCAGGATATACGCCGCCATACTGTGCCAGTAGCCTCGTGTCAAGGCTCCTCTGTGTCCCATCCGTCGCTCATTTCCGCCGCCGTCAGACTCGTTTCACACCGCGCCTCACAATACCCGAGCCCGGGCCCATAACGTCACCGCCTTCTAATCAACATACGCAACAAAGGAGGCCGCTCCTTAGTTCTTTGTAGATAAGGAAGACCATTGTTGAAAAGTCTATGTTGGATTACGAAGAAAGTCCTCCGCCACTACATCACTCGCCTTCTCCGAGTGATCAGTCGCAGTTCACCTCCCGAGATACAACTCCCGTTACCCCGGTCGGCAGCGGGCCTACGCTTGGAAAGAAGACAGAGAAGGATTGTCTTCCGTGGTCCAAGAAACCCATCAGCGTTGGACGGACTACCACAAGGCTCTGCCTCGACACATCTCTGCTCGAGCCTGACTTTAACGACAGCACCTTTCCGACCTTTGGCGCATCGCCACCAGCCCGGGGCATGGCGAGTGCTGCCAACCCACTTAACATATCGACAAGACAGACTTCAACCTCACCGCGCGGCAATCAGCCGTCCAATTTGACCTCAGCCTTGCAACGTAGTGACAGTGAAGAGAAACGCAAAATGGCCAACCTCCACCCAGAAACCGCGCTCAACCGGGCAATCCCCCAAATGCCCTCCAATGCCTCCGATGACTTTGCAAAATTCGAGCGTGGTGCTCGACCCATTTCAATGAAGGGAGCGTCCAACAATCAACAGGCCAGACGCGAAAGCATAGCACAGAGCCTAAACCAGGGCATGAGCTGGGGAGGAATATCTGTAGGGAGTTGGATCAGAGATGAGTAAGTCACCTACGCGAAAGCGCCACGTTGTGTCCTGTATCGTCCTGACGTGAATAGTATGATGATATCCGGGACCTCACCTTTCACCTTCAACTCGCCGTCTTATCACTCCTCATCTTACCTACCCAAACTCGAAGCCAATTTCATGAAAGATTTTTCCTGCTGTGGCCTAACACTACCAACTCTCCATGATCTGCTGCAGCACTACGAAGAAGCCCATGCTCAGAAAGATCCCATGCACCCTGGAAACAACCAACAACCCTTGCCTGACAGCCGAGCAGCACTTGCAGCTACGACCGCAGCCCAGGTCCAACAAGAAGCTCAACAGCGAAGCCAACAGCAAACATCTCAGAATGCTCCAGGTCGGCCGTTTGGTTCGCAGCAGGTTGCTCCACAAAACACCCAGCGGCAGACGGGCTTCTCTAGCACGCTTCAGACAATACCTGACATGGACACGGTTGAAGATATGGAGATGGATGACATTGACGGAGCCGACGAGACGACACCACCACCAAACTTGTACACTCAGAATCAAAATCAAACTTCACCTCAAACCTCATTCAACACTTCCGCGCAACCACAGATTCCCCAACTGAATACAAACATGATGCAAGGACATCAAGCCTATCGTCAGTCCACTCCCAACACCCCCGTGACGGCTGGTCGATCCACCTTTCAAGGCAACAACGCTTCCTCCACCCTCATGGCCAATCCAATGCAACAGTTTCAGGATCTCCAAAGCGCATATCGCGGCACCCCGGACTCTTCAGCACCGGGCACGCCTGGCGAGCTGGATGATGGGCTCATGGACGGCATGGATGACATGACAATGTCTAACAACAACCTATTCAACGGTCTCCCTAACTTTGGAAACTTTGGTTTCGGCATGAATAATGATATGATTGATCTTTGTATCGACGAGCCAGCCAAAAGACTCTTCTCGAATGGCAATCAAGGTATGCAAGGACAGAATGTGATCCACAGTCGATTGGGGTCCGGGCAGTATGGTCCTGATAGCGATATAGCCCGGACCATCCGTGAACGTCAAGCTCAGGCTGGATTACCCGATACCACAACGAACATCGCTCCTCACGAGGAGCCGAAGCCGTTCCGGTGCCCTGTCATTGGTTGCGAGAAAGCGTACAAAAACCAGAATGGCCTCAAATACCACAAAGCTGTAAGTCGTGTCCCTGATCTTTCATGTTTCCTTTGGTCCTAACCCTGTATGCAGCATGGGCATAACAACCAACGACTCCACGAAAATGGGGATGGCACATTTTCCATCGTCGACCCAGATACTCAAGCGCCATATCCTGGCACACAGGGTATGGAAAAGGAAAAGCCTTACAAGTGTGACGTTTGCCAGAAGCGTTACAAGAATCTGAATGGACTCAAATACCACAAGACGCATTCTCCGCCATGCAACCCAGAACTACAGCTGAATGCGAACAAAGGTTCAACATTGGGGATGCCCAACATGATGGGTGGCGGGAACATGGGAGCTGGACTCCAAGGAGATCTAAGCATGATGTGAGATGATATCTGGGTCACTACCAGTGATGAACATATCCTTTCCGACCCCGTTGGCTAGCATTGGCTGCCGCCAGGAGTCTATTATACCCAGTTTTGCGTACTAATGATGCGGATCACGGCCTGATCAGCAGAGAGGCCCTGCACGCTTCCCCGGGCTTGAAGAAGAGGCGGAATTGCCTGTTTATGAACGGAAGATTCTTGCAAAATGTTTTACTTAATGATCGGTGCATTCACGGAAGGCAATCTATGCAAGAGGCTATCGATGACGGCGTAGAGTTGTGTCTTGGATACGAGCACAGAAATCAGCATAGAGACTCGGTTTGTGGATTACGAAAAAAGTCGATTTTGCATGGGCGGACAGCGGCGTTCAAGTTTCAAAAAAAGACGAAATAGAAGGACGAGGACGCTGGAGGATCTGAGATACCCCCTTTTGTTCAGTCTCTCGAGTCAGAGAGCATTATCTGGGAGGCATGTCTCAAGTTCCTGGCGATGGTGATGCACACAGGTAGTTTCTACTACCAAGAGTGGATGTGTCGCGATGACAAGGCTTTATCACAGGAAGGCTATCATCATGCAGTTCTGCATAGACACTTCCTGCTATGAGGAGCTTTGGAGTTTATGGCGCCAGGTTCCAGCGATTGTCTGGCAACAAGACTAGATCGGGCTCTTGTAAATTGAAAGGGTACTGGACATCGCTGCTGCGACTTCTTAGATGCTTCTGTAACTTCCATATAGCCACGTTCGCTGCCAGAAAAAACCATTGTGGTTAGACTTGCGAACATCCAGTTAGGGTGCTATCTTGTAAGGACGAGAGATCAATGTTTTGAAGCCGTGTCGTGACTCGCGTGATCAAACTGGCAGGAGTGTATCTTTTCGAGACATGTCAAAAATGTCAATGGATGAATTCATGGCGTTTGTGCCATTTGGCCTCTTTGCGGGAGGGCGGCGCAGCAGCGGCTGCTAGTGGAACCAGTGGGCATCGAGGACGTGATTCGACGCGCGTAAAGTAACGGAAAAAAGGGCGCCGGAGGGCAGGGCCCAAAGGGAAAAGAAAGGACATGCATGCCCGGCGCCCGCTCCCTGTCTGCCCCTGGCGATTTGTTCCCTTCTTTGGCCATACGGAGTGCTGTCTCTACAAAACACTGCAGTCGTTTTGAGACCGCGGCCACCTCGCTTCACTCCTTCGAGCATCCTCTCTGCATCTTGTCGCGCCCAGTCTTTCGTCCATTCTGCAACTCGTCGCTCGTTCTGCCTCATTACAATCTCGAAATCCCATCGCAATCCTCCAGCAGAATTATTCCGAAACACTTCCAGCACAAGCCTTGGAGATCGGCCACCTGTCCAACGGCCTCGAGATCATTGCCCTACAACCTGCATCGTTCGGATGCGGTAACTACTCGTAGTCGGCGCCCTCAGCCTTCCTCCGATCGAGAAAATCTACATCTTGTCCAGCGCGACATAAGGAGCGGAAACATCCCACCCCTGCCATAATCGCGATCGGCGCCAACCGCCGCAATCATGAGCGACGCGCCCATTTTCAACATGTTGGAAGATAAATACATTGGCCTCGGTCTGGCCATCACTTCGACGCTGGCAATTGGCACGAGCTTTGTCATCACGAAGAAAGGACTGAACGATGCGGCACAAAGACACGGATTCGAAGGAGATGGTTTCGCATATTTAAAGACACCACTATGGTGGGCCGGTATAACGTCCCTGATCTTGGGCGAGGTTGCCAACTTCGCTGCATATGCCTTTGCACCTGCGATTCTGGTGACACCGTTAGGAGCCCTCAGTGTGCTCATTGGAGCCGTTTTGGGCTCCTACTTTTTGGCCGAAGAGCTGGGCGTGTTGGGCAAGTTAGGCTGTGCCATCTGTCTCCTAGGATCCGTGATCATTGTGTTGCATGCACCTCCGGACAAGGAAATCGAAACAGTGGATCAGATCTTAGCATTCGCTATCAGACCTGGTAAGAACATGCGCCGATGTGTCCATGTGAGAGGTGCAGAATGCTTACCATGAATTGCACAGGTTTCATCATCTACTGTTTGGCCGCCATTGTATTTTCGACTGTGATGATATACAAGGTGGCACCTCAATACGGCAAGAGGAACCCTTTGATTTACATTTCTATCTGCTCGACAGTCGGCTCGATCTCTGTCATGTCGGTCAAAGCGTTTGGCATTGCGCTGAAATTGACCTTTGCTGGGAGCAATCAGTTTTCACATCCTTCGACTTATGTTTTTATGATTGTAACGATTGTCTGCATTTTGACGCAGATGAACTATTTCAACAAGGCGCTGAGCCAATTCTCGACGTCGATTGTAAATCCTCTGTACTATGTCACCTTCACTACGGCCACCCTCTGTGCGTCGTTTATCTTGTTCCAGGGCTTCAACACCACGGATGCGGTCAACACCATTTCTCTGTTGTCCGGCTTTCTGGTCATCTTCTCGGGTGTCTACCTACTCAACTTGTCCAGGGGCGATCCAGACGGACATCGATTATTGAATGGCAAGATTTCGGACGATGATGGCATTCCAACAGACCCGCTTGCTCAACTACAAACGCGAAGAAGCATGCAGTTGAGGCGAAGCCTGGATCCACATCGACGGAGTAGCAGTCTTACTTACACCCCTGGAGGAGTACGGACAACGAGCGCCGAAAGTGCGGGATTGATGCACAGTTACGATGTTGAGCAAAACGCATTCGGGTTGACTGATCTAGTAGAGGATCCGCAAGAGGTACCAGGAGCAAACGGGAATGCAAGTCGAAGTCCTCCTCTTAGCAACGGCGACTTGACAAAGGTATATCACAAGCCACATCAAAAGACTTTGAGTCGATAACAGCAAAAATGAGGGCGGACTAAAGATATTTTATTTTCCTTGTAACGTTAACCATGCATCGGAACGGGTCTCAGCGATGAAAAACAGCATTTGCAGGTATGGGAAATGGACGACGGGCCAGGCGTTGGATGCATGAGCTGCGTTGTTTGAGGATAGCGTATCAATTGCCCTTAGATACACATGGAAACACTGGTCGCTGTAATGTGACAACGTTTGCTCAGTCAAACACTGATTGGGACAGACAACATCATTACGTAGAGGTGCCAGGGAGTTGTATAGGTATGTATATATGATGATGGTGGTGACAATCACCCTGTGTTGGTTGCGATAAAAGATGACCAACAAGGCTTCGAGGCACGTGGTCAATATGATTGATTGCAGTGATTGTTGCTGTTGAACGAAAATTAAATGGTGGAAAACCAAGATCTGAGCTGTTTTGGACCTTTCCACTTCTTGGTTTGTCCCTGGTTATTTCTTAGCCTTTTATTCTCTCGATTCCTGTATGAGTGTGTCCCCTACAACTCCTGTCTTTTATCTTTCATAAGAAGCTGCGTGATTCCGAACAGGCGATACAATTTCGGTGAATTGTGGCCCCCAGGCGGCCAACTCCAACATCAACACTATGGCATCATATTCGTCTAGTCTCTCTCCCACCACTACACGCGATGCTCAAACACCCAGGACGGGACCACAAAAGGGTACGCTATCCTGTTCGCTATACCTCACACATTGACCATGACAATCGTCTATCTACACCCTTCCAAGGCAAACGTTCCTTTTGTACCTGCAATTTTCCATTATCCCAACCCCAGAAAGCAAACGCACGTGAACCTGCCTGAATGGCCATATTGTCACGCGACACCAGCATCGATGCGTTTGCTGGGAGGACATTGGCTTTTAAACTCCCAACCTCTTCTCGCGATGTCTCTTGTTGATCTACTCGATGAAGCACCCGGCGCTGACTTGCTCTATCTCTCTTGAACTAGGTGTGACCATCTTTGACGAGCCCGAAACAATCGAGCCAGCCAGACTCGACGATTACGATGCAGGACCGTCCCCTAACCTTGTCGGCTCACAAAGCCCCAAACTCCATCGTGCAAGTATGTCGGGCAAGAAAATGACCGGCCGCCCAGCTTGCAATCGTGGTGGTTCTTCCGCCTCACTGTTTCAACCCATGTCGTATCTCAGCCTCGACAAGACCGAGTCCGAGCCAGTGGGAAC
Organism: Exophiala viscosa; assembly: GCF_022695815.1. NCBI lineage: Eukaryota > Fungi > Ascomycota > Eurotiomycetes > Chaetothyriales > Herpotrichiellaceae > Exophiala > Exophiala viscosa. Next base: position 268,417 of record NW_026944368.1, on the reverse strand, counting down.
GCCGACCGAGCCCAAGACTCCGGCGGATTTACGGACTGTGCTTTCACAAGTCGTCGATTGGTTTCAGGAAGAGAAAGACAGACGCCGGAAGCATCGCCATCATCGTCGTTATCTTCACCCACTTCATCACCGAACACCAAGTCAGCCTACCGAGGACAAATCTGACGATGTTCCGGACGACAATGACGCTGACATCGCCCTGGACAAGCTTGAACAAATCCTCTCAGGATTTGCTTCCTCATCCCTAGCATCTTTACCCAAACAATCGCACAAATCGTCCAGCTCTCCCGCTCGAAAAGGGTCGATAGCTAAGAAGTTCAAGCGAGGCTCTGTCGTCCCTGCATCTTCCGACACGGAGTTCTTCGGGGATGATGTACTGGTGCCCAACGTGGAAGCCCACTTGGACAACTCAAAGACCATGGCTTTCACTGGTGGTGCCGCCGACACGGAAGATACCGACAACGGAAAGAAGAAAGACTACGAACATTGGGTCCGTTTCAAGCAGGACATTGTACGTTTGACACATACTCTCAAGCTCAAAGGCTGGCGACGAATCCCTATCGATCGAGCTCAAGACATTGAAGTTGTCCGCTTGAGTGGAGCCCTCACCAATGCAGTCTACGTGGTTCGGCCGCCGCAGAACATGTCTGAGTACGAAAATCCTGCTCCTACTCCTTCTGATTCCTCAGCCGCACCCGCACCGGTTCCCAAGCGCCGTCCCATCCAGCTGTTACTACGAATTTATGGTCCACAAGTCGAACACCTGATTGACCGGGAGTCTGAACTCATGATACTTCGCCGTCTCGCCCGAAAGAAGATTGGTCCTAAAATGCTGGGGTCGTTCGAAAATGGCCGTTTCGAGGAGTTCTTGCATGCAAGGACGCTGACCGCCGAAGATCTGCGTATGCCCGAAACATCCAAGCAGATCGCCAAACGAATGCGAGAACTTCACGAGGGAATCGAGCTACTCGAGTCGGAACTCGAGGCTGGTCCTGCCGTGTTCCTGAATTGGGATAAATGGGTTGACCGTGTCGAAAAGGTCATCATGTGGCTCGACAATCAAGTGCATCTGGCTGAAGCGGAGGCCAACGCCGGTACGCCTCGACGCGGCTCCGTTGTGAACCCAAGGTACATACGGAGGGGTCTGATTTGTGGTGTTGCATGGCCGGTTTTCCGCAAGACGTATGAAGCATATCGCAGACGCCTGATATCCGACAGCGGCGGAATGGAAAAGATCCGTGACCAACTGGTTTTTGCACACAATGACACTCAGTATGGCAATCTTATGCGACTTGAACCGTCAGGCACATCACCCCTGCTTCAACCGGCGAACCAACACAAGCAGCTTGTAGTTATTGACTTTGAGTATGCTTCACAAAACATGGTTGGAATGGAGTTTGCCAACCATTTCACAGAATGGTGCTACAACTATCACCATTCCGAGTACAGCCATGCCTGTGATACGAGGAGATATCCCAGTGAAAGTGAACAATACCGGTTTGTGCGGGCGTATGTCATGCATCGACCGCAGTTCGCAGCGGCGGCGAGCGCGACGCCGAAGATGGAGGGGCGGGAAAAGACAAATATCAGCGATTTTATGCTCGACGCGAGGGCACCACCGGGAGGTTCAGGGACAGGTGCGGAGGTGGACTATGACTCAGAAGAGAAAGAGCGAGAGAAGGCTCAAGAGGAGGACATCCAACGCTTGCTGAAAGAGACTAGAGTCTGGAGGGCAGCCAACTCTGCGCAATGGGTGGCTTGGGGCATCGTGCAGGCCAAAGTACCCGAGCTGGACGCGCTAGAGAAGAGAAAGAGCATGAAAGGTCGGGCTGGCGCGGCCGTGGACAAGGCAAAAGAGATGGCGGGTGCGGCGAGAGATTTCTACACGCAGCAAAGGGAAAACTATAACAGACGCCTGCATCCTTTATCCGATCCAATGAACGAGGAAGATAAGAGACTGCGAGAGGAGAGCCAGCAGGACAGACCCGAAGGTAGGATCCAAGAGGAAGCGCATCGTGAGGGCGATGAGAATGTCGCAGTCGCGGAGAAGGGTGAAGGCGACAGTGAGATTGTTGAGTTCAATGGTGAAGATGAAGAGCCGCACGAGGACGAGTTTGATTACCTCGCTTACGCGCAGGATCGGGCCATGTTCTTCTGGGGTGATTGCGTGCAGATGGGCTTGGTCAAGTTGGAGGAATTGCCCGAGGATCTGAGGAACAGGATCAGGATTGTGCCGAATTAGGGGGGGCAACTGTGTCGTGGCACCCCACATGTAGTAATGTTGCGAGCTTGCTCTCAGGTCGTCTCTGAGTGTTTACAGATCAGATTTTACCAGGTATCTAGATACCATTTCCGTGGCTTCGTAGAGTACAATATAGTACAGTAAGGTAGATAGCTACCTAGGTATCAAATCTTGATCTTGATTCCGGTGTGATCCAAACCCAACGCCACACCCGTCACGGCCGCCGCATACACCATCAACACGCCCATCGCGCCAAGGGGGCTCATATCGAGTGTATTCACGGTCAAGTTGACCAGTCCGGTCAGTAGGTTTGCCAGCAAGAAGATGACAAGCCCATTATTGTTGAAGACACGGAGGATGCGCGACGTGGCGAACCTTACACTTTCGCTGTCGGAATATGAGAAGGCAGGCCCACATGCCTCGACCAACGCGAAGAGAAAGAGCTGGGCGTTGTTGAAAGCCGCGACCCACGTTACATATGGCGAGTTCGCGAGGCGACGGGACACGCTGAGATTGAACCCGATATAGTGGGTGGAGAGGATGAAGAGGGCAGTGTAGACTGCTGCGCGGATGGCAAGCGTGCGAAGGACAATGCGGCGCTCGAGTCTGGTGGCATGAAACCACGGTTGGTCCGCATCTTTGGGTGAGGCTTTGAGCGGTACTTTGGAACCGAATTGGACGACATCAGCGCCGCAGCCGCGCCCGGCAAGAAATATGGCGAGATATCCGATGAACGAGAAGACACCCTCGCGGTTCTTGGACAGCCAGTCTGGACCGCGCGGCGAGACGAGGATGTACCGCCGGAGATCGAGCTCGGGAATATTGAGCAGGATTTCGTACGTGATGGCCAGCAACACGGCGAGGACGTCGTATGCCGATGCGCCCAGCATACGCCGCGGGACGCCCACCAGGGTATCGGCGATCTCGACGAATGGCGGCAATAAGGCTAGTGTGAAGAAAAAGTTCCAGTGCACGCCGTACTCGGTGACGTGTTCTGCGTAGTCTAGACCTTTGACGCTCCAGAGGCGGATGAGCCCGAGGACCAGTAATGGGATGGAATGCCGGATTGACGTGACGAAGCGTGCTGTGAAACTTGATTTGTTGGGTGACGACGATTTGAGCAGAGCACGCGCCGAGACCAGACCGGCTGAGAAGACGAAGGAGCCGACGCCCAGGTCCATTAGGGATGTTCCCCAGGTTTCGACCTTGGCGAAGCGTCGGGGGAAGATGCGGAAGTCGACAGACAGGATAGACAGGCATGTCACTATCATCATGCTGCCGCGATAGTGCGTGAGGAAAGGCCGGACTGGGAGTAAAGGGGCGTCATTGGCAGTGCTGGTCTGATCTTTGGACTTCGACTTTGACGGCGTGGTTGTTGACCCGTTCGCGCGGGATTTTGTGTTTGGATTTGATGACGCTGGGGTGAGCGTGAGGAGCAGTACTGCTGGGGTGATGAGAAAGATGCTCAGAACCAAGGGCGCGGAGCTGTAGAGCGTGGTTGCGAAGAGAATGGCGCAGACATTGAGTAGGAAATCCGCGGCCAATGCGATGGGCGTGTATGGGGTGAAGAGAGATTGACGTTTTTGCAGAGCTGTCCATAAGAGGACAGCCGCCTAGATAGTTCTGGTACTCAGCATTTGTCCGTGTGTTAGAGCAATAAGTCACTGATAGTAAGGCTGAATGTATAGAAAGACTAGGTTGAAGGGTTGAGGACGTACACTTGCAACGAGGGTGACCAGGTTGATCTCGGTCAGCGAGCTGCCTGACAGGTTCGAGACGAATGCCTCCTTGCGGGCTTTGTAGCTCGCTGCTTGATCTGGAGTCATGATGCTCTAAGCCGAGTCATGTCTATAGTAGAAGGGAGGTAGCTCAAGGTGAGGCGATTGATACTTGATACTGTCTCGAAGCAGTAGAAACTTATGCCAAGTCCTTCCTGTCTGGGTTTACTGACATACTAATGTAGTCGAAGTTAGAGAGTCTGTATAGTAGGTGTGAATGGTCTGCCCAAGTTATCCCTACGGTCGATCATCCGGGCCTTGATCTTCATGTGGAGAGGCCAAAATATTTGGAGATTTCAATGTTTGCGACTTTTTCAATTTCGTGCCAGCACGAGAGAAGAGACTGACAGAGCGCAACGGCAGGCCTTCGCTCGCAGTCATACGTCTCCCGTAATGAGCTCGGTCACCTTGTGATATCATTCATCAATCATGGACTTGACCGCCGACTTCAAGACCTTTCAAGGTCAGGTTCAAACAGCCCTCGTTGCTGTGACGAGGACCGCGGGACAAATTGCGAACGAGGATCTGGGCTTCCACCGATCGTCCAGCGAGAAGCTATCACGCTCACTTGACCGTCAGAATGCCCATCTACTTCGCTTGACCAACAAACTTCTCAAAGCCGTCAGCAAAGATACCGGCAACAAACCGCCCACGCTCCAGAACCAGGATGGCATTGACGACAATTGGCGTCGTGTTGTTGACGTGGTTGATAATCTTCTCGAAAAAGCCGACTCTGCACTTGATGAAGTTTCCGGTGTCCTCAAACGACAAAGTCCTGCTCCTCAAGATGGGACACTGTCGCCTAAGCAAAGTGGAAGAGTTGGCAGGGGTTTTCAAAGAGCATTTGCGCCAGTCACGCAAAAGCCGCAGCGCTCGTTCGATAGAAAGGTCAACAATGCTGACAACGCGCCTTTCAAGGCTCTTCTCCAGAACAAACCGCATGCGATAGTGCCGCTTGAGGAGTGCATCGGCGATGAGCAGACTGGGTGAGTGCCGACACCTCTTACGAGGGGTAACGAGGCTAATTGAAATGCAGTTACAAACACCCATATGCACCAGAAATCGAGAACTATACCTATCCCGCCTCAGTATATCAGATCCAGCCTCCCATACCATTTACACCCGCAGAGGACAGTCAGCCGATATTCATCGATACTGAAGAAGGAGTGAAGGAGATGGTGCAGGAATTGAAACAGGCCACAGAAATTGCTATTGATCTTGAGCATAATGACCAGCGCTCTTACATCGGCATGGTCTGTCTCATGCAGATCAGCACAAGAGACAAGGATTGGATCATTGACACGCTGAAGCCATGGCGTGAGAATCTGCAAGTCCTCAACGAGGTCTTTGCGGACCCCAAAATCCTAAAGCTATTTCACGGCTCCAACATGGATATGATCTGGCTGCAGCGTGATCTTGGTCTCTACGTCGTTGGCCTCTTCGACACCTACCATGCTTCGGTTGCTTTACAGTTTCCGGGAAAGGGGCTCAAGCACCTGTTGGAGCGATTCGCAAACTTCGAAGCACAAAAGCAGTACCAAACCGCAGATTGGCGCATCAGACCTTTACCTGTCGAGCTAGTCGACTATGCACGCTCAGATACCCACTTCCTACTAAACATATACGATAACATCCGCAATATGCTCGTTGAAGCATCAACTCCCAACGAAAACCTCATTGATTTCGTCCTTCGAGAATCCAAGAAGGAGGCTCTGCAGGTCTACGAACGTCCAGTCTATGACATGGAAACAGGTCGTGGCCCCCTTGGATGGCTCGGGCTTCTGATGCAGCGATCTGTCAGCTTCAGTCCTCAGCAATTCAGTGTATTTCGAGCCGTACACGAATGGCGCGACCGGAAAGCAAGAGAGTTGGATGAGGGTCTTCAGTTCATCATGTCCAACAACATGGTCTTCCAGGTTGCCGAAAGCATGCCAATGTCGGCCTTCAACTTCCATGCCTCTTGCAGGGGTGCCACTAAAAACATTATGGGCTACCTCCCAGAACTTATCGAGATCATCAAGAAAGCCAAGGCCGAAGGCACTGAAGGTAAATCCGTCCAGGAAGTGCTGAAGCACAGCGAAGAGGTCTATGGGATTATTCCACGGCCGGGTCGAGGTCCTAGGAAGGAGAAAAAGGAGCCACAAACCACATTTCAAGGACTTGGTGCCACTCTACGAGACCTGGCAGCAAGTGGAGATGTCGGTGCCGCAACGCCAACCCTCAACCACGACGGGCCTATGGATGTGGATGTGCCTGTCGCCGAGCGGTCTTCGGCTTCTCACTTCTGGGGCAATGTGGCGCCACAGTACGCACACTTACCTGCTGACGCTGTGACCGCAATCAATGCACTGGCTGCTGTTCTGCCGCTTGCAGCAGCTACCGCCGAGGCCAATCTGGAAGCAGCTCCTACTCAATTGCTGCCTGAGCCAACACCGTCTGCCGCCAAAACTATCACACAGAAGCAGACCGCTCCTAAATCCTCCGAGATATTTACACTCAACGAGCTCTCCCGGTCAAAGAAGCGCAAGGCGGCTGATGATGAGGAGGAGGAGGATGTGGACATGATTGCGCCAACTCCCAATGGGTCGTCTCCGGCTGACGCATCTGCATCACCACTGCCAGACAAACCTGAGTACGAAACCCAGCGACAAGCGAAAAAGCAAAGAAAAGCTGAAAAGAAAGCGCGCAAGAAGGCCGAGAAGGATGCCGCGGATGCCGCGGCCGCAGCAGCTCAGCCATTCGACTATGATGCTGCTGAGTCTTTGCTCAAACCAGCTGCACAAGCGACGCAACAGGATGGTCAGGCTGCGAAGAGAATGAACCCGTTTGCAAAGGCGCTGGATGCAAGCACGGGCGCGAGACGTGGAAAGATGGGCAAGGAATTGGCTGGAAAGAGTATGACTTTCAAGTCTTAGATTTCTGCGGTCATTGTACAGAAAGGCTTTGAGAGCACTATTGGACACATCAATAGCCTGGGTGAACGCCACATCGCCATATGCAAGCTACGTGGCATTACTATGTGCAGAGTCTCATAGCCAGTTTATGCTTGATTTGCATGGTCGATTCCGAGCTCAGCATGTATCAGTTCCATGCGCACTCTCTGCTCATCAGAGATTTGATTGCATCTGCCGCTTGTCCTCCCTTGAAACCCCACCAGCTTAGGTAGTTGGTCATCCATGTCTGTATCCGCGGTCTTGCGCGTAGGAGTTCAGGACCAGCCTCAACGACCACATAGCGTGGACTTTTCAACCACCACGTTCCAAATAAAGCCCCTCTTGCACTACGGCGTCCAAGCAATGCAATCGGCAAAGTACTTGTCTGCTGGATCACCAGGTCTCTGAGAAACGGTCTTCAAGCACCGTGTCCCAGCCTGCAAGTCTCGATAAATACAGAAACAGGCTCTTTTGCAAGCCCGCCGCAGAGTCCGACGTGCTGACCCCGTCCCCAGCATTCCTGCCGAGTCCAGAATTGAAATCCCATGGGCCGTCTTTAGATCCCATTCCGTAAAATGTAAGGTGCAACGCTCTAGGTCTTTCGCGCACGCTGTCGAAGAAAGCCTTCCATTCACCATCTGGTCCGGCAATTTTGCATTTTTCCAGCGACAGCGTCTGAAGAGCAGCGCAGGAGGCGATAAAGCTGGTGAAATATGATGTCCAGAGGTTGAAGGATTTGAGATCGAGGAATCGAAGGCAGGGAAACTCTCCATTGTACCCGAAAAACGGCAAAAGGTCTGATCGCCTCGGTGCCATCGGCCAGCTTCGACGCAGCAATATGATGTGCTGCACTGTCTTGCGGACTTCCCACAGAGCGTCAGAGACGAGTACAGAGGCTTTTCCATCTCGTGCAGAATCGTCTGAATGACCACGCATGCCGTAGGGTAACTCTTTGATGATCAGGGTTTCGACTTGTTCCAGTATCGCTGTCCTCCAGCGTAGAGCACGCCAGTTGGCTGTCGTGGCATCCATCAGCTCGCACTCGATGGAAAGATTCTTGATTGGAAGTGAGGAGGCAAGAGCGCCGTACACTGCTGTCAAAAGGCAGTCTCCGCTGCTTCCAGCCATGGCATCTATCAAGCCGACGTTCTCGCAACAGGTATGGCATTCTCCACAGTCGACTTGGACGAGCGGGTAGGGCATCTGTGATGTAGCTTGCGATGCAGGACATAGTTTGATGGTGTCTACGTACTGGGAGAAGCGCAGCATCTTCACCCATACTTTTGCCAACCATCCGTCAATGGCAGAATGCTTGTCTTCGCATGCGCGTTCCATGTATGACTGATAACGCATCAAAATCTCGTCTCGGGAAAGAGGGTACCGGCCGTCACATGTTTCTTGGAAGTTGTTCCGGACCAAACGCGCACTGCAGCGCTCACACAAGTTGGAATCTGTGATCTGTGCGTTGTGCAGGTCTAGCATTTTCTTGAAATCCGAGAACTTGAGGTTATAGAAGTACGGCGATGGAAAGAAGTTGATTTGGCGTATAGACGGCCCGATGGCACTGAAGTCTGTCTGCTCGACTCTCAACATATTGTTCTTCGTTGCGTAGAGGTTGATACTGCTGAACAGGACGGTCTTGATAAGCCCCATCTGTGCGAGTTCCCGACATGTCAGGCGCAGTGAGCATAGCACTGAGACAGCTTTCCTACTCAGGCACGCGTGTTAGTGACCATCAGAGGAGATTCAAGAAACAGGACCAGTCTTACTTGCACAGGGCGTTATCCTTAAGGTCATCGACCAATTGCATGGCAATGGTGCGTAGCACTATGCTTGGAAGGGTCGCCATGACTTCGGCGCAGGGTATCTTTGTTGATGGGACCAAGGTTTCAAGAGGTCTTGACTTGTCGAAGAAGTGAGACTGTTTATGTACCTGGGTATGTAGCGGGGGTGAATATTCTAGATGACTGCCTTTCTCAAAAAGTCAAGCAGGCGGTAAGTGAGGTTGAAGTGAAAAGTGACGATAAGGCTGCCTTCACTTTCTGGAAGGATAAGAGTGAGCGACAAGTGAGGAAGGTGATTAGCAAGGACAGATTGGGTTGTTTCTTCGTGCATTCACTGAAACCATAAGTATTTCATTTGAATAGCCAGACATTCCAAAAAGGCCTACTCACGACAAAGATTGAATTCAGGATACCACCAAGGCCACCATTGTTTTGCACTTGCTGAGATGCCATAATAGCACCAACACCACCCCGGCACAGAACAGAGCACCTAGGTGTCGATGCGATGGTGTCCTCCTCCGCCTCCAGACACGACGCTGCGCCCATTGCCCACTGCCCATTGCCCAAACTGTCGCGCCATATTCAGGACCAGCCAAAACAAGCAGCGAGCGTAGTGTTCCAATCCCCTTTGTTAGAAAGGTAGCGCCCGAGACTCCATTCTATTGGCGAGGGTGCGGAATGAACTTCATGTGAGGTGTCGAAACACACAGCGTTGATTCTCTTGCCAGGATAGTTTTCGTGAAATCTGAGATGCAGGGGAGTTGGTCTTTGGCGAATCGCGTCGAATATGATCTTCCATTGATGTACTTCACCACTTGGCTGGGAGTGACTGATCTCGATCCAAGTCAATGCCTCAAAGCGAAGTATGTCAGCGGCAAGCCTTGCAGATGAAAAATCCACGCCATCAAGCCGCAATCTGCGAAGATACAGGAAGTTGAATTTGGCGATGGCGATGCGGTCCCAGTAGAAAATTTCTCCGTAACGGTGATTTTGCACTAGCTCAAAAGACCGTAAGGTGCTATGGGACGTTTCAAGCATAGTCTTTGCCCAAACTGTATCATACCGTTCTTCTTCCTCATCCCCTGGTTCTTCCTCATCTCGTGGTTCTTCCCATGCCGGAGGCGGCAGAGGACGAAATGAGAGTTCTTGTAACCCTTCAAGACTGACAGAATCCCAATATTTTGGAGCCTGAGTTATTGGAAGCTCGAAACCAAAAGTCAGCGATTTGAGTGATCTTCTGCTCGATATAAGACACTGCGCTACTGCACTCGCGAGGAGGTCGCCAGGAGTGAAAAGCAGCTCGCTCAGGAAGCTTTGCGATGAGCCGCAGCAGTCGCGCCTTGACGGGAAAACGCCTCGCTGCAAACTGAAGGAGCCTGCTTCGCAGGTGTCTGTGACTGAACCAAGACAGATGGACTCAAGCCTGTTAAATGCTGACAATGCCGACGTCCAAGCACATTGCAAAGTACCATTAGTGATGAGATTGGCGTCATCCTGGGTGCGAGTCTTGTATGCAGCGTATCGAGAATGGCCCTCTTGCACCGAAAGATCCAGCACACGACCTCCACTATTTTCATAGGGGTTGTAATCGCAGACGTGACACTTTTCGGGTTCCCTCTCAAAGACGGATTGCACAAATAGTATCAATCTAAAATGCTGAAAGTCGACATCGGAAGAGAACGGTGATGCGTAGAATCTGATGCTGCGTACAAAAGGGGCAAACGCTTTTGCGATATTGGTCTGGCGCAGTCGAGACAGATTATCATTCGTGGCATGGAGATTGAGCTCTTCGAACAGGGCGGCTCTGATAGTCCACATTTCGGCAAGCTCCTGGCACGTCAGTCGCAGCGAGCAAAGTGTCGAGATGGTTTCCCTTGACACAAGTCAGTGATGGCATCGTACTGCAAACATCAACTCTCTTACTGGCGCACGTCAGGGTCTTCGAGGTCCTCAATCAGTCTTTCTGCGATGGTGCGTAGGACCAGGCTTGGAAGCTGCAGATCCATAGTGGGTGGCTATTGACTTCCAGGTTGGTTCCCTGCACATGAGGGTTGGTAGACGGTTATTCAGTAGGATAAGACAAGGTAGCCAACTCGTAAATGCTACGCGCAGTGAGGGATAAGGCAAGGTTGAAAAGCTGGAGTACTGGCTTTTGAAACCGAATCGAACACAAGGCGGGCTGGGAAGGCTGGTACATTCACTGCCTCAATCGAAAGATAGTGCACCTTGACAGTGAAGAGCTGGCAAGCCTGTTTCCAGAAAAAGTGGCACGGTCTGACCGTTGTTGCTCTTCAAGTTCAAATAGATACCTTCCCTTCTTGTCGTCCGAGAGGCCTTTGCAGACAACGATGTATCATTGATCATTGGAATGAGGAAGCCCATCAGCTCTACCGTCGGCTCGTATTAGGTTAAAGTCAAGGTAGTCACTGTCGCGAGCTTGCTGGACCATGTACTTATATCCTCGTTGTACGCCCAGTCAGACGGCGCCAGTTTTTCTGGAAACAGGCTCGCTGGCACGGAAGAATTTCTAGCAAATCTCGTCATGAACAGGGCGAGCAAAATATGAATCGTAAATTCCCTCAGCAAGGCTATCATGCGCCCGTCAACTAAAGGATGCTCAAAGATGCTGGACTCACTCAGGAACGCCGTCTCTAGTACACACACCCATTTGCGTAAGTAATTCTTCATTCGGTCCTCGACAAGTCCCTTGTTGCCGAGGGTTGATGAATTGCATGAATCAATAGACCGGGGTTCCCACGAAGAGAAGTCCAATGTTCACTGCGCCGGAGAAATCAATGCTGCCTTCTACAGCGCAAGCTCCGCCTGCATTCGTTTCAATTCTTCCTCCTCGTCCTCTTCTTGAGTTGTTTGTTTGACTATCTCGAAGGTCAGCAATGTGGATAATGCTTGATGGCTTCTTGGGAAAGACTTACGCGGAGCATTGGATACACTGGGCAGCCGGCTGACTTCGCCTCCAACAGGTGTAGGACCAGTCTTTAACATTCTTTCGTCCATTGCCTCTTGCTCCAAACCTTCCAGTTCCTCCTCAAGATCAGCCTCATCAAGTGGCTCGCCAATAGGTGCGTTCGTGATCGCACTGGCAATTTCTTCCCCAAGTGCATGTTGTTCACGCAGTTCATCCATCGTCTGGTCCACTTTATCTATCGTCAGATTGCCATGGATCTGTTTCATTGCTGCACCAGCATTCTTCATTGCATTCAGGGTTTCCTGGTTGATGTTGGCGGCCTCAATAGAGTATATTTGCTGTTCGATCTGTGCGATTTGCGCTGAAGTCTGTTCAAGAGTTCGTTCATGCAGCTTCTTCCGTCGAAGAGCAGATTTGGCGGCTATGCGGATAATGTTAGTACATATGGCTTACATTGTACATGTGATTCCCATGAATGTGCCGGGCTTACTTACCCGTCTTGTTCGTGGTAACATTTTTCCTGGCAATAGCATCTTGTTCTGCCATCTGGTTTTCTAAATGCTTCTCTCTTTTCTGTAACATGTCCAATTGTTGCCGTAACTTGAGAATGGCATTCTTTGGGGCATCTTTGCGCGCCTGGGCTCCGGCCCCTCCAAACCAACTCCACATATTGTCCGCTGGAGTGTAGGACACTCGGCTCTGAAAAATGTAGGCAGATAGACGTGCGGTCCCTGATAGTAGTCGACAGTATATTCGAGGCTGGTTGGTTTGTACACCGTTGTCTGATAACAAGTCTTCGAAGGCCTTTATTCGTTATCGCGTGTTCACCGGAGACGGAATTTCGCAGCGCTGAGTAAGAAGGTTGCTTGTAGAAGAGAAAGACTGTAAAGGCCTAGTCAACGGCAATCACGGACTGGAGGAGCCTAAGGACTGAGAGACGGAAGTAGAAGGCAGACGTGGTAGGCGGTTTCTTTGATGAGAGCCTGGCACTTGATCTGGAAGAGTCTCCAGGCATGACATCGTCAGGTTGCTTCATTCAAGCGGCCACTCCCTCATGGTAAGCCCAAGATCGAAGGTTTGCCGAGCGCAGGCACGTGCCTAGACGCGCTAGTGGATTTCAACCAGTCACGGGTGCGTGACTTGCTAACCGTCAATATTGTACACAACAGTCAACTAACTAAGATTCAGCCTAGCATGGATAACGTTGCACAGGACACTATTGACTTGCCAGACCACCTGCCTCGAAGCATGCGATCCCGCTTCGCTTGAACAGACTGATCAGTCATGTATCGTGAGCAATGAGCGAAGTTGCGACTAACGCGCCGGTCGCGTCCAAGTTTGTCTTTCTCTACGAAATAGCTTCTGTTCCTCCAGGAGCCAAGGTGAGGTTTCTTGGTTGGTATGCATCCCAGCTGTGTTGCCAGTCGAGCTGTTGACTAGGAAGCACAGTGTCGTGGACTATGATACAGCTAAAGGACGGCTCCTTCTTGAACACGCATACCCAAAACAAATCATTCCTACACCTCGCGTCTTCGTTGACATCAGGCTTGTTCTCGAAAGCACGAATCCTTCAGCCTTGTTCTTAGGTAGTTGGATCAATGTGATTGGCTATACCCAGAATGCAGATTCAAAGAGCCGGAAAAGGGAACTACAAATGCAATGGTTGGAAGACGGGTCTGGACTGGTACAGGCCATCCTTATTTGGAATGCTGGCTCACTCAGACTGGATGATTATGAGACTACAATCGAGGAAGAGAGGTCTATCCAGCAGCATCTACGTTCAAGTAGCAAGTGAGAGTCTCACAACCCCAAATCGACCATCCCGGTCGATGGAACACTGGCATCATAAAATGGGGGAGGTGATCTTGTATCGAATGCTACCAGGCCCAATGGAGCTTGACAAACCCCATACAGCCAGGCTCGTCCCCAGTTCGCTGCAGGATTCCACAGCATTCTCGATCCTTGATTCCAAAATCTGCATTTGCCTTGTGGAGCTTTGCGAGACCTTCTCAGCCATGTCTCAACAAGAGACCACCACACTACGCCATTTGCGTCTACTGGATTGACTGTTATTGCCATGTTCATCCAGCAAGCTCTTCCTCGCAGACGGCGATTTGCTGTTTCGAGGCGTTCCAAGCATGATGCCAGGGTCCATTGCAGGTGTTGAGCAACCTCGGTGCTTCATCGCCACGGATGCATACTGTGAGCTGTGCTCGGAAACACTGTACCAGCATCGGTGGAGGCAAGAAGGCCTGTTATGGGCCATCAATGATCAAATTCCGTGTGAAAACTCTGTGCCTTGTCAGTATTGCAATGTCATGGACGAGACCAGACATATCAGAGTGCCAACATCCAATCTTAGCGGTTCGTCATTTCCCACGATCAACATGTCTTACTATGCATTTTCTCTGGACGGCTTCTCTCACCTCCGCATCGCGGCGGCGCTGTAAGCCCGCCCACAGCCCAGACCATTTTCTCTGCCCATCTCGCGTCGTCTCTGGAGCGCTCATATCTTGATGAAAACCCACCTTCTCCGAATCCCTCCTCACAAGAACGCACCACCACCAAAGCTCGTTCCAATGTCACCCAACGACGAAGCAGAGCCCCAGCCCTCAATACTCATTCATGATGACTCTTCTCCAGTCTCTCCTAACATACCAACCCTCCTCGTTACGGATCAGGTGATGGCCACCGACACCGACCTGCCGTCTACGTCCAGCACTCCACCAACATCAGAACAGAACGTCACTCCGGCACACTTGTCGAGTTCCGGTTCAACCGCAGGCGTACAAGTCGGCGTCAACTCCCTTCCACGACTAAAGACACTGCTACACCGAGAAAGCGATTTTCGTAACAGCTCGACCACAGAACTGCGAGACCTCAAAAATGACATGATGTGCAACTGGCTCCATCAGCAACAGCTCGAGCGGATGTGGTCGACCAATGGCATTGAGGAGGGCGTCATGTTGAAGAAAGCAAAAGACGACTACAAATGCGCTCCAGAAGACCTTCGCTCCCGTCCGGACGGCTTGTTTGGTGCAGTGCAAAAGCTCAACGTCAAGGTAAACAAGCATAGATTTCCTGACACTCCTGAAACATCTACTAACGCCTTTGATTAGTGCGCGATGACAGTAAACACGGCCATCATCAAACTCTTTCTCCATGACAACTCGCTCAAGTATGTGCCCCTGGAGTCGGGGCTGCGCCTTCAAATTCTGCCCAGCATCTCGTACTTGCCCGAATGCCAGAAGCACCACTTTGCCGCCTTCATCCAGGATTACAAGATCCTCGTGGTCTGGGATGACGACCCCAATCATCTCTTACAACGCGTCCAAAACATCGAAGAACAGCTCATCAGCATGGTCTGGAAAGAACAGGCCGATGACGACGAATCTGCCCCTCCATACACAAGCGCAATGCCCAGCACGGTCAATCTGAACAGCGGCGAAGGAGAGCAAGATGTCGAAAACACAACGGTCCTCCCACATCGACGAATCGTTCTAATCCAACCCATACTCACAGCCATCACATTGATCCTGCTCATCAGCGCCATCAGCACCGGCTGGCGAGCGATGGCGATCGAAATCAAAGTCGACAAGAACTGGTTGCGGCTCGCATTTCTGCTTGTCGTCCCTCTCCAATGCTGGCTAGGTCTGTTCTTCATGCAATCCACCGCATCATGCGTAGCTCAGATTTTGGGTCCCATCAGCCAAATGTCGGCCAATACCAAGTTTTTCTCAGGCCAAGCGCCACCCCGTCTACCACTCACTGCATCCTTCCCGCACGTCACGATCCAATGTCCAGTATACAAGGAAGGATTGAAGTCAGTCATCGACCCAACAATCAAGTCTATCAAGGCAGCCATATCCACATACGAAATGCAAGGAGGCACCGCCAACATCTTCATCAACGACGACGGCATGCAACTCATTCCGCCTGAGCAGGCCCAGGAGAGACGCGAGTACTACGACGAGCACAACATAGGCTGGGTCGCCCGACCAAGACATGATTCCAAGCCAGCCAATGATGAACGCGCCTTCCTCAGAGCGGGCAAGTTTAAAAAGGCGTCCAACATGAACTATGCATTGAACGTGAGCGCTCGAGTCGAAGACAAACTGTTTCAGGTTGTCCGCCACGACTCCTGGACAGCAGAGAACGAGCGCGAAGCTTACGACAACGCTTTAGCCGAAGTCATTCGTGAGGATGACGGACGTACACAGGCTGAAGGCAATGTTCGTATAGGCGACTACATCCTGCTCATCGATTCCGATACCCGCGTGCCGGTCGACTGCTTCCTCGACGCGGTCAGCGAGATGGAACACTCTCCAGAAGTGGCGATCATCCAGTTTGCTTCAGGCGTCATGAACGTCACGGACAGCTGGTTTGAACAGGGCATCACCTTCTTCACGAATTTCGTGTACACGGCCATTCAGTACGCTGTGTCGAACGGGGACGTTGCTCCATTCGTGGGACATAACGCCTTTTTGCGCTGGTCAGCAGTGCAGGATGTCGCATTCACGGAGACCGACGTGAACGATGGCACGACAAAAGAAAAGTACTGGTCTGAAGCCACTGTTTCCGAGGACTTTGACATGGCTCTCCGGCTACAGACGAGCGGATATATTCTGCGTCTAGCTTCGTATACGGGTCAGGGGTTTAAGGAAGGCGTCTCTCTGACCGTCTATGATGAACTTGCGCGCTGGGAGAAATACGCATATGGCTGCTCGGAGTTGATCTTCCATCCCTTCGCGCAGTGGTTCACCAAGGGCCCTTTCACACGTCTATTTCGCAACTTCATCGCCAGCAACATGCCACTGCCTTCGAAGATCACTATCATGGCGTACGTGGGCACATATTATGCTCTCGGGTCGGCTTGGTTGCTCACGCTACTCAATTATTTCCTTATTGGTTGGTTCAATGGCCATCTGGATCATTATTATGTCGACAGCTTCACTATCTACTTTTCCCTGATCGTCATATTCACTGGCATGGGTAATCTTTCGCTGGCGGTCATGAGGTATCGCATCGAGGAGAAGACTTTGGCTTCAGCATGCCTCGAAAGTTTGCGCTGGATTCCGCTACTCACGATCTTCTTGGGTGGCATTTCGCTGCACGTCTCTCAAGCCATCTTGAGCCATCTGTTCAGCGTGGATATGAGCTGGGGAGCCACGAGTAAGGAAGCCACCGACACCAGCTTTTTCAAGGAAGTCCCGGTCGTCTTGCGCAGATTCCGTTTGACGTTTGCCTTCTGTACCGCTCTGAGTCTGGCATTGATCGTCCTGTCAGGATTTGGACCAGTTGGCAAGTTGGTTCCGTATGATTGGCAAATAACGCTCTTCACTGCCATTTGGCCTCTGGCAGTAGTCATTGGTAAGACTCTCCTGCACCATGATTCTCCCGCGCCTTTCTGACAAGAGTGTTTCTAGTCTCGCATGCATTGCTGCCGCTTGTGCTGAATCCCGGTTTGATGCAGTTCACATTCTGAGTCTGGAGAATTGGTGAACTTCATATTAGTGAAGCAGGATCGAATAATTGGATGGGGGGGTTGCTTTTGACATCTGATCATTGTCAGATCACGTTGGACGTCAGGGAGACTCCCGAAGCATATACCTTAATGTCGTACTTTGTTTCTCAGGAATGAGCCTTGTGCACTTTCCATTTCGATGGTGATGTTTCTGGTTTCCTCCCCGGTCTTGATGAGGTCCGTCTAGCAGGGTCCTCTAAAATCAAGTGTCGAACCATCCACTTATCACCCACTCCTTGTTGACATGTCGTCGCGATGGCGGTGGATTGAGTCCAACAGGTGGAAGGATGGCATATGGATGAGCAGCAGGCGGAGGCGCCAACATAACATGGTTGCTGGGCGTGACCTGATCAGGTGCGTCTGAAGTGTCCTCGCGTACTGGTTCAAACTTCCACTTTTCCCGCTCCAAGAGATCCAGCCGTCCATAGTAGAGCCATGCAGTGCGCTTGAGGGCAAACATTGCCTCGGCAACCATGAATTTGCTCAGCTCTGTCGTCAATCTCCAGCCGAATTGACTGCGAACGGTGTTGGAATCCTCACACCGATAGCGAATTTCGACGTGTTTCATCCATTTGACGCCGACGCCTAAGCCGTGAGACATATTGCTCAGAAGCTCTTCGAAGCATTTGGTGCAATGAAAGCAAACGGTCAGTTTGGATAGGAAGGGGAGTACTTCGTCTCTTGTTCGACGGCAGACGAGGAGCATTTGAAGACCATTATCGCGGATAAGGCTTTCCCTGGCGAATAGTTGGGCTACGAGGATGCTTGCACCGGGTCGTGAGGAAGCTCCAGATTGCTGCGCTGCTGAACGGCATGGTGAGCAAATATCAACGTCGAGGACGTCTTTTGGGATCAGGTGGCTGTAGATTTGAAGGCGGGTTTCGGCGGGTAGCCGGAGGAAGGCTGGAGGCTCAGTCATGGTGGTCTTGGTGCAACGAGAAGTGTTTCCATAGAGACAGGTTATTCCTCGGTCTGTCAGGGACTGAGGGACGACGCCTTCTGAGGTGGAAAGAAAGGTGAGGCGAAGGCGCTTTGGTGGGCAGTTGATGCTTGTCGGTGATTTGAATATTCAAGTAAGTAGGTGAGGACCACGACATTCACCAGGTCGCCTTGGCGGCGCCTAGCATATGCAGCCTCACTGCATGTTTCGCATGTCGATGGAGGGGAATGTGACTCGATACTCAAGCCCTGCACTGTCCAGGAAAGAGAGTCTCCTGCATAGAAGAATGTGTCTCCAAAGTATATTTGTCAAGGATTGATCAATGTTGATATTTAATACTTAGCGTCATGGGACGATTAGCTAGTATTACTATCTTGACATTGTAGCATTTTCATTTACACCTAGTATCCAAACAGAAAATCATCGATAACGAGGACAGCCAAACATATGTACAGCGGGCTCGTACGTACAAGAGCCGCCGTTTCCTTTGAAAGTTGCCAACCATATCCATCCCAGGGCATGAGGATGACCTCACCCGCACCGCGCTTCCCCTCTCTGGCGCATTTAGATGTCCTTCAGCGCCTTGAGCTCTTTCTTCTCAACAAAGTCGTCGAAATGGCTGACAGCGGCGGATCCTCCCAGAAAGACCGTCAGAATCCATTGCAACCACGCCAGGCTGGTAAGCTTGACATTGTATTGCTTGAGCTTGGTATAAGCGAAATGGGCAGTGCCTGCACCATGGACACCGATGAACCAGTAAAAGATGATATCTTGAACAGTCTTGGAGTAGGTGGCGGCTTTGACGCTTCTAGCCAGTATATGATCGTGGATGACTACATCTCATCAGAACACTATACCCGCGGTACACGAGAGAACGGAAATGAGGTGATTTTTGCAGTGATGACTTGTGAGCGAAGTGGAAACCTACCGGAGCGGGGTTCAATGAACTGCCGTCGAGACGACAGCACGAACAAGGCAGCGCCTACCAGTGTTGCGAGCCCCTTGGAGCCTCTCGGGAACTCATAGTCGTCAACGGCAAGGGAAGTGGAATCATGTGTGGCCATTGTGATGATGTACATATAGTATCGGGTGGGTTGGGAAAGAATAGGACCACTCCAGGACTCTGGGAAGATGGTAGTATATGTGTATCGTCTCTTGCTGAGCGCTGGAGTCCTGAGGCACTTCCTCTACAAGGTTCCCCGCCTTTCTTGTGGGGAGAAAAGTGATACGACGTATGGCGATTGGTGCTATTGTCCCAGGAGGAGTATCACTTTGGTATAGTCAACTGAGGAGCACGCATATCCCGACGATAGGCCAACTTGAATGAATGGATGAAACGGTGAAAGGGGAAACGCGGCAGCCCACGGTACTTGAAGGAGGAGGAGGAGGGGAGGAGGGACAACTTGTCTGGGGTTCTATTGGGACCGATCTGGAGGGGATCAACGAGAGTGGAGCACCGCCAGATATCGAGACACTTGGTCCGTTACAGTATGGTTCCCGTGTCCAGCCACACCTTAATTTTCCCAGCAATGCCCACTCTGAACTTTTTGTAAAAATCATCCTACCGCGCAGACACATACAGTCGATCGATTCAATTGATCCACATCAAGACCTCTCCTACCTGGCAAAATGCCCCCATATGAGAGCGACTCCTCAAGCGACGATGGGGAAGACTACTCAACCACCAATGTCACCCTTGGATATGCCAGCGCAGATTCAACCGGCGACGACGTCAGCCACTTAGGTGGCTATCCTACCTGGCTCGATGCTAAACAGACTCCTTCCGCTGCGCTTTCCAAGTGCAAAGTCTGCAACGGATATATGTCGCTGCTCCTGCAACTCAATGCCGATCTTCAACAGTACTTCCCTCACGACGAGCGACGCCTCCACGTGCTGTCTTGTAGGAAGAAAACATGTTCAAAGAAAATTGGTAGTGTCAGGGCTTTCCGAGAAGTGAGAAAGGGCGAGACGCGCGAGAAGAAGGGCAAACAACCAGAGCAGGTCGAAACGAAGAAGGCGACACAGGATCTCGGCGCTGCTCTATTTGGTGGGTCAGGCCCGTCACCCTCCATGAATGGTGCCAACCCATTCTCGACATCCAGTACCAGTACCAGTACGCAGTCGCAAGCAAACCCTTTCTCGTCGCTGGGATCGCCTTCGGCGCTGGCCGCAAAGCCGCCGCAGCGTCCAGGGGATGAGATTCAGCCGCCTACAGAATCCTTCGCAGACAAACTTAGAATAACAACAAAGCCCGAGTCGAGCGGGAAGGAGAAAGAACCCTCAGAAGCTTGGCCCGACAACTCTCAGTTTCCACCTGCATTTACGTCCTTCTACCTCGATGCGTACCCTGAAGAACTAGAAAAAGAACAGGCCACAGACTCAAAGGCAGAATCGTCCAAGATCCAATATGACACGGAAGAGGGCGGTAGCGGCACAGGTTTTGAAAAAGACACCTTCGAATCCTCCTTGGACAAGACGTTCCAGAAGTTCTCCGATCGAGTCGCTCAAAATCCCGAACAGGTACTACGCTACGAGTTCAAGGGCGAGCCATTACTCTACTCGGGCAGCGATGGTGTTGCCTCAAGATTCGTTGTTCCTCACGGCAAATCAGGCGCGGTAAGAGGGATGCCCAGGTGTGAAAGCTGTGGCGCGCAGAGAGCGTTCGAGTTACAGCTTGTGCCTGGGTTGATATATGAGCTAGAAAAAGATGAGGCCATGGACCTGGAAGATGGAATGGAATGGGGAACGGTGATCGTCGGCACATGTGTGAACAACTGCGGTGTGCCAGGACAGGTGTCGTTCCGAGAAGAATGGGTTGGAGTCCAGTGGGAAGAAAGAGTTGCCGGGAAGTAAGGTGTCAGCTGCGGACCGGTGCGCAACGAGACATCTCATCTACCGCTGAGATATCGAGTGGTATGGAAAGGATTGATTCTCTTTGCCGTTGGATGCAATACCCACAGTGAGGTCTGCTATTAGCAGCCGCTATGCAGCCGCTGTCCTACGGCTCATTGCTCCGTGTCATCCATGCGTCGTTGCGAACATCAGCCACGAGTTGCCAGCGTTTCAAAGAACGAGTGTCTTTCTCGAAGACCAAGGGCACGCAACAGGCACGAGACCGCCGGGCGGCTAGCTATCAGCATGCTGCATGGTCGACCGAGGAACCTTGGACTCTTCTGCCCGGATCTCCTACCCGAATCGGTTATCACGACGATGCATGGCTCACGCTAGACAGCAAGCGAATCTATATTCGTGCGTTGGCAAAAGGACTTCATTTAAAAATCAGGTTTCCTCTCCGAAGCTTACCATTACGAGTATCAGGCCTGGGAGGCGGCTCGATGGAAATTGGGGCGCTACTTGTACCCAGCCCCGCGAATTGGCCGTGGCCCGATTATGGCCGTCCAGACATGGATAAGCCTTGTCTAGTTGATCGCGCTAAGTCGCGTGTGGCGCGTGTCTCCGTGTGTTGACGCGTAAATCGAAATTCTACGCGACGTCACTTTTGGGAGAAATTTCCGTGGCACGATTCTCGTAATTCTAACTCTAGTTGATCATGCGATCTTTCAATCTTTGGAAATGAGATAGACGAAGTCACTTGCAACTAGTAGTAGTTGATTGTTGCAGGAATAGCTACTGAAGAGTGGCTTGTAAGTCGTTGGTAATCGGAGCTCAAAGGCCGGGAGAATAATGGCGCCTCCCACCTTTTTTGTGGCTCCTGTTCCCGTGTCTGCATATCAGCAACAGCAACTTGAACAAGCGAATGATACTGTAGGATTCTCTACAGAACTGTCTATACGAGTAGTAGACATCTAGGGGACGGAACACCGAATGTAAGCAGTAAGAGCCGCATGATCACCCGATCATCAATCGACCACCCTGCATCAACGACGCTTGGGGTGGACGTAAAAAGAGACGTCGGACAATATGTCAGAGACAAAAGTAATCTTGAAGACATACCATGCAGGGAATAACTTACTGGAGATCAGCAAGAAAACGAAAACCATCTCAGCTCTTGGCCGTCTACTGATATGCGGCCCATGTCCCGCAAACAGGGGGGAAAAGAAGTTTGAGTGCTTGCATAAGCTTTCCGCAATCATCAACGTCAAAAACCCCTTGAAGCCATATACTGTGGTGATAATATGGAGATTTAGTCAAAGTACGGAGGTGACTACTGCAAGCACTCTAACTACCCAACAGTCATGACGTGGCATTCTGCGAGCAATCAAACCTACCTAGGTATTCTTTATGCTCCTGAGTAAAAACCTGGTTGACAGCATCAACTAAAGGTTGTGGCGCGGTCTATCAAAAGCTATCCCGCATAAGTAATTTGGCCTTTTGACCGCCTCCAAAACATATTGTCAGGTGCCACAAGCACATAATCGTTGATCTCTGAGCACACGATACAGCAGTGCACAGCCTACGAGGTCAGAAAGAACACCGCTGTGACTTCAAGACGCTTAGATGTTTGTTCATTGATTTGATTCTCAGCTGTACTACATACTGTCTGAAGTGTACTATTCACATCAGCTAAACTATGGATCTTGAAGCGATTATCTGCTCGCACACGATGGACTGCTATGGCCTGATGACCATGCTGAGGATAAAACGTACGCAATGCAACGCAATGCACCAGCCCCGACAAAGCACAATAGAAGTATCCCACACATTGCCCCTCCTTGTAGCCATTTCCTGGGTGAATCCAGGTCCTTGCAAAACAGCAGAATTTGTTGCCTCCTTTTTCGAAACAACAACAACAATTCAAACCAGCCCTTGCATATTCCGAGCCATTTTGTATTAGCTCAAACCAGGTACCTAATCATGGTATGCGCCGTTGTAAAAGAAAATTTGTTGTATGCTATTCATAACAGTCGGAGTAGTTCGTGACAGCCCATCAAGGGATCTTTTATCATTGGTCGTAACATCCGGAGATCGACCTGCCGCTCCAACGACAGGAGATTCTCAGTCTGAGAGATATGGTACAGTCCTATGACCGTGGAATAAGTTCGTCACCCAGCTGCAGAGCGAGACCTCTGCTCGAGGGTGTCTTGCGCTGAAAGGTGGGACTGTCCGATGGAGGTTGAAGGGTGTCAAAGTTCAAGCCCCTTCGAGCAAATCGATTTGGGGTCTTTGCTATGCCTGGTGTCCGACCTCCCCATTGAGGTTGTGCCGGCGAAGGCGTGACATTGCAGAAGTCGGCCAGATTGAAGTTCTGACCAGGGGTCTGTAGAGCGCCATTGAACAACCCTAGATGTGTTCCTGGAGTGGTCATGACCGAGGAAGGTAGATGTGAGCGTTGTGACGGAGGAGTGGAAGGTGGTTCTTTGCCAACGTTGATTGCTGGTGAGCGAGACGGCGAGTTCGCCAAGTAAAGCAAAAGATCGGCTCCAGATTGTTTTGCGTTGACATTGAGTATGCGTTTCATTGGAGGTGGTGTTCGAGGAGGCGATGAGGAGAGAATGCTGCTCGAAGGTTCATTGGCAAAGGAAGGCATAGGTAGGTCATTATCATCATCGTCAGAATGAATATCGAACATAGGAGAGTCGTCATTCGAGCTATGTGGCATGTTGATGGGGTCCGTGTGGAAAAGATGGTTCTCTTGAAACGATTGTGTACGACTCAGCACAGGGGACGACTGTGCTAAGCGGGTATCTTGTTTCCAGGTCATATCATGAGACTCCTTGTCCAGTCTTGTATTTGATGACGACCTGACTCGTTTCGTCGTACCGAAGGGAGGTTGAGGGACTTTGAAAGTAGCATTGGAGGATCTTGAGAAACGGTTGTTCGCAATTGAGGGCAAGGGAGCAAAATCTTCGTCGGTGCCAGAGGAGCCATCCGAGGCAATGTCGTCCTCGAGAAACGGCCTCTTCCTCTTGAGCTTTTCTGTAAACTCGGGCTCAATGGTGGAAAGAGTTCGGTCTTGCCAGCCATTCTGGGCCTTGAAGCTTGCAAAAGCCAGACAATCTTGGAGATTTCGAGCAACCTGGTTCAAGAAAATTTTGTCAGTATTCTGGTGGGCTGGAGAAGTCGTGTGAGGTGGGTGGGCTACCTTTGCAATTTCCACTCTCCTCATTACCTTCTCTGCTACTTCAGCTGCACCAAAGGAGTGCTGGTGATGCTGTTGGTGATGCGAAGCCATGTCGTTACAAAGACCGTGAGTGACCAACATTAGGGATTGGTCCTGAACAGAGTGGTGAAGAAGGAGAAAAGGTACAGGAGTGTCAAATATGTATGTGGTATCGGTTCGGGGCACGTCAAAGCGCAGGCTAGGAAGGATAGTGCTTGTCAGGTCCAGTTCCAGTCCTAGAGGCTAGGGATCCGACGCCGTGACTCGTGGGGCCGCTTCTGGCCAGGGCAACGGGCCTATTGCGGGTGGTAACTATCACGTAGTAGTCTGGAAGATTGAGTATGAGAAGCTACCTAGGTATTGAAGGAAGAGAAGAATGTACCAAATGAGAAATGGTGGTCATAAAGAATCTCTGGTGGTTGCCCTGCTGGTCATTGGAATGCTAGGGCATGCCATTCACAACTTCTACTTTGGTTCAGTTAATTAAGGCAGTCTCCGCGACAGCCGATGCACTTGCAGATACTGAGGGGTTGAAGAGTTACAGCTTAAAGGCAGTTGCCCACTTGTCGTCCAAGGCCGCCTGTGTGGCTGGTGTTAGCCTACCGAGCTTCTTCGTCTTATCCAAAAGCCATTGGTCCTTCGGGCCTCAGCTGGCTCAGACTTCTTTTACTCCCTACTATTGAGGTTACTGAGTGGGTGGCTAGAAGATTGGCCGCGTGAGTGGTCTCATGCATCTTTGCCAACTTGCTTCAGCCATAGGCGTCCTGAAAGTCCAGTCCATCTCAAACCCACGGTTTTACGATGATCCAATCGACGCCTCAAATGAGCAATCGGTCTTGCTTGCTTGATCACTCTTGTTGAACCCCCCATATGGCGCCTGCAGATAACTCCATGCGAAGAGATCAAATTTGTCTCGCTCGGCTATCTCGATTTCCTGGCCTACTTTACGCCCGCCTCCTCTAATAAGTCCGGCCTCGCTATTCGCGCATGGACGTTTTGCTTGGCAAAGGTTCTGTGACAGTCATCAGCCATGAATGATGTGCTGTCAACCCAGTTACCGAGTCATGCCAGTTTGATACAGAGATTACTCCTTTTCACATCGGCAGGTTAAAGTATGTTATCAAGATTCAAGCAGATACCGGAGTTAGGCATGCCTGGATCTGGGGAAGTCTACCATAGAAGGCGTTGCACTAAACGCGCCCAAGATCAGGAACCGAAGACGCTATGCCGGTAACTAGCCTCTTCTTGTCATTCAAATCATTCATCATCAAGTCAAAAACCTGGTCATGGACTCGTTGGTTGCGGTTGTCTCGAGATGTCAGAAGCATAATTTCGGTATGATATCCAATGCCCTTTAGAGTTACATTCCGAACAATTCCATATCAGTGCACTAGAGGGAGAAGAATATGGTAAAGAAAAGAGCCATGCTTGCTCTTGTTAGGCGCGTGCGCCGCGAATGGAATTGGATGTAGGCTTCTCATCGACTACCATGCTCCAAAACTCATATACCTGCAAAGTCCTTCTATCTTTGAAGGAGTTCTGCTGCTCGACATGCACAAGGGCGTCGGCCGGGCAATTGACCCGGCAGACAATCCCAGTAAGGTCTATAACAGAGGGACAAGTCATCTCGAGGACGACGATACTTGTTGGAACTCCTTATTCGCCATCTGCAGGGCTATAACCCCTCATCCCAGTTTGTTGCATGCTGGAAAAGGCTGCCGTTGACGACAACCGACAAGAGCATGCTTCCTTGCATATAAGAGTTGACCACCTGCGCATGTTACAATTGCAACAGTCTTGAGCTGTGATGCGGTAGATATTTCAAGCAACGACTACCTTTCTGTGCAAATTGAACCAATGTCAAAATGATCGTATGGCGTGCCCTCGTCGAACTCACACGACCATTGTACCAATCTAGTAGACGGATCCTCTAGTGAGTTGCGCATTGGTAAACAAGCCATTTCCAGGTCATGTCAGCTGCGTCCAGTCGACTTAACTCTCGGTCGTTTGTAGTCGTCGTCAACGAGACGGAGCATAAAGTGAAACCAGGAGTATGTCCGCTTTTCTTAACAGTTTTCCCTCAACCTGCTGCGTGTCTTGCAGCCAGCGGAGAACAAAAGACCGATAGCGAAAGATATGGAGTTCGAGGGGCACCAACCAGAGTCTGGGTATGTGCCAGCTGCGTCATGCCAGCCCACTGGAGATCCGCGTGGTTCATGAATGGGAACCGATACGCCCGGGCACCAGGCCTTAGAAGGTTTAACTAGAAATCCTCCGGGGCTTGAGGCCATGAATAATTCACCTCCCTTAGGCGTTCTCTGGCCCAATGATCAATGCCCATCTCCACTCTCTTTATCATCTGCATATTTTTTCGTTGATTGCAACACTATTGCCGCCATCCCGCCTGCCGTTTCACATCCAATTCTGGCGAATCGCTGCTGCTTGTGTATCCGCATGTCTCTGCACAGATGGGGCGGCTACCCTGCGCACTGTGTAATGCTGCCCTCTTGTAGCCTCTTGCCTTACTTCCCTAGTGCCCACTAACCTCCGAAACATCTAACCTATTGGCCTTGGTAGGGTTGAACTAACTCATCATCATCACCATCTTTGCTCATCCTTCACCGGAAGCTACTGCTACTTGTCACTCGGAGTCGTCGTCGTTATCGTTGAATTTTCGCATTAGCAACCTTCGTTGCGCTCGACGACCACCTCACCTCACCGTCCTCATTCATCACCAACGCTCGTTTGTCCTTCTTCACCGCGAAAAATCATCCTTGTCACCTTGGTGATTACCCTGGTCGATCCTACGGTCCCTCCGGAAGAGCTCCATTGCACATGCATGTGCGTGCGGTCGTTACATCCAACCTCTTGCGACATCCTGGTCGTCTCACCGAGCTCATCCCCCGCAGCAATATCTAATACTTCATGATTGAATCATAAAATCTATTCTGTCGCAAACACTTAACGTTGGGTCATGCCTTTTTTCAAAGATCTGCGCAGGCGATCCAAGGCCAGCTTCCGGACCTCCGACTCCTCAACAGATTCCAATGGTACGGTACCAACTGCGAAATCTTCGTCTACCTTGAACTCCGTACGAGGCAGTACAACGCCGCCCTCGACATATCATGCCAATGGCTCCTCCTCAAATGTGCTGGCAACAGCAAAGACAAATGGTGACAGTCCGCCGCCCGTCCCTCAACGGCCGAGCGTTATGCTACCGAGCCCCTCGAATCGGAACAGCATGATAGTGAGTTTGAGAGCCTGCCGTATACCTCCCATGACAGAACTGACAAAGTACAGGCGCTGTCGCCATCAGGTTCGAACGGTACAATACGATCCCCTCTGCCTACCTCTGCATACGCTCCCAAAATCACGTCAATCTTGGACGGCTCTGTGGTACGATAAATATGCACTCTAGACGGTCTTAGCTCACGAAGATGTATAGGTCTACAATAAAGTGCTCTTAATTAATGGCGAGATCGGAGACCCGAACACGAAAGCCTTGGACGGTAATCTGACTGTTCATCACGATAAGGACGGGCAAGCCTTTGCACCCACCAACTGGCCAGTATCAGGCTCGTATTTCAAGGCTCTCGTCTGCCTGTCCCCCGGATGGAACAGAGTACGATTCGACTTCACCTCACCCAAACTCAGTTCCGTCAGCAGCGCCTCCTCTGCCACAGCACACAATTCCTACATCATGCTGAACTATTTACCCTTGAACAGTGCCCCGCCATTACAGCTAGTCATCCTTGCAGGCAAGGATTCACCCTGCACATACGATGCAGTCCCTCAACGCATAGAAAATGAAGGCAACGACCTCAACACGGCCATCAGGAAATTTCGAATGGCCGCTCACTTGTGGCAGGCTTTCACAGCTGAACAAATGTACAGACAAAAGTTCGGTCGACGATGCTTCAGGTTTGAGGAAGAGTGGCAGACTGGCACACTTTCCATGCGTGATTGGGAAACAGGCCAGATGAAGAACGAGACCAGGGTCCATGTCGTACGATCGGAGAAAACCACTGCAGAACTGCGCGATTTGCAGCGTGCACAGCAACACGCACCGGCCGAGAACAAGGGTGATCTTTACTCAATTGCTGCAGATGCGATCAAGAAATATTTCAATATCCGACCGGGTCAGAAGCAGTATGTGGCTTGCCTCCTGCTGGACTCGCATTGGGATCCGGAAGCCAACACGATACTTGGTCACGCTGCATTGGGTGGCACTGGAGATGATCTCGGTCTGGCAATCTTCGGCTCTCACGCCTTACAGAGTTATCCTTCTTGCATCGAAGAGGTTGTGCCGGCTTTCATGGATTGCACCAAGACAGACACCCAGTTCGTGGCAAACGACTGCAACGAGTCTGGTAGCAGCTGGGAGGCTGCCAACATCGGCATTGGTGCGCATCTACACGAGGTTGGCCACTTATTCGGCTGTCCACATCAGGAGAATGGCGTTATGCTGAGAGACTATGTGCGACTCAATCGAACTTTCGTAGTTCGAGAGGCATACTCAACAAGAACCAAGTCGCCAGGACTCAAAGTCTGTCGTCAGGAAGACGAATGTGCTTGGCATCGACTGGACGCGTTGCGGTTCAGATACCATCCATGTTTCAGGCTCCCAAGCGATGAACCTCTAGCCCAGGACGACAGCATACAGTATTTCCCTGTTGGCAACGGAAAGGTCATCTGTTCAGCGCCAACAGGTATTGCGTTTGTTGAGCTCTGGACCGAAGGCGATGACCTGTGCCGGCAATTTGTTGATTTTGCCAGCGCCGATCCTCGCTATAGCAGCATACCACGACAAGTGACGCTGTCGGAGAGTGATCTACGCAGTCGCCTTCCAGAAGACAAGAAGAAGTCCAAGTTGTCCCTGGAGATTTTCTGCGGCGGTTCGCGGAAAGAGAGGATTGATGATCTGGATGACTTTTTGTCCAAGAAGAACATCGTCAATCTTCCGCAGGTCAGACAAGCACCCAAACGGGATGAGGGATTGACGATGAACGCCTACAACAACATGCTGGGACTCGGCAAGTCCTTCGACTCGCGTGTGGGCTTCAAAAGCAAGAAACTGGGCCATTCGAAACTGGAAGGATCCCAGCCAGAAGAATTGATACTGGAAAGCACTCACCTGCAAACCAAACTCTTGACCTCCGTCAAGTTCTATTCTGGCTATGCACTTGACGGAATCGAATTCTGCTACGAGGACGGACACAGCCAATTGTTTGGCAAGAGAGGTGGTAAGGCGGGAGGTGATGAATTTTTCCTTGGTAAGTTAAGCACGGGTACGATTAAACTGTTCGATACTGATCGTTCTAGATACTCGTCGTGGCGAAACCATCCTCGGCTTCTATGTCCGAGCTGGGTTCTGGGTCGATGGTATCGAAATATTGACGAGCATCGGACGAAGGTCTGGTGTCTATGGAAACGCTTCAGGAGGTTCAGGGTATGTACTATCTTCCTCTTCCGTTCTGCTGATACTGACCATTGCTCACAGTCATACCTTAATGGCTCCTCGGGGTTACTCGCTTGCCGGCATTGCAGGCACTTGCGGAGCATGGATAGACGGTTTTCAGATCATCATTACGCGATAATACTGCTCGCGACATTACCATAATACTTCGACTGCGCAATACCCCCCACATATATCAAGCCAGCATTTTCAAGACCAGGCCATTTTCAGATTGCGAGGTTTCTACGACTGGTTGTCACGAACAACATTCCTGTTTTAAAAGGCTTAGCGTTGCAGTGAAGGACTAATTTTCTTTCCAGCAGCCACTTGCTGGTGGTGCAAGATTCGGCTACAACACGACGACCGCAAACGAAATTCGAAGTGAGAACAAAACACGATAATATTCTAATTGTGGAGCATGCTTTCCGCGGTGTGGGAGAACAGTCCTTGATAGACGGCTACCCGCTTCTGAGAAGCGAGGGAACGAAGAGTATAGGTATTCTGAAGGAGCATAACAAAAGGAACATACCAAGGCCAAGTTCGGTGGGCATGTCCTCATCAGCGACATTATGGAAGGTCGGCACGACTCCAATGCCTTTAAAGCCGAGTTGGAAGGTATTGGAATAATGATCAGGTTGATGACGGATCAAATATGCTTCGCTCAGTGTTTGCTCTTCCCTCTACGCGTGTTTCCCTTAGCTTGAAGGCGATTGCCCAAGTTTGCTTTTCTCCAGCTGGAGAAAGAAAGCCGTCTCGTCACCCAGCAGCGTTCGAAAGGAGGAACATCCTAGGGACCATTTGCCTAATTTCACGGGCTCCCTACCATCTCACTTCAGTGTCTCCCTGCATACTCCCCGCCCCAGCGGTTTTTCTACGGGGTACCACGCATTTCGGACGTGAATCAGTGCTCACCCGTTCACAGGTATGGCTTCTTCGTCGGGGAGCCATCACCACTGGGCGGGATTTCAAGGACCTTCAGCGCAACATTGGGGCACCACAAAGAGGCTGAGTGTTGTCCGGAAGTCTGGAAGCCAGATAGGAAAGTCTGAGAGTTTATCGGCGTCACAACGCTGTCCGGTCTGAAATACCACGGTGTGAAAAATCCCACGCGGGGAAATGTCACGGTAGGCTTTCTAAATACGTCTACGGGAATGGACGCAATCGTGCGCACTGGGCTTCGTTCGCTAGTCATTGCTTCTATATGCAGGCGGCCACGTGGGAAAGCGGGCAGCATGGGTGCATACCGGGCGCTGGAAACGTCTTCTTGACTGCCCTCGTAAGAGTGGATTGGTAAAGGAGTCGTGGAGAACAGTCGCATGATCAAGAGGCTCGAAATGCGGTACAAGCCACGACCAGGGCACCGAGATTCTGGTGATAATACCAAGCGTCCTGCTCATTGCTCGCTGCTCAGTGTGCATGGCTCACTGCTTGCTGCTTGCTGCTCGTGGCATTGCAGAGATGTGTCGTCGATCTCAGAGAGGCCAGGCTTATCATGGGGTCACTAATTGTGAATATCGGTTGGGCTTTGTGGTTGGATGAACGCAGAAGAAGGCCCGCAGGAAAGGGCATCAAGAGCATTCATTTACTGAGGTGCAGAATATCTTTCCTGTCGCTCTGGGAACTTGTAACTCTGCAGGACTCTTCGCACTGACCGTGTTCAACCGCTCTTTGGTCGTCAGTCAACTGGTCAGAGCGCTTCCATTATGCTATGCCAGCCTCCTGCTTTTTCTGCTCGATTGCTCGCAATGGGCCTGCTCCCAGGAGCTTGTTTCGACCTCGGCAAGGAATCAGACATGGGCACATTGTAGATGCTGCTCAAGGGCTTCGATGGTCACACCGCAAGAGCCGCGCATTCCGACAAATAAGTTGGCAAAGCAATCTGCTCAAGAGAACTTGCAAGTACCACGGTGATCCATCTTCGCAGATGTCGCTGTTCGACAACTCTATCGCAGACGGATTCTGGTGCGCGTGGCTCTCGAGCGTTCAGCCCGGCGCAACCACGTGAACTCTTCCAGGTCCGCCGGCCACAGTAGTCATACGACGTGGGAAGGGGTTCGATTCTGAGGGCGCTGCCAAAGGCTCAACATAGGATTCTGAAGTGGTCAGGCTAAAGGGGCTCGTGCTGAAGGTTCAACTGCCAAAGACTATACGAACACACAACAGCGAATTCAGGCAACTTTTGCCTTAACGCCTCAGTTCTCCATCGCTGGGCCCATGGGCATTCGAAAGACAAGCGCAGAATGCTGTCTTGAGAAAGCCCGAGCTCGAAAGCACGGGCCGTGAAAATGGTCATGTTAGTGGATGAGAAACATCGTTCTGCGAGTAAGTGCATTGTTGCTTTTCCGTTGGCGAACCATGAATGCGGTAAACTCACATCAAAACTCTGCCAAAAAAAGAAACATACTTGACCCAATTGAAGTCTTTCGTGCTGCCTGTTCGAATACGTTCTGAGTTCTACCCCGTCTGTCATCGAAAAGATCGGCATATACGAGAAGTAGTGAAGTTCTTTTCGAAATCTAGACCAGCAGTGGTTGAACTCAATAAAAGATAACGCGATTCTGGTCCCCGCATGTTCAGCCACAGTCACAGCCACACAGCCACAGTCATGACAAGTGAGACCTTTGCAGATCATGACCGGTTCCGGGTTTCGATCGTCCAAAAGTGTGGCGTCGAAGTGTGGCATGAGTGTGTGGCGCAGTAACTGTGGCACACGGCATTTCGATGTGGAGAGTTGACTTTCGTATTCTCCCCTTGCCCTTTCCTGGATCTGAATTCCCGTTGAGGAGCCCGCTCAAACTCCTCTCTGCCGATAGACCGTAATAATGGTCGGCAAGTCGGGACTGCCAAAGACTTACTTGTAGCGCTGGAGTCTTATTGCTGAAAAGTCAGAACTGGAACCCCACGAACCTAGTCGAAGAAACAGAAAAATTGTGCGCCGATAGCCACACTTGTGGTCGATTGCTGGGTAACTGCCGGGCACTTCCGTGTCAAGACTTCAGTTTCCTGTCTCCAAAGGCCCCTGGTCCTTGTAAGTGATTTACAGTCACGAGTGCAATTTCCAGCTGCACTACATCCTGCCGCCCAAGAAGCACATCGCATTGAATTACGTCGTCTTTTTGGCGCTCCCGTTCTGTTTGACCAGGCTGAGCAGGCACCGTAGTATTCTGACCCTTGACTTGCCTGATCACCCATCCGATCGATGGAGTTTGCCAATTTGAAAGATGGCTTCGCTTGCAACCGGGGATGTAGCGAAAGCGAGGGAGCGGTGTCCCACTCAACCATGGCGCGGGGTGCCACTTGTGCCACAACTCGTCTCGCCTGTGGCCTACCTGGAGCCCATTGGACGATGATAACCAGCCGTGCACGCCTCGTGGAGCACAGGCGCCGTAATGCTTTGTTAGAATTTTGTTCCATCCGTGTTCCAAATGTCTCGAATCGAGATTACCGGAGGGATTCGCAATGGCGCCGAGTCCACTTGGACTAGCACGTTGTCCAACCACTCCCATGATTTTCCCATCGCTGATTGTTGTTGTGTGGAGCACAGTCAGGGAGATGACCTCATCTTCGTTATTTACTGTGACGGTCCGCTGTCACCTCAGCGCTAAACTCCCCAAGGCTGGGCATTGCATCGGAGCTCCTGATCATAACTGAACAGTGCGACGGATCCCGAAATTGTCAAACAGCCGCCAGTCATGCCACCAATGGAGCATACGCGTACAAACCTTGGTGTTGAAAATGCGCATATGGCCGCCGAACGTTAATGACGACAAAGGGTGATGGAAAGACGTGCGATTATGAAGGGTCAGTTGACCATCGTTTATTCATGCTCTTTTCGTGCACCCGTCTTGTTTCATCTGGCCAGAGGCGGCAGCCACAAGTGGTTGGGTAAAGGTGAGCAGCGCATGATGTAATTTCGGGTGTTGCACCATGACCAATTTTGCGGTGTGTTTGGAGGTACATCAGGTGCATAGAGGCCAGCAGGGCTGAACGGAGAACATTTTAACCGGCGATCCGCAGGAGACTGATTAAAGAGCGCCCGGAACATCCAAGTGTGCCGCTAAAGCACGTTATCGCCATTGGAGCGTGCCATAGGTACCTATTCAGCTGAGTTATCAATGACTAGCACTGAGGATCTCTGCGAAACGTCAATCCGCAAGAGTTATCCATTACTGAATGGGCCGCCAAGCTGGCGTTGAGAAAAATCAACGGGCTGCCATTGGCGCAGGACGGATATCCGGAACTGAGGACAGGTCCAACGGATCGACGTTGAAGGCGAGGAGCGTCAGTGTCGAAAAATAGCAGCAGAATGACTTCTAGCCGAACACGTGCTTTGCAGATCAACGACCACTACCGTGTTAGTAGGGTCCCAAAGGCGACGACTATGGCGTTTGATATCCGGTAGACTCATAGTACTATGTAGGTGTGTGATGTGTTCCTTCTCGTACTCGATCTGATCAAAGAATATTCTCTTGTCTCGCGGGCGATGGTCTGAGCACGGGTCTGTGCCGAGTGTTTCATCAGGCCGCAATCTTGCATCCAGGGAGAGATGGGGAAATGAGAGAATCTGATGTGATTCTGACTTCAAGACCATGAGCAGAAAAGCGGACAGAGAGTCAAGCCACAGGTGGGTGGACGCTGGAGCCCGGTGAAAGCCAGCCGACTGGAGTGTGTAAAGTTTAGGATGGATTTTCCCGGACTCTGAAGAGAGCATTGTGGCATTGCAGGTCTGGCCGCCACAGTGTTTGCCACCGAGCAGCCACATCTTCTGTCAACCCACAAATGTCATTGATGTGAGGGACGCGTGGCTGTGCTCAATGCCGATCAGGTCGAGGACGATCGATGCAAATGCGTGTGGTGTGACCGTGTGAGTGGGTGTGGATGTTGCAGGCAGCTCAAGAGGGAAGTGCTGCATACTGCTGTCCTTCCCGTTCGAGGCAGCGACACCCAGGATGGGCCCGGCATTTTCGAAAAGACGTTTTGTCCCGCAGGAAGGAGGACAAGGCACCGATGTCCATGTCAGAGGCCGAGCGGAGAGTGTGAGAGATGAGTGCAGAGTGCGAGAGTGGCAGAGAGTGTGTCGCAGGCAGACGCAGGGATGGGGTTTTGGGGGGGAACAAGCCAGTCGATGGCAGAGCAGCCACGTCGCCTGACTCTTGACGCCACGCCTAAACCCTTTCGAAAGGTTCACTCCGGCTCTGCTCGCCAGCAAACTGAGCCACTGTCAGGCAGGACCCCGGCCATTAGCCATCAGTGTTAGGCTTCACAGATTAGGCTTCAGTGCTAAAAAGGTGGCCCCTGCAATCCTTTTGCAGCACCCAATTGGACTTGGGCCGTGTGAAGGACAAATACGGAGTAACTTAGTTACTTCGACTGTACTCCGTAGTGAGTGAGAGTACCCGCCATGGACTTGTCTGGCAAGAAGTCTATCTCATCTTTCTTTCTCCTACAACAATTTCCATGATCACTTTGCCTTATCCACTTCCCTTGCTTCACCATCCTTGCGCGCCCCATGGCCCCCGTCCCCAATCACGGCACCAGCTAAGATAGCTCAAGAGGAGCCTCCCAGGCCGAGGAAATTCTCGAGGGTCACCCCCGGTCGTTTTAGAAGATCCATATCCACGCTGTTCAACGCTCCGAACTAAGAGTCTAAACACTACCTAACCCTCTACCTCATACATTACACTTCATCTTCTGATCAGACTGCCTTATACGCTGGGCCTTCGTCGATCCCTCTGGCTATTTTCATCTACGATAATATATGTCGCCTCCATCCGATTGATGCAAAGGAACGCAAAGGTTCAGTTCGTTCCACCGTCCGGTCTACGCTAAGGGGTCTCGCTTGGACTCAGTCGCCTACTCTACATTAACAGGAGTCGACGCACGCAACAAGGCGCAGCACACCTCATCTGCTTCCATTCATCCTGGCTATCTTGAGATCATACAACTAGATGCACCAGATCTGAGTGCTCATCATCGCGTTCGACCATACGACGTCCGGATGTCGTTGATTTGACTCCAGCCCTCCTGGACCTTGCAGCCTGAGACACCGCCTCCGCCGCAAATGTTTCGCAATCGGTGCGTGTTTGCGCTCTTGATCTCGTTGCTTGTTTCACTCTGCTATTACCGAATGGACCCGCATGCTGACCGTCACGTTTCTGTTCATAGGCGCACGACGCAAAAACCCCATGAGGAATTGTACGCGGCCTTCAAGCAGACCTTTCCCGAGGTCGGGCCTGGATCATCCTCATCAGGTGTACATGGGGATGATGGGACTGCACGCCGATCATCAACGCTAAGCGAGGCGATAGTCGATGAACCAAACACTCATATGTGAGTCTCTTATTTGTTTTACTTCAACAACCATTCCTCTCCATTCTGCCCCAAGTCACACCGCCTTGAATGTCGCCAGCCTTTCACCATGTCGCCGACTCATCTGCCATCAGAGCATCAAGATGATCATGTCCAGGAGGCTGACTACTTCTCCAGAGGCTATGAGACACAACCCGACACGAAAGAACAGGATGCGACACCGAAAACATTCACTGACCCCTGGAGATTTACACCATCACTCATGGACCCCAACTCTTTCGCATTTTCCGCCTTCGCGAACCAGCCACCAGGGTACTACACACCGACCCCTGGTGGCTTTGGTACTCTCTATCACCCACAGGCTGGCGACCTTCACACACCTGGAATGGGCATGAACACGCCATTATCATTACCACACTCAGTCCATGCTCTACACGCCCAGGATCCTATGATGCACCTTCAGCATTTCAACCCTCACCTCATGCACCAATCTCATTCTTTTCACGACCCGTTCCATCAACAAGCGCAGCTACATGTGCCTCCACCCCAACAGCAGACCTTCGCTCCCCAGGCATTTCTTCAACATGAAGACTCTGGCTATGTGGGCATTGACGATACCCCTCCCAAGACGACACCACAACAGCAGCCTGACATGAGCGTGCAGCAACCCACTATGAATCAATCCGTCCAACCCATGACATCAAACAATGGCATGACCGGCCTGCCGATGGGTGAAAAGTCAGTATCACATATGTCCCTTGAAGTTCTTACTGACAAGTCCTGTAGATTCCGCTTCCACACCACGTTGAATGCGCCTACGGCGATGGTTCGACATTCAGAAGAGATCCCGATTACATACTTGAACAAAGGTCAAGCTTACACCATGTCAATCTGGGACACCACCCCACCCATGACCCATATGCCACAAAATGGG
Organism: Exophiala viscosa; assembly: GCF_022695815.1. Taxonomy (NCBI): domain Eukaryota; kingdom Fungi; phylum Ascomycota; class Eurotiomycetes; order Chaetothyriales; family Herpotrichiellaceae; genus Exophiala; species Exophiala viscosa. The sequence continues at coordinate 231,531 of NW_026944368.1, read as the reverse complement.
CCTGTCCAATATCGCACATATGTTCGAGTGTCGTTTGAGGATGAGCAACAGAGAGCTCGTCCTGGAAACTGCTGGCAACTCTGGAAAGAGGGTCGTGGATCGAACGAAGCTCATCAGCGTGGTGGCCGGCTTCTTGCTGTGGAATATGTGGATCCTAATCAAGGAGGCGACGACGAACTGCGCAAATCCCAGATCCAACTCGAAAAGGCATCGTTTGATGGCTTTGCCGTCACCTGGTATCCAAATCCTGTCAATGGAGGACCGGACTGTTCAGTCTCTGTTCGGTTCAACTTTTTGTCGACCGATTTCAGCCACTCCAAGGGCGTCAAGGGAATACCGGTCCGCCTCTGCGCTAAGACAGAGTTGGTCACGCCGGGGACAACAGTTAGCAACGAGCCAGAAGTCTGCTTTTCCAAAGTGAAGCTCTTCAGAGACCACGGGGCGGAAAGGAAGCTCTCGAACGACGTTGCACATGTCAAGAAGACAATTGACAAGCTCAAGCAACAGATTGCTCAAGCCGAAGCGGGCCTAGGCAATGCTGGAAAGAGGAGGCGAAGTGGATCAATGGCAAAGCCATCAGGGTCTCGTCCTGGGAAAGTCATGAAGCACAAGCGCACCTGGTCTGTGGATTCAGACGCTGAAGGGACCAGATTTACAGCAGAGGAAGACCTCCAGCTGAAGCTTGTGACCATGCAGGATATGTTCTCCTCGACCAGACCAGTCAGCATCCTCTTTTTGCGCGGCGACCCAGAAGACGACCCAGACTTATGCCCCGTGAAACTTCCCGGAAGCGATCCTGACATGAAGGAGATTGTAAGAACGTCGACCTGGGAGTCACGCCAGAGCGCTACCGACTCACCCACATCCGATGCAGGCTCACCCAGATCCAGCTCCGCTTCTCAGACGACACCGAAGAGAAAGTACGCGCAGATGCAGCAGCCGGCCATTCAAGAAGAGGGCGAAAGCGAGTACGAGAACGAGCCGAGCAGATCGGTATCGGCGCCCCGACCGATCAAAATCCTAAAAACAGAAACCGAGGCTGCTTCCAAGAGTGACCTTTTCGCTGTCGATATCGACAGTAGCTATCAGCCTCCAACTGAGAAATCCAGACGGCCTGGTAAGTCGCCTTTGTCATTTCACAGAGACCGAGCTAACCTCAACCAGTGGCATGCTTTTACGTGCGCCAGAAAGACGCCGTCAAAGAATATTACCGTGCTGTGTATTTGATGCACCGGACGGTCGAAGACCTCATCAGCAGCATATCGGACAAGTTCAGCATAGACCCTCTCCGAGTAACCCAGGTTACGCATGTCAACTCTCGAGGACTCCACATCATTGTCGATGAAGACGTGGTGCGCGAATTACCAGAAGGACAAGATATGGTCGTTGAGTTTGCGCCGTCTCAATCTGACGAGGCAATCAAGCAACAATTTGTCGCACCAGGCGCAACAACGGTGGTGGTCGACGGCGACTTCGGGCCACTCGATATTTCAGCATTGGATCCACTGGAGATGTGGCTTAATTACTGAGCCGTCGGACGATGTGCAACATTACAGGAACCCCAAAATTTGCATGAGATACCCAACTTCTCTTAAATTTAATTCTATCCATTACGAACACGACTACTTTATTGCAGCGACTTTATTTCCAACAAGCTCACAATTTGGGATGAGCGAAGCTACACTGTTTGATACCCCTTTTCATGGCGCAAAGCCCGACCGAAGGCGCGCATTGGTCTATTATCCTCAAATTCTGGGATCTGTACAGTTGAGCAACAACAAGCGGGAGGGTATTTTGTGGCACGCCTCGAAATCCCATGAGATTTTACACCACAATTTTCATTTTGAGTACAGCACAGGACGATCGAATGACGGGATGATATACGGGTCCCTAAGCGAGGTCCGACTTTTTTCATTTCACGAGATACATGAACTTTCGAGATACCCACATTGTCACAAATCTCTTCATATCTGACAGGATGATACCCACGCGGATTTCTGGTTAGAAGTCGCAGCGCAAATACCAATGTATTGGCCATCTTAATATTGAATACCGGGTTTTTTCTTTACGGGGTTGTGAGACCATGGCAGGCTTCACTATGTTTTGCCATGTCGGAAGCAGAAGTTTGACGTACGGCGCGCCCGTCACAGCAGATCTGACGCCGTGCATCGCAGAGCACACAGCAGACAGAGAGTGGTATGCTTCACAGGCCATTGCGGATAGCGGCCAGGTGGGGCACCTTGAGGTGGTATCAGCCACTAGTGCTTCTCCATTCTGCAGGAACGAATTTCTTTCCCGCTCTCGCCGACAGCTGGAGTGAGTACGGATATCATGGCTGAAGTTTCCAGACCCTGGGGGAGGATGAGTGTGGCGAAAGTGTGGAGGAAGCCGTTTGCATACGGTAATGAGTGGCGGCTATGTGGCAGTGCAAGGGAGAATGACAGCAAGCAAATGCCTTTGACAAGTGACACCACAGGGGAAGGGTCAAAGATGTTCCTAAGAATAAACAGCCTCGACCAGGCCTGCGGTAGAGCCCGGCGAGTCAACTGGAACATGCATGAGGCTAGCAGTTCGCATGGGCGAGCAAACCAATGCCCTGACGGCAGATAACGTTAATATGCCTGGTGACAAGATCTACAGGAGGTTTTTCGATCGGCCAGAACCCGAGTCAAGAATAGCTTGCAATACAAAAAGACAAGTGCTGAAAGCCACGTCAGCCTCAACCGATGTCCTTCACATTTCCGATGCACACAAGAGCTCGAGTAACGTGATAGGAGAAGGGCGACGATCATGACCGCTCCGAGTCACAATCGGCAGATATCGAGACTCTCAATTGCACCATACACAAAGGTGGGTTACTACGGTCCAAGTGTCCGAGATTTCGATTGGACCACGATCGCACGTATGGAGTTGGGCGTGCAGAGACTTCGATAGTCGGCTCATCCTGCTCTGGCCGCGAAACAGCCACAGACACCGCAAAGAGCTCGCTTAACGGTGGTCAGGTACCAAGCCGGCCAATCAGGTCGTCAAATCGGGGTTTCTCAGGCCAGAGAGGGGAACACGGTCGCAATATGCCAGCCACCCGTAACGAACACGGGACCACGAGGACAACGAAGTCGAAAGGAGATAGGCTAGAGAATGACCTGAAACAGGTCCGTTTTCTTCTAGGAGCATTTAGGACTGTCCAGTCACGATCGATTGTCGACATTTCATTCCGAGGCACATGAAATGGCATAGTGCCAGGGAAAGATAGTCGATCGAATAAAGGCCTACGTGATGACGACAGAGGCGGTGATGATAAGAGAACCGCTTGCACCGCCACACAGCCACACACACAGCGCCACAGTCTGTAGCACGTGTAGACACGTGCACTGTGCGCCACAGTTGGCTGTCTATCTCAACTTCATCGACTCTTGATCTAACCTCACTGTCGCAGAAATGTCAACAAGGGTGACTGTCAACATGTACCTGACTAAAGTATGTCAGTGACTGTGTCGTTGATACAGGAACGCACCTACCAAGTATTGATGTGTCCAACTCGTTGTCGTTGTCAAGTCTTCTACTGCCTCACACCTGCTTTGTTTAATTCCTGGTCGCGCCTACTTCCTTTTCAACTGCTGTCGACGCAGTTGCGTCGCCGCGGCGATGGCAGTCACCACTTTGCCACTTTGTCATGGCTTCATCGCCCTGCGAACCGCCTTATCCCAATACTGCCGCATCCCCATCGCAAATAGCCTCACAAATTTTGTTTCTATCTCATTTCTCTTGATATGCACTACTATTCATGAACTATTGCATCCTCGTAATTGCAGATTTGATATTCCTACCTCATAATCGTGCAAGATGGCTGACGATGATCACTACGCCGTGCTGGGCATCTCTCATTCAGCTGACTACGCCTCTATCAGATCCGCTTATAACAGACTCGTGATTAAGAATCACCCGGACAAGGGCGGCTCTAATGAGGCGTTCATCAAAATCCAGCAAGCGTTCGAAGCACTACGGGAACCCGTCTCTCGGGCAGAATACGACAAGAAGAACAAGATTAGGTCATTTCGTAGAAATGAAGAAGAGACGGGCAACAAACCTCAAGCAGCCAAAGGTCAATCCACCAAACCACCTTTCTCACCAACTGCAGCTCCCTTCAAGCCCTCTGCTCCATGGCCAAGATCACCACGTCCACCATCTACTCAGTCAGCTACGAACGAATCCTCATATGACCCCGCCTGGACTCAATATCGAGATGCGGCCGACAAGCCAAAGTCAAGACCAAGACGAAAGCCCAAATCAGCGGCGGAGCCGGAGCCCATCAAGAGGGGAAGAAGAGGTTCTGCGAGTTTTCAGAAGGAGTCAACCCCGACAACAACAGATCCGAAGCCTACGGCTGCGAGGGCGGACGACGTTCATCCATTCCCACCAGGAACGCCGTCATCCTTCAGGGGCGCACCTGTGAGACCGACAAGACCAGGCTCTCAGGAACCCAATGGCCCATCGGCGACCTCCCAAGCAAACCAACCGCCGACGAACCCAGTGCCCGCGAGCAGCGAGCCCTCTCCAACGAGCACTTTGGCCTTGGCCCAGTCATCGGCGGATCGAATCAAGAGAATGGTGCTAGCTTTGGACAATGGCGTGGGCCACTACATCTCCCCTGAGCTCTGGTGTCATTTGCAACACTTTCAAATGCGGCTGGTCAACCAAGCCTCGGAGCTACAACTTCGGCAAGCGACTGAGTTCAATTGCCAATTGCAAAATCGACTCAACCCAATATCACTCGAGCTGCCAGCGTGGGACAGTGTGTACTATGCCAAATGGGCAATGGAAGACAAGGAGGTTTTGGATAGGCTGGGACAGGTCTTTTTGCTTCTTACCGAAACTGCGGATGCACTCAGCCGGCGTAAACACCGTGGGCAGGAGGACAATCAGGGAATTCACAATATGAATGTGGATGACGATGAGATTTGCCGGCGCCTGGAGGATGTTATTGGTGATACGCTGCATGATCTGAAGACGTTCTTGATCGAAGTGTTATTTGTTGGTCCGAGCGGCCAGGGCGATGCCAAAGAGCGCTCCTAGTGGACGTTACGATGGCTATGTTGACTAAGTGGCAAGCAACAGAAGAGGATTTTGTGATCAAGGGGGCCTCCAGGCCTATTGTCGTTACTGTTGCTTGCCTGGGCCGTGGTCCTGGGAATCAGCTCTGTTAGATTGATTGATGCCTGAGCTACGAGAACGAGTATCTGGCTGTGGCTGTGTGGATTTGTGGCTGTGCAGTGCGCCACACTTACACTTCGCTTGCGGAGAAATACTGCCACTACCCAGGTGCCATTCGGTACTTCCTTCCTCCCACAGGGAAAATCCCAGCGACCACAACATCCCGGCCCGGAAATTTGATTCCACTGTTGCTGTACGTACATGATGGTTACATCTCTAGAGAAGGGACGCGCTACCTAGTAGTACACCACGTAAGTGCCGTGGTCGAGTTTTGTAACGAAGGAGGCAGTCCTCGGGGTCGATCGGCAAGAACAGAGATAGGGAAAGGGGTAGTCATAGGTTTGTTACCGATATGCAGGGTTCGGAGGGTTTGTTTTCGATCCTTGATCTTCCGAAAGACCTTGTCGAGCTGAAGACCGGCTGTATGGAATGCTATTCGTGCTGGAAGCGACGGCTGTGCATGTGCATATCGCTTCACTTCGCTTAGATTAGATTGCAGGCAGGTTGGCCGGGTTCGAGGATCGAGCATTCGAAGTCACAGAAGTCTGCATGTCCACGTTGCATATACGACAAAGTTTGTAGCGCTTGGGAGGGACGATAAAAATAGAAAAAAAGCACTCTTGATAACAGTTATGGCTGTCGACAAGGTTTCCAACTATACTCGTGATAGGGATGTTACCGACGTGGTCGAATTGTCGGGTTCCTTTGGCCAAGGATGTTCGAGTCGGATGATAGCCCAATTTAGGAGCGTGGGAAATATGTTCTCTCCCTGTTGTGGCGTCTTCGGATACTGGGAGTAGGAGGTGGAGATACTTTCCCAGGTGTTGCTGTGGTGGCTTGATGAGAGGACGGCAAGCCTGTTTTCCAAAAGATGTGGCTGGCAGCCTGTTCGAGCGAAAACGGAGGTAAGTGGTCAATATCTTACGGAGCCCTTCGTGATACAGCGTCGGGAGAATCAGCGCTTAGTGTTCGAGGGTGGTCCAGTCCTGTGGCGTGGAGATACCAGATTGAAGCCCGAGTCGCCGGCGTCAACGTCTCCTGGTAATTCAAGGTTACGAGGTAGGTGTGATGCTGTTAGACGTGCCACTTTCGTTGGGGAGACAGGCTCGACGGATGGCGAAACGTCGCACCGAGCTGTGCAGTAGTCATATCTTCGAGGTAACAGGTTCTTCCTGTGGCGTCAGTAGCTCTCTCCTAGTGTTAACTGTTCATTTTGCGGCGGTGTGGCTTCAATTGGCGCGGAGAGAGCAGAAGCAGAAGCAAGACGTGTTGGGTTCCTACAATTGCTTTCCAAGCGTCACATCAGGCGACTGCTACCTCGATGTGAGATCGACCACGGCCTTGCGGGATCAAGGATGTTCTGCTTTGCTCATGCCTGTTTCGTCCTGCTGCGATCAGAGCCATGATAAGGTGCGGGCTTACCTTACATTTTCAACCTACCAAATTCGGACGAACCGTATGGCTGAAGAGCGTCTGTGACGACCGTGGCTGCCTTATAATCCCATGCTGCTGCAACCAGTGCAAGTTGAAATCGTGCACAGTAGGTCCTTGCACCACGAAAGGTTCGATGTGGTGCAAAGTGATCTCGTGTTCGATGCAGGCTTGAGCGATTTCATCGTCATACCGTGCTGCGTGTATGCGTTGACCTTGTGGTGGTTGGGATGGTTCGCATGTGCCGAAGAACTCACCACGTCTTGACGGGAACAACATGACCGTTTGGCGCAGAGAAGAATCTGTATACGTGCTTGTACCTCACCACCGCCTTGAGAGCCAAGCGGTCATCTAACTCCACGATTAATTGTCCTTGATATATTGCAAAACTGGAATTTCTGCCACAACTTAACAATGAAGCTAGACGAGGTTCACCAAAAGGTGGTCCTCGTGGCCGAGTGGTTTACAACCGATGACATATACTTTAGCCTTAACTGTGAAAGTATTTCATTCGACTTCGGTTGCCCTAGACTCACCAGGGTTCGTTCGTTCCTCTCACAACCGAAAAAACCAGTACGGCTGGTTTTACTACCTACAACCTCCTGACCACCGGGTCAAGGAGTTTGGGGCAAAGTTTTTTGCTTTTTTTGTTGTTGATTGTCCTGAGTTGAATTTTCTCTTACTTGACTTTACGGAGTACCTCCTTCGCTGCGACAATATAAAATCTGAACAAGGTCGTCTTGGCATTGCAACATTTCTCATGAGCTATGGGCTCAATTTTTCTTTGGAGAATCACAGGATGCTACGGAGCGTATACTGTCGCAGCATAACGTTGAATGATAGCTGCCAGAATAAGAGGTGGTTGGCAGCCGCTGACGTGAACAAGATGTAAAGGAGAGACTTGCGAAGGACGTCCACCGACGTCGTGGCGAGATTCGAGCCCCTGGACGCCAAGCCACGGACTAAGCCCGAAAGAGCGAATATTCTGGGGGGCTGGAAAAGCGAAAGAAGACTTCAACTCTTGACCTGCTGTCAACTCAACTGTCAAACGCGTAAAGATCCAATCTTTTGAGGGCTGGTCAGAGAGTGCAAAGTCCCTCAGCCGGAAGGTCAGCCTGAATATTCTCGTCCCAGCTATTGCCACCTCGGGTACAGGTCCGACTCTCGCTTGTATCACGCCGACAGCCTGGCCAGATGATCTCGGTCAGGCGACATTTCATGCTTTTTGCATCATTACTTCGCGATCCCTACATGGCTATATCGAGAGGTTTGGGTAGGCTTGAAGAGAGACAATCTTACCGCAGGCGTTCGTCAATGGCTGCTCCCACATCGTGAGAGGCGCCTGAAGGACTCACGCTTACTTATGAACGATGGCCTGTGAGGTGAGCGCCAGTACAGGTTGCGAAGCTTATCACGCCAGAACACGATATGGATTGCTATCCGTGATACGCCCCGATTTCTGTGCCGAATGGGACAGAGATTGACCATGAGATCTCAATTCATCACCCAATCCGATATCCATGTTCGTTCAACCCCTGCCAGTCAAGGCCGAATCCGGAAGCTTTGACACTTTTGAAAACTTCTTCGACACTTGTCTTTGTCGCATGTGAACCCATTTGGCCCAGCTCATGACTAACCCGCAGTTCTCGCAGCCCTATCCGACGCTCTTTTCGTGGTCAATGCTCCCAGACCGGCGTGTTCTGACGTGAAGGAGTCGTGGAGGTGCACGTCCATCCTCAGCCTGGCCATGGCTCTGGTGCTTGGTGCATGGGCGCTCTCTCATATACGTAGAGGGTGGCCTGTTCGAGCACATTGTTCCCTCGGACCTCTACAATCAATGTCGATTCACCAGATGAGCTGACGCGGTTTTCCTGGACATACTCATGGCGAGTGCGGTGCAGGCGGATGCTGAATACCATGGGTCGTTGTTAGCAATTCTGACAATAGTACTCGTGGGTGTTTCATTGTTGGTGGTTTTAGTGCGAGGTATAGCACGATATCGAATCAGTAAGCTTGTTGAAGCCGCTGATATCCTACTGCCTTTGGCTCTGGTGAGTACATCTTCGATCGGAATCTCTGGGGGATTAGGGGCTGACCCGATTTCAGGTCTTTGCCCTCCTGCAAAGTGCTTGTGTGCGAGTAGCTCTATCGAGTGGCCTGGGCAGCCATCTCGACTCCTTAACAGCGGATCAGATATCATTATATGAAAAGGTAGGCTTTCAAGCAAAGTATACTGTGCTGCTGGCAACAATCTGACCGTTGTATAGCTGATCTATGCTGGAAATCTCCTGTTTCAAGCCGTACTTTCTTTGACGCAAGTCATTGTGGTCCTGCTCATAAAACATGTCGAACCGCAGCGACCTGTTCGAATTGGCTGCAACTGCCTCCTCGGCCTTATTGCAGTGTATTCTGCCCTCGCCCTCTCAGTTCTTGCGTTTCAATGTACCCTTCCCACTCCGTGGGTAGTTGCCACGAACAGATGCGTGGACCGCGTTAGTCACGCTCTCCCCAACCAGTCAAAGCCTTCCTCACTGACTCTATTGACCTCAGGAAACCTTCCTAACCGCCTTCATCGTCGCTAGCATTGCCATCGACGGTATCACCCTCATTCTCCTCATCATCATGATGTGTAAAGTGTCCACATCCCGAGATAAAAAGATATTTGTCTGCGCTCTCTTCGGCACGCGGCTGGCTTTGCCGATAGTGACTGTACCACAAATATACCATCTTCAGGCAGTGATTGTATCAAAGGACCCGACATGGGATTTGATCTCCTTCCAGACATGGGTACAAATCGTCATGAATCTGGGCGTCATTACCGCGTGTCTACCCTCTCTGGGACATGTGATGTGGGAAATGTGGACATTCGGGACAACCTTGAGATCAAGTTGGTCCGGTCAAAGTGGCAAGTCAAAAGATTTTGGCCACGAACTTGAAATCGAGCATGCTCCCCCAGTATACCAGGAAAAGCCTCACCACATCGATTCGCCCGGGCCAGCGTTCTATGGCGATGAGAAAGAGGACTGGACCGAGCACATTCTGTCCAGGGTGTACTCCATCGGCAGATCCGATTCGACCCAAGCGGTTGTCGGTGAGCACAATGTTCGTCAGCACAGCTTTGGTGGGCACAGGGAGCTTCCAGAGGTGCAACTTCCACGAACCGCACACCCCGCATATCCTCCTCCAAGACGACAACTCCATGGTTATCGTCTTCCAGACGTTTTGTCTCCCGTTATTGAACGGTCTCCATATATCGAAGGGATGACACCACAGATGCCCGGTCAGCACTGGAACCCAAACTACGACCGGCCGCCATACCCACATATGCAACCCGAGCGGACAGGACCACCGTCTTATGCAGCAAGTTCCCTTTACGACGAAGACCCGTCAGAGATCGATTTCTCCGAGATTGATATTGACAGCTATTATCTCGGGAACACTCAGACGCGGCCGACTCGGAGCGAGATCGCGTTGCAGAGCATGATTGATGATTTGCAAAAGGAAAATTCCACGGTTGATCCCGCAAAGAGATGGGAACATGGCTGGATTTGAGCCTGCTGGGCTATGGTGGATACGGACAGCTCCTTTCCCCTTCACGCGTTATATGACACTTCTCTTGTGATGTTGCCTATGAAACATGTGTCACGTTTTTTACGAACTTATGTTGGAATTGTTGTCAATGATATAACCAGGTCGGATTGAGATATGTTTTTCGTGCATGTTCATATGACAGCCACCCGAGAAATATATCTCTTCCACAACATACAATTCATGCTCTTATGACATACCGCGTACGACGTACTTTTGTCCCTGCCACAATATGGTTATACTGTCCTGGAAAGAGTCACTACCTCTTCATTTTGTCTGCAAGGCTCTGTACCGCTCCGCCCAGTGAACCATTCTCAGTGAATTGTTTTCCAATGGTTCCGTCCTTGTCCAGAGGGCCACCGACTTTCTGGGCCGTACCACCCAGTAGCCCATCAGTCGTGAATTGCTTGCCAATTCCGCCCTTAGAGTCAAGGATCGACTTGCCGGTGCCGGTGGAAGTGTTTAGGTCCTATAGGGCCACATCAGGTATTGTCAGTTTCAACCCCGAGGGCCTGAGTTGGGAGTTTCAAGGGTGGAGGCAAAGAGACTTACCGCTCGGTCAGCATGTTCAGGCATCGACGTCTCCTCGTTGAGACTCTGGGTCGTAGCCCTGGCTCCTTGTTCGAGGCCTGACATTTTGTTCTGCGCGGAATTTGAGGTGCTGTCGGTTGTGCTGGACGGTTCGAATAGTAGGCTAGGTTGGCTGGGCGACATCAAATCTCAAAGTATTCAAGATATTGTGTGATAGGAAGGCAACCTGAGGCATCAAGTTCCGGTCTCAGCGCGGTCTATATACCAGGAGTACGATGCCCCAGTGGCCTCGAGAAGGAAATATGATGTATGTCCATCATAGTATCTCCGTACGGGCCAAAGCAGAGCGGAGCGAAGGAGTGATGCCATGCGCATAACTCTGTGTGCTCCGTCCATTCAACTGCCAGCATCGTGCCATGACCTCAGCCAGGCCGTCAACGTCTTCACAGGACCTCAGCGGATTGCATCATGTTTAGGCATTTATAAAGTGTCAAGTAGGCGTCCCCGGCGCGGACATGTTGTGGAATATCAACGCGGGTGTGCTTACCGAGGATGATCGACGTTTGAGTTCATAGAACATCAGAAATGGGGATGGCAATTCAGATGACCATCATAACTTTTCCGTGATGGTCATCAATCGTATTGTGATATTATACATCTTCATCGTCTCAGCATTTCCACAATATGACCGTGAAGGAAGAGATTTTCTATTCCGAGTAACGTCTTTACAGTAGTCTGTACTCATACCCTCAGGCTGTGCCATTTGTCCCTCTGACTCCCACCCTCCCTACGCCGATACCTTCTATCGTTGTGAACGATGCTTCCACCCTTTGCAAACGAGACGCTACTCAAATGACAGTAACTTATCCTTGTTCAGTTTCATTTCTTTTAGATTGCGGTGGATAAGTGGATGCCCGCCGGGACTTCCTGGTTGGTGATGATGTCGAAGATGGAGGATTGACCACCTGCAGTGCCCGTATAGGAACGACCTTGTTGTTCTCGAACTGTTCCCCTTGGCCTTGAAGTACTTCTGCTGTGTCAATGGCAACTTCTGGAAGATACCTGCGGGCAGGTTCCGGAGTAGAGGGTGCAGAAAGCTCCGGTGAGCGTGTAGGGTCGGAGCCCGACACCAGACTGGGCGCGGTGTCGCCTGTTGCGGGAATGGGGCCGAGCACTTCGATTCGACCTCTTATAGTCTGTTGCCCTCCCATACCATGGTTGTTGCCCGACGCACTGCGTCGGGAGAGGCCCAATTCAATAGACAGATCAATCCTTGCGATATCTTCCAAGCGACCGCCTGAGCTGACTGGGTCGACACTTGCGATATCTTCCAAGCGACCGTCTGAGCTGACCAGGTCGACTCTTGCAACATCATGCTGGAGGGTCCCAGGAGGGACACCAGTAGGGGCCACGGTACGAATGGCGTCCACCGGCTCTTCAGTAGCGATTGTGAAGCTGTTCCTGACCACGTAGACATCGGCAAGTTTCTTGGCGGCAGCGACCATGCGTTGGCGTACTTCTGGCTTTCCTAGGTAGGTATTTGTCTTCACTTCGATCTCACTTGGACCATCCTTATCTGTGACTGCTCGCCAATTATCTAGTTTGATGCCATGAATGCCTGTATCGGCGCTGAATCGTTCAAAGAAAAACTGATCGGGAAGCATGTCGGATATGACGGCGAGGCGTGCAGCAGGTCCTTCTGATTCGGTAGCAATGTGAATGAGGTCCGCCACGAGACCAAGTGCGTTTACCAGACCGTTTGGCACAAGTCGAGTCCACCAAGGCCGCAGGGCTCCCTGATCGTGAGCCTCATAGAATTCTTCAGGTAACGTCCCGGTCCCAACATTGATCATGACCATCCGCTCTTCCTCACGGAGACCGTGGTTTCTGTGGTAGTGCAGTTTTCCCTCCCAGGATGGGTTGTTGGTTTCTCCTATCCCGCCATCCGTAAACGATCGCCCTCGGATTACCATTGGTTCAAAGTATGAAGGGGCTGCTGAGGTCGCACGTGCAGCTTGCCGTAGCTCCAGGTCACAGTCCAGCATCTGTTGTCGATAGGGGCCCTGGCACTCGTGGGTACAGAAGAAGATAGGATGCGGATTGGGTTTTTCGTGGCAGAGAACAGTCCCTTGCATACTGTTTGCATGCGCGCTGCGTAGTTTGAGATCGGGAGCATGCCCTTCTGATGCCAGCAGCTTTTCTATAGCTTTGCTGAGTGCTTCGCCCGAGAACTTTGACCAGTCGGAACCAAAAAGCCTTTTCAATGCTGGCCGTTCTTTCGCGAATATCTCGCTGGAAAGGACTTTGTATTGTTGAATGCACTCATCAATCGACATGTTCAACTTGACCATCATCAAGACAATCAATCCACCAGTACTGGTACCGACGGCGATGTCGAAAACATCTTGCGGATTCAGTGTTGGACGACCGTGGGGTACAACGTTCCTCCGAGCGAGCTCTTCGGTGACAAGGACGAGTAAGAGCCGCAAAATGAGCAGTGATGAGAGACCGCGCACTCCACCGCCATCCAAGGAGACCATCGCGATGGGCCGGGAAGGCGCCGCGTCTCCATCGGCAGCCTTACGGGCAACCTTACGGGCAGGCTCCATGACTTCGTTGACACGCCGTGCCAGACGCGAAGGCTAGCACGGGTTCCAGTTCGTTGTATTCGTATTCGTAGTCGTTATAGAAGGCTCTTGCAGTGGTAGATTGAGATAAGTGATTGTGAATAGGATGGATCGTACAAGAAGAGCACAAGATACAGAGCAATATAAAGCTGAACGAACCCTTGTGCATGACAAGTCACCCGCATACATCAGGGGGACAAGGAAAGGTCTCTGACCCCAGCATTCTGACATAACAGAAACCTCGAAGGCCACGAGGCTCTGCCAATGAAGTCTCTCCAGGCGCACAGTCTCGCAGACAAAAGTGCCATTATTTCGTTGACCTACGGATTCTGTCTGAGGCCGGATCGCTAAATGCAGTGCGGCAGGGCCACTGAAGTGTGCAGAATGTTGGGGGTCAGGCAGGGATGAAAGGTAGTGGTCGATTGTGATTGGACAATGGGTACATGGGACCATCAGGCTGCATGCTCATCTAGCGGCGAAACGGGCGATGCTCATGCGGGCTGAAACACCAACTGCCACAACTTTGTGCAAGGCGGGCGACAAAGAGAAGCCAGGCAGTGCAATGAGGCGAAGTTGCGCCCGGCTGATGACTAGGCAGTCTGATAGCCATAGATATGTTGATGTCACCAGGCGTACGCAGTGAAGAAGGGTCGGCAGGCGCGACAATGCTCAGGTGACCATTCTGCGCGGCCTGCAGTGTGACTTTAGAGATCAAAAACCCTCATACCGATATTACGTAGAAACAGGTCATGGGTCTGCTTCCACAAGTGTTCAAATAAGATCGCCTGCAGTAATCGTCGAAAGAGGCCACGGCAACAACAAAGAAACAAAGAATGAATAACCAGCAATCTCTCAAAATCCTTACCTTGGGTGAGTTAAATTTTGTACCCCGCTGTAACCTCGTGGCTGACTTTGGCAGATGGAGGTGGATTGCAGGCACTGGCGACACTGAGCAGCATCTGTGCAGTGTGTCAAGCAATCGCCAAAGAAAACAAAGCTGCGAGAATTCCAGCCCCCCACGAGCTGTTCGATATCATATGTGGTGTCGGCACTGGCGGGTAAGTAATTCCGAACCTGTGTCTGCGCCTTTCTGACATAGAATCTAGATGGATTGCATTGTTGCTTGGACGATATCGTCTCGACGTTGCAACATGTATGGCAGTGTACATGGAGATTGCGAGAAAGGTAGACAGCGATCGGAACACCTCCAGGTGGCCACGGCGAAATCGTGCTTTCAAGCTCGATCAAGACCAACTTGTCTCTGTGGTCGAGGATACGTTGCTGCGGTATAATTTGGATGCAACACTGTTGAGGGAAGAGTCGCCGGCACCAAACGTTTTCGAAAGAGGCCAAACCAGATGTGCACAGGCGTAAGTCAGGATATCCATTTTATGATGTTGCTGACTCTTGTAGATTTGCCGTGGGTATCAAACAAGGACGGAACAAACAAGGAACCGAGTACGAGCTCTTCAGATCATACAACCTTGAGGGCAAGTCTGCGAGCACGCTGTCTGGTCCAGAGCCCAGAAAGTGTCGCACTTCGCAAGCCTTCGCCGCAGTCGGAGCCGCCAAATTCTTCTTGAAGCCATACAAGGTTGGGAAGAGTGTCTTCTTCGACGAGACATTTCCTCAGTCACATCCCATCTCATCAATGGCTCTCGATGAAGCACTGACCGTGTATGGCCCTGACGTGGAGATTTCGGTCCTGCTTAACATAGGCCCAGGTATCCCTTCAGAGCAGGATTGCAAAACTCTTGACTCCATGTCCATTGGCCCTATTGCTCGTCTGACGAGGAAGTTTTCATGGCCTGGAAGGAAGGAAGCGTCGCTGAAAGGAAAAAAGCCGGTGGACAACGACAGCCAAAATGAGGTGCAGCAGCACGATTCAACGCCCAGCACTCCTAGCGAAAGTGCGCTGAGACTGGAGTGCCAGAGACGATTGGACATACGTGACCGGTTGAAGGGCTTGTATGGTGATTCTGGGGCCGAAAAGTACCATCATCTTGGACCGGATTATTCCTTGGAGAAAGCGTCTCTTAACGATGTTCATGCCATCCGACTGTTTCGAACTCGATCAAGGGAATCACAAGGCCGCGCGGCCGAGATAGGGGGTGCAGTGAGCCAGTACTGGGTCAACACGAGGGCTTGAAGGAAGGTTCGGAGGCTATGAGGACGTGGTGGTACCTAGACGCTGCTGCTGAGATTGTGACAGCGTGATGATCTGTTTACACCAGTCAATACATCAATCGTCAGCCAGGTCGGAACCAGTTGCCATTTAGCTCCGGGGCCATCATCGATCGGATGGGAAGAAGCGAGCCGTGAATTCGTGGTGTGCTCCGCGGACCAGACTTGTGGGATGTGAAAAGGGGGGTGTTTTGAGTTCGATTGTTCATCACCAATAGCTTGCGCATCTGAACACTGCAGTCTGCAGCTCGGAAGTACTGCGTTACAGGAACAAGGAAAGGGTCGAAGGACAAGGTGAAGTAAGCAATGACAAGCTCACTAGGGCCCGTCTCTGCATGGCTGCGTGGG
The DNA here is from genome assembly GCF_022695815.1 of Exophiala viscosa. Lineage (NCBI taxonomy): Eukaryota > Fungi > Ascomycota > Eurotiomycetes > Chaetothyriales > Herpotrichiellaceae > Exophiala > Exophiala viscosa. Next base: position 215,611 of record NW_026944368.1, on the reverse strand, counting down.
TGATAGTTTGGACAAGAGTTGATGCTTGGAGTGGATTGTCGTGGGTGGCTTGTTGCTTGTTGGTCCAGTGGCCCTTGACTGCGCCCCTCTAAAGTTATGGCACCTACAACCCCGCCAATGGTCAATCGTCATCACCACCAAAAAAGTTGAATTGGCCTCCCTCCGGGAAGACCTTGCATTACACTCATCAGCCATTCATCACTATCCGAGAGGTACATTCCATTGCAAGCTTCGTCATACAAGTCACCACGTTACGAAGTTTCAAGCTGACCATAGCTCCCGCCCGCCCAATCATCACGTAGCTTGCTGTACCTACCCATTACCAGGAAAAGTGCAAACGTAACTTCTGTGTCTCAAATGCTTTGCCAACTCTGACCGCTTCGTCTTCATTACTTCCTCCTTTCTTGCACGTCATAATCCCGTGTTTCAAAAGTCTTTTCACCTTCAATCCTCTTGAATCACTACTTTGTTGCCCGTTGTACTATTCTTTCCTCCACCAGCCAGAATATTCAACATGGTCAACCTTCAGAGCGTCAAGCCAGACCCTCAAAAGGGCAAGGGCGTCCCAGACCGTAGAGCGTCAGTGGTCCCAGGCCTTGAACACATCTCGCTGGAAGCACCTGGAGAGGATGAGTTCTCCACCAGTGTCTATGGCTCCAAGTTTGCCGCAGAAGATCTCCCCAGCCACGAGATGCCCGAGAGAGAGATGCCAAAGGAGGTTGCATACCGCATGATCAAGGATGAGCTCAGTCTCGATGGTAACCCAATGCTGAAGTGAGTGTGTTCCGAGACTCACATAGGAGAATACGCTAATGACTGTGTTCTAGCCTTGCGAGCTTCGTCACTACGTTCATGGTAATGCTCTCTACCCTACGACGCTACCACAGACACTGATATGTTTTCTAGGAACCAGAGGCGGAACAGCTTATGACTGAAGCCTTCTCCAAGAACTTCATTGATTACGAAGAATACCCTCAGACTGCCGAGATTCAGAACCGATGCGTCAACATGATCGCCCGCCTCTTCAACGCCCCAGAGTCCGAGGATGGATCCAATGCAATGGGTACCTCGACTATCGGCTCCAGCGAGGCCATCATGTTGAGCGTTCTTGCCATGAAGAAGAAATGGCAAAACAAGCGGAAAGCTGAAGGAAAAGATGCTAGCAAGCCAAACATTGTCATGAACAGCGCAGTCCAAGTTTGCTGGGAAAAGGCTGCCCGCTACTTCGAAGTCGAGGAGAAATACGTCTACTGTACCAGTACCCGCTATGTCATGGACCCTGAAGAAGCTGTCAACCTCGTCGACGAGAACACTATCGGCATCTGTAGCGTTCTCGGTCTCACTTACACCGGTGAATACGAAGACACCAAGAAGATCAATGACCTGCTTGTTGCCAAGAATATCGACTGCCCCATCCACGTCGACGCTGCTTCTGGTGGCTTCGTGGTTCCTTTCGTCGACCCGAACCTGATGTGGGACTTCCGTCTAGAAAAGGTGGTCAGCATCAATGTCTCGGGTCACAAATATGGCTTGGTATATCCTGGTGTCGGCTGGACCGTTTGGAGATCACCGGAGTTTTTGCCTAAAGAACTGATCTTCAACATCAACTACTTGGGCGCCGATCAGGCATCATTCACTCTAAACTTCAGCAAGGGTGCCAGCCATGTCATCGCCCAATACTACCAAATGATCCGTCTCGGCAAGCGTGGGTACCGCAGCATCATGGCCAACCTCACTCGCACATCGGACTATCTCGCTGCTCAGGTGAAGGCTTTGGGATTCATCGTCATGTCTCCAGGAGGTGGCCGTTCTCTGCCTGTGGTTGCCTTCCGTCTGGACCCTGAGCATGGTCAGCTCTATGATGAGTTTGCCATTGCTCATCAGCTCCGTGAACGTGGATGGGTCGTCCCAGCCTACACCATGGCCCCACACAGTGAAGGTCTCAAGATGATGCGTGTTGTCGTTCGTGAGGACTTCAGCAAGCAGCGCTGTGACAGCCTCGTCGCCGACCTGAAAGCGGCACTACAAGTGCTCGGAGAGATGGATAAGAAGACAATGGAGCGTTACCAAGAGTACGTGTTCCTTCATTGTTTGTCAAAAACAGAATACTGATCTTGGCTTCTAGGCACATCGTCAAGAACACATCAAGAGGTAAGCACGCCAAGGGTACCAAAAACCCCTACAAGGATGAGAAGCACTCGCTTCAAGGCAAACATGGCAAGAGCCACCCAGTGTGCTAGATCATGCCCTGCCGTTTGTGATTCAGGTGGGCTGTTAAAGACGGGTGTCGGAACACCAAAACTTGGGAAGATGTGCAAATGCTGGACCCGTAGCTCATGCAGCAGTCACTTCTTGAAGTGAAGAATAAAATCAATTTCAGCGAGATCATTGAAGACGAAGTCCTGCAGCTGTCTATCGCAGTAGACTTAGTCATTACCTATGTTGAGGGCGCCTTATGCATCGCTACGGGCAAGATCGTTGAAGTCGAAGTCCTGTAGCCGGCTTTCGCAGTATCCTATGTCGATACCTATGATAAGAGCGCCATCCACATCGCTATGGACACTGTCGTTCGAGATGAAGAACTGGAGCCGGACATCGAGGTTGTCTTAGTCGTTATTCATGTCAGGAGCGCCATCTACATCGGCACTAGGTATGATCGTTGAAAATGAAGCCTTCCAGCTGCTTATCGAGGTTGTCTCATTCACTACCTATGTCAGGCGCGCCACCTGCAACGCAGTACCCTCGCAAATTCTATCGAGGTCGCCGTCATCTCAATACAGTCTCTCACCGCAGTTGCGGTACCAGTCGTCCATTAACTCCATCTTGGTTCCCTGACCCACGAATGCGCCATTGCCATAGCTGTCGTACACCCGCACAAACGTCGGCAAATGCTGGCCATGGACCATGCCTCTCGCCTCTGCCTTCTCCACCACAGTCTCATAGACACGAAACTGAATTCCTGCTTTCTTCAAAGCCTTTCCGGTCTCCTCAATCTGCGCACGCTGCATGATGCAGGCCGTGGTTGTGGGATCTCTGTTCTCGACGTATTCGAGCTCGAAGAGCTTGAGATCGACCTGTTCTGCCTTCCATTCAATGATCTTCTCGCAGAGGTATTGCATGCCGGTGACTGGGCAACCTGGGCCATCGATGAGGCGAAGCTTGAAGGATTCGAGAGTATGTGGAAGAGTCGACAAGAAGAGGTGTATTTGAGTTCGATGTCCGCCGGATTCCAGTTCCATACCATGAAGCTCAATCGGTCGATAATCACTCCATTCCCATATGCGCATGCCGAGCTCAAAGTGTTTGAGTTCGACGAATTTCGCCAGCAAATGCTTGAACAAATCCCTCGGAGTATCTTCCGTGCAGGTGCTGCCGAGGATTCTGGTGTAGTTGAATTTCAGCTCTAAGCGAGTCAGTGACTTCCCGTGGTAGTCACCCAGCACCCTAAGGAGATTCTGCATGTAAAATGGCTCTCCAACATCGTCGTAGAATGGCTCTGCAACGTCTTCATAGACGTAAGGTAGAGGATGATCATGATAGAAGCTGTTGGCATCTATGGAGAATGAGAACGTCCGGAGTGCTTTTGGGATGCTAAGGAGAGGGCGTAGGTAAACGAGGTGAATGAAGTCGCTGTGGCAGTCTTCAAGGCGTAAGATCTTCAACGGGCTAGACCTGGCTGGCTTCCAGAGATGGATAGTAAGCTCAGACAGCCTTGCTCCAACAGTGTTCAATTCTTCGAGCCTTGGAAGGTCATAGAGGCGGACGAGCTGATAGATCTTTCTGCTAGGTCGGTGTGGGTCTATCTCGTCGAAGAGGACCAATGTGCCTAAACAAAGCATGCATTTAGTGACCGTACCCAGAACATCGGTGAGAATCCGAACAACAGACTTACAAGAACGCAATGTATTCGTGGTCATGCTCTGGGCCTGGCGGCTTGTCGCATAGTAAGATTCTAGTCTTTCAAAATGGTCTGCATCCATCTCTTCTGGGTAGCGGAACAACAGGTCCTTCAGTCTGGGGAATCTCCTGATGGTCCGTCTTAGTAGCCAGAAATCTGGTGTGGGCATCTCTAGCTCTGGGCCAATCACAAGTGTCTCGACCATATTGCGTAGAGAGTCTTTGCTTTGGAGATGACGGAAGAGCAGCAAGTAATCCGACTTGGTGCGAAGGTGGACTTTTCGAAAGCGATGCGCTTCAGTCATGGCGTAGAAGTGCTTGCATGTTTTCGCGAGGTTGACCAACGCTGTGCGGTCGTCACGGATTTCGTCGACGATCTTGAGCGCGATCTCGTATGCTAGACAATCCATCTTGACGACTAAGCGGCCTGAGGACGCCGCTCTCTCGCGCGACAGCTTGACTGACGAGGTGTTGTGGTATGAACTGCACGACGTGCAAATACCTACACCGCGCTGCCTGCGCAGGCTTGCGCGGTGTGACTAGCGCCATCGCCATACCGCACCGGTCGCTGTGTGAAGCAACAAGGTGGTGGTGATGAGCCAGTAAGGCCAATATAGCGGGCGTCCCGGGGTATTTTGGACTCACAGACATCTACCTACCGCGTGAGAGTCACATCATGTCGACTGCAGTGCAAAGAAGTGCAGTACTGGCAGGTGGAATAGCACAGTTGCCCTTCCATACCATTGTCGTTGTCAGAGGAGGTGGAAACAAGATAAAGACTAAGAACCTCCGTCGGCGGAATGTTTATCCGGCAAAGCATAAATGGACAAGACGTTCAACCTTCAACGTGGATATATACATGCACCATCCTTTCTTCTCGACATTACCATTGTGAATATCTCGACTTGACTCACTTGAAAGGCTAGACCAGCCCCAGAAAACAATTCCAAATTCTACAGCAACATAAGGAACGCCATGATCTCAGCATCCCCTCTCGATTGCGAGGTCCTTGATGACCAAGTGCCGAATCAGCAGAATTTCCCGAGCAGTACTAGTCTGTATCTGGGGAACGCCCCCTGTACATATCCCAGCCCCAGCTCCTTTTCCATTTTCAGCTTCGGTACTTCCATCTCCTCCTTGACTTGCGGGGACAGTTTATGGAGGCGGTGATCGTCCATTACACATCCCTTCCACCTGGCAGCTCTCCAGGATTTCCTCTCCACCAGCGCTCTATGCCCACAGGACTTCTGCAACATGTACGTGAGTCAAGCCATAAAGCAAGGCTCACCGAAGAATCTGGTCTCAATGCCAATCACGCAACATGAATACGCATTTGCGGGGTTGTTCAAGGTAGGCCACCTCACGCTGACCAGGATGAATCGTCCAGTCACGTCCTGGCGATCCTTGCGTCTACAGGGTGACATTCGTCTAAACAAATTGCACCGCTGCCTTGGAATACTTCTTCAGTGGTCGTGACCTGACTAACCTGTTCTCCGCCGCGGCCCCGGTCCAGTCGAACCACGCGACGTTCAGCCACCGGACGTATGTCCTGCCAGCAAGGTCATACTTCTGTCACCGATGCATCCTTTTACATGCTCGAACGCAGTCATGACTGCCAACCCAAGATCGCGATTGGCACCCGCACTGTCCAGACTCCTGTGGAGGCCCCACGTTTTCTGACCCGGGTGACCTAACGATCTTGCAGCTGTCAGGAGAGGAACATAAAGAGCCCGGTAGCCCGAGTGGCATGGCTTGCCCGACCTCGTCCTCCTCGCCTCAGGTCTTCTTCCTTAGCTGCTGATACTGCCCCAGACCGAACAAACGTAGGTGTTAGACTCCAAAATGTCGTCCGCAGGCCGAGCAGACTCGTACGACCCGGACATGATCTCGGAGAAGCCGAACCTGTCGCACGTTGTCTCTTCTGGCGCCATTTCCATCAGTCCTGAACTCTTCGAGAAGGTATGCAGTGCACCCCAAGAGGCGCAGCCACATGCTAATCGAACATAACAGCTCTACTTGACACCCAAGACCCCGCATGCCGGCGACAACATCAGACGCTTTGCCAACCCTACTCCTCTAGGCTTTGTTGGGTGAGTACCCTCCAGGGTAGTATCTCTAAACCACACACACTAATGCAAAACCAGCTTCGTTATTTCTACAATGACCTTTGCAATGGTCGAGATGGGCTGGGGCGGTGCCTCGGGCCTGTATCCCGTCGTGTAAGTACATATTTCACCCGTGGAAATTACTGGCAACGCACCCTGCTGACACTTGTGCAGCGGCATTTTCTTCTTCGTTGGTCCAGTCCTACTCATTCTGACTGTCATCTTCGAATGGATCATGGGCAACTTCTTCTCCATGATGGTCTGCGGCCTTTTCGCCGTCTTCTGGCTTAGTTTCGGCATGTTGCAATTACCCACGCTAGGTCTTGGTGCGCCATACTCAACAAGCGGCACTGACTCTGTTGCGGGAGAAGCCACCAAGGCATATAACGCCGTCATTGCGCTGTACTTGATCATCTGGGGCTTCGCGCTGTTTACCTACTTCATCTTCACGCTCAAGACGAATTGCGTGTTTGCCGGTATCTTCTTGTTCGTCACGATCGCCTGCTGGGTCCTCAGTGGCGCGTACTGGAAGGTCAGCAGGGGTGAGTATGCGACTGCTCATACGTTGCAGGTGGTAAGTTGGCCCAAGGCCTACATGCAGAAAGAATGCTGACCATGTATAATGAATAGACCGGAGGAGCTTTGCTGTTCATCGTCGGTATTCTTGGCTGGTATATGTGCTTTGTGATGATGGCTGCTGAAATGCGTTTGGCTATCACGCTGCCTGTGGGCGATCTTAGTCATTTCTGGCCCAGAACTGATGTTGAGTTGGGTAGGGCTGAGAAAGAGGCTTGAAGAGACGATACAACACATGAGTCGAGTTGAAGGTAGGAGTAGCTCGGAGGTACATCAATGGAACAGACAACGGAGAGACCATGCCGATTGACGGCATGAGCAGTGCTTTGTACATGTCTTGACACAGCGTCCATGCATCTAGCTAATAACATGCTCCTTGCGGTCATTGTCACGGGGTCTGTGACAGGATGGTTTCCATGATAGAGTGCTAACCTCTGCTTCCCTACTGAACTCCCTCCAGCCCACATTACGTTACATGCAGAATCTCGACAATACCTCAGCCGGTTTGTTGACACGCGGTCATGTTCTCCTTAGCATGTCAATCATGCCCTAGAGCATCATCCGCCTCAGGTTTTTCAAGGACTCATTGCTGACCACATCCTCAAGCAGTGGAAGAAGTGACGATGGCGGTGATCGCGCTCGAGCTTTGACATTTCGCCTCGGACATGTCACAGTCATAGTATTGGGTGGAAGGGTATTCGAGACTCAGGTTGGCGAACTTGGTAAGGACATTGTAGGGATATTCTCCAACACTAATACGGTCTGGTCAGCCTTGTGTCACTCTCTGCGGGTAGGGCGTTGTAGTCCGTTTAGACTTGGGAAATTCCTCACCTGTTGTCAATGTACGAGTGTTGCAGGTCAAGGGTCAGGGCTTGCACTCCAGCCCATGGGCTGACGAGGACAGCGAATGTATCGTTATCACAGCTACCTGGCCAAGTGGTCGGTGGGCTTGCGTTGGCTGACCATTGAACACAGCAATGGACTGGCTCGATCTCGGGGGTGTCCTGGTCGGCGAAGTCGACTGTCATAGTTAGCAGCTGCCATGTTTACCAGGTAAGAGAGGTCTGGACGACTGTCTCGGAGCAACGCAATGGCAGCGAAGACTCACGTTCGACGTAAGATCCCTCCACAGAGTCTGGATTAAATTGCGACAGTGATGAGACAGTAATGTTTGTGAGCTCAAAGTTGCCTGAGAATGCTGAGATGGTAGATGTGAAGAGGAAGGCGACAGGGAGCAGGAGCGGCAATTGGTATAACATGGTCGCAGCGTCTGGAAGCAATCGCTTTGTAGGAATTATGGGAATTGATGGGTTGAGTTAACTTGTTGAAGCATGAAGCGTATGGATTCGAGAAAAGCGAAAGGACTCAACTGACTGATTTGGATTAGAACGGTGTGAGAAGGAAAAGGACTTTATATCTGCGCTTTCTGCATCGGGATCCATACAGCACCGAATTTGTGGGTTTCCATCTTTTGAGAACAACAATGGCTGCACCTTCAGCCACAAGTTTGTACAGGCATATTTACTCAATCGATGCTGTTGATGGACAAACATTGGAAGTGTGACGCTTGGCCAGCAAGTACAAGCCCCTTTGTTCGACGTAGTATCGCACGTTGTATCAGGACGGCTTCCTTCCTGAATGTAGCTAGACCAGGGTCGACTGAGACAGAGTCAGCTAGAACCTCAATAGAAACATCAGATCATGCGTACGAGCAGGGAAGAAAATGACAATGACTGGAGCGGCCCTTACATACTATCACTCTGGCCACCGCCCATCTGCTCAGTCCAAGATCGTTGGGGTTGGATGCAGTGCCAGATGTCCGGAAGCACTTCAAAGAAGGCTGCCAGAAATAATCAGTGTTACACGGCAGAAGAGCACGACAGGAAAGACATGTTGGCAACCGTCACCAAAACCAAGGCTGGAATTTTGGTGTTGACTGCTGGAAATGCGTTCGCTCCGCTCGGAAGAAAGAACGAATCAGCCTGTATCCATGAGCAATTCATTGGGAGCAAGAGAACCTTTGTGGCGCCGTGCGATAGGGATTTCGACCACAGCCTCTGAGAAGCGTTGCTGGCAGGTGAAAGAGCTTGGAGCCAAGAGTGCGAACGAAATGTCCAGGGCGTGCGTTTGCATACTTCCCGGGTATCTGAAGGTGGAAGAGCCCATTCCGGTGACTTCAGGGCCACGACAACCGAATGCCACTCGTGTAACAGGTACTACGTCCCACAAGTGACAATGCCTCCAGGACACCCCAACGAGAGCACAAACACCGCAATGACACACAACGCAAGTCCACTCACAAACAAGCAGAAAAGAGAAAGTTGCAATCAATTGCCGTGCATTTTCCGAAAGCCCACTACCATTGACTTCTGATGAGTATGTGTGATATCGTTGCACAGGCTGAGAAACACCAGCCATGCCATTTTGTTCGATCGAGGCGGAGTTCGAATTCCTTTGCCGAATCCACCCGATGAAACCCCAAACTTGACTGCAAACATGTCCATGATAGCAATCGCTTAACCCTTCTTCTTGCTGACACCAACAGTGCGACCTCTTCTGCCAGTGGTCTTGGAGTGTTGACCTCTGACACGGAGACCCCAGTAGTGTCGCAGACCACGATGAGCTCGGATCTTCTTCAGGCGTTCCAAATCCTCACGGAGCTTGCTTTCCATACCGTTGGCCAAGACCTGGTAGCTCTTGCCGTCGACAATATCACGCTGTCTGTTCAGGAACCATTCTGGGATCTTGTATTGGGTAGGGTTTTGGATGATGGTGACAATTCGTTCGAGTTCTTCAGTGGTGATATCACCGGCACTAAAACTTCCCATCAGTCCTGTCTCTTTTGATAATCCAACATTCGTGCATACCGCTTGTTCAAGTCGACATCGGCCTTCTTGCAAACCAGGTTGGAGTAGCGACGGCCGACACCCTTGATTCGGGTCAAGGCGTACATAATCTTCTGCTTGCCATCGACGTTGGTGTTGAGGAGACGAAGGATGAACTGGACTGTAGCGCATTGTTAGACTTGATCGAGCATCGACAGGAATTGGGATTTCGTACAGTTCGACTTCTCTCCGCTGACGAGAGCTGTGTTAAGATAGGTTAGCGAACGTCCTCTGTCAGTCCTGCGACGATGGTGCAACACATACACATGATGGGCTAGTCTCTTCGTTGAAATTGGCGATAGGAAACAGTTGCGATTGCGCAGTTTGTCTTCTCGACGTCGAGGCAAGATCGAAAAAGTTCTGTGGGAGGCTTGGCGAGAATGAAGGAGTTTAGGCTAGCCCATAAAAGACTAGCGCTAGATAGAGGCTGCTCACGTGCCGAGGTCCTTATCGATGGTCACATGGTGATGTCAGCGGGCCAATAACCAATAAATTGGGATGAAACGGGGTCGTCTAGCAACCAGCGAAACGAGGACAACAGGAACGGCACAGGCTGCTTCATTACGAGTTGCAGTTCGTCCAAGATCCGTATCTCTTCTGTTACCCTCCATCCTTCATCTCTATATCACTCTCATCACTCTTCTCAAACACTTTGTTTTCTCCATCAGTCTTGTGTCAGCTTGAAGCTCACTTGACCCTTCGGGATTGATTCCCGGATCACCTATCACTGCTACCTGTATTCGCTGCTGCCTTGACTGGCCAGATCAGACGATCACAAGCAGTTGCATTGAGCATCCTTCATCATGAAAGCTATCTCTGCTGCTCTCCTGGCTGGAGTGGCTTCGGCTGCCATCGCCCCTCAACAGCCTATCCAGTTCCCCAAGTCCTTCCCTGCCGAGGTCAAGGACGTCCTCGGAAACCAGCTTCATCACCTCAAGGATGCCCTCAAGGGGCTTACGGCTGAAGCAGCTGCAATCTGGGATGAGGTTGCTGCGATGTATCCCGAGGATATGAGCGCGGCCAGCTTCTTCTCCCTCCCCAAGAAGCACACCCGCCGTCCTGACCACGAATGGGACCACATTGTCCGTGGCGCTGACGTTCAAAGCGTCTGGGTGGAGAATGCCAATGGCGAGAAAGAGCGTGATATCGATGGCAAACTTGATACATATGACCTCCGGGTCAAGTCGGTCGACCCCTCCTCACTTGGTGTTGACACTGTCAAGCAATATTCGGGTTACCTCGACGACAATGAGAACGATAAGCACTTGTTCTACTGGTTCTTTGAGTCACGCAATGACCCCAAGAACGACCCAGTTGTCTTGTGGCTCAACGGTGGCCCCGGTTGTTCGTCCTTGACCGGCCTCTTCCTCGAGCTTGGACCGGCCAGAATCAACGAGAAGCTCCAGCTTGTCGACAACCCATACTCCTGGAACGACAATGCCAGCGTCATCTTCCTGGATCAGCCTGTCAACGTCGGCTACTCCTACTCCAGCTCTAGCGTCTCCAACACTGTCGCCGCCGGAAAGGATGTGTACGCATTGCTTACCCTGTTCTTTAAGCAGTTCCCAGAATATGCTAGCCAGGACTTCCACATTGCGGGTGAATCATATGCTGGACATTATATCCCCGTCTTTGCGTCTGAAATCCTGTCACACAAGAAGAGCAACATCAACCTCAAATCGCTTCTCATTGGCAACGGTCTCACAGATGGTTTGACTCAATACCCCCAATACCGCCCGATGGCATGTGGTGATGGAGGATGGCCTGCTGTTCTTGACGAACAGTCCTGCCAAGCCATGGACAATGCCCTTCCCCGCTGCTTGAACTTAATTGAGAGCTGCTACAACAGCGAAAGCGTCTGGTCGTGCGTTCCGGCAAGCATCTACTGTAATAACGCTCTGCTAGCACCTTACCAGCGAACCGGCCAGAACGTCTATGATGTGCGCGGCAAATGCAAGGACAGCAGCAACCTATGCTATCCCGAGCTTGGCTGGATTAGCAAATGGCTCAATGACAAGTCTGTCATGAAGGCTCTGGGTGTGGAGGTCGATGGCTACGACTCATGCAACTTCGACATCAACCGCAACTTCCTGTTCCAGGGTGACTGGATGCAACCTTTCCATCGATTGGTGCCTGGCCTCATCGAGAAGCTGCCAGTGTTGATCTATGCAGGTGACGCTGACTTCATCTGCAACTGGCTTGGTAACAAGGCATGGACCGAGGCGCTTGAGTATCCCGATCACAAGAAGTTCGCAGCCGCTGAGATGGAGGACCTCCGCCTCGATGGCACCAAGGATGGACGCAAGATCGGAGAAGTCAAGTCTCATGGCAATTTTACCTTCATGAGAATTCATGCAGGCGGTCACATGGTTCCTCTTGACCAACCTGAAGCGAGCTTGGAATTTTATAACCGATGGTTGGCGAAAGAATGGTTCTAGACTATCAACATACGGGAGGATATGGTGAATGCGGAGTGATACTGCGTTGAACCCTCTGAGAGGGTTTTCTGTTTGGTCGATGGAAACCGGTGTGTAGATGGGGTGTGCTGAGGCTACGAGGATCAAGGCGAAGCATGGATTGCCAGCGGTTATGTGCATTGTATATTCCTGCTGAATTGGTATAGTGAATCGGAGCAAATCCATCAATTGAATCTTCCCTTCTTCTTGCCCCCTCGCATTGCCGTGACTATTCACGATCCGGAGCGCCCCAGATCGATAGTGTGTATATCTACTGCAGGTGATGTGGTGTTTATCACGATTGCCCGAGGCGGCTGACGGTGGCCAATATTTCCAGGCTATCATGGTAGGTCGACAATGATGAGGATGGAGACACAAAATGTCGATTCTATTGATAAAGATGAGAATGATTGGCTGATATGCAAGTCATCGTCGACTGGGATTGTCCTCTCATCACACCAATCACTCTCTGTCTAAGCGCCCAGTCTCGATGTGGGCTATCTCAATCCAGTATCGTCTTCTTTCCTCTACGCGCCCGGCTGATTCTCCCTCTCCCACTCATCCAACCTATCTCGTTCCATCCTCATCCCCCTCTGCACCTCAACATCACACGTTCACCATATGGCCAACCCGGTGCTTGGTCCATATGCGACCAGATGGCCAGCGACCTCTCCACCGCCGCTGTTGTATCTAAATATTGCCATCCCCGACGCCTCTTCGATTCTTTCCCTCTTCCCTCACGCAAGCAAGTCTTGTTAATTTTGGTTGTGCGGTAACAAAGAGCTATTCTTGAAAAAAGCATCTCATTTTTGTCTTTACGCGTTTAATCATTCCTGCAAAGAATTAGTGTCTGGTACACTATTGATCTGAACACCCTGAACATCAGTCAATCCGAGTTTCTGGTTCATATCAAAACCTTACGACCTGTGGCATCTTGAGCTGGACTCTTCCTGCTACATTTCTTCACACCAAACACCAATCTTTGCAGACTCTGTTCTAGCACGAGAAGAGAGATCTTTTCTTGGTCAATCACTTTCAAGAAGGAAACCATCATCGTTGCTGGTCGACGGTCATTCTTTCTACTAATAGCTCTTACTACTGTTACCGCACACCAATACTTGCTGTGCCTCTCCAGCAACTTAATCAGTCAACCTATCTGCTTTGTTGTTGTCGATACTGCTGCAACGCATCATTTGCTTTTTTTTTTCAGCCACTCTGAATCGACCTAATCCATTTCTATCCCAAGCGAAGGACGCATCTGCATTACTCCCGGCGAGTAGTGCTTGACTTGGTTCAAACATCCCTGCAAGATCGCTGTGCCGCACGAAATCTGCAGCATAGCCTCACGACAGCCAAATCTTCCATTCCATTTGGCTTCACTGCACACCACAGTCCAACACTACATCATCACGTCACCTCCTTCGCCCCAGTATCAAGTGTCTCCAACCTCATCATCAACCACGCTGTGTTGTCACGATTGCTGGTCAATCTGTTCATCACTAAGAACAAAAGCACCTTTCTCAAACCTTCCTAGACATCATCAACACTACCTTGACGTGTCTGTTCAGGAAGCTCTGCTCCGACTCAATCCATTGTCTATACGGCAATCACTTCACACGTGGCCATTGATCTTCACACTTGCTCTGCCTCAACGACCTTTGTCAACTTACTAGCATCTTTAATCAACAACATCAGCATCAGCATCAGCATATCTAATTCAGTCAAGCGATTCATTACGACGACAGCTCTTCAGCAGCACGACGAAACACCTTCACGCATTGTCAGGAATCAGACGTCACAACGACACAACATCTTCTATTAACTTGTAAGTCTATACGCCTTCTACTTCATCAGGGCAAGCTAATCAAATGCAGTCGGCACATACTAATAATACCTGGACAACTTTTCGAAACCAAAATCAAAAAACAATACCAGAATGTCGTCACCAGCAGTGCAGCTTTCATTCACCCTTCGCACTTCTCCTAATGTCCGCACTGTCCATCTCCTGGGTTCATGGGACAACTACAAATCCCAACTTCCCCTATCAGTGGTCAAAGATCCTGGTGCAAAGCCTGGTTCCTGGAAAGGTACCTTCCGCTTCCAAGGGGCAAACACGCTCAAACTCGGCTCACGTTACTGGTACTACTACATCGTGGACGGCTACCATGTCTCTCACGATCCAGCCAAGGAGTTCGTCACCGAGAAGACAACTGGTCGGAAACTTAACGTCATTGACGTGCCATCCGGCGGCAAGGACAGGGACCATGGTAAAGCGGAACGTCCCTCTGTCAACACCAACGTCTCATCCAATCGCTACAGTCGGGAAGTTCCAAAAGGCCGTGCTCTAAGCCCAGGCAAGATTCAGCATCCCAAGCCAAGCAAGCCGTACGCTTCACGTGGAGTACGTGAAGCCGACTACGACGATTCGCCGATCGACGACCTTGACGAGCGTTTCGCAGGATACCATATCCACGACCCTGCCTCGGCATCGCCGTCTGAGATTTCGGACGACGGGTCTTCCAGTGGTACGGCGTTCTCACGTTCGTCTCCGTCAACCTTGTCGAGCGTGAGCGACCGCAGCTGTCGATGCGAGCGGTACGGCGTGACTCGGTCAGGTCAACGCGTCAAACTTGACTGCGGAGGCAAGCGATGTGGAGGATGGAGTTCATCGGAGTGCGACTCTACAGGTAGCGAGGAAGACTCGAGCGAAGACGAGCGCTACCAGAAAGCTCGAGCACGTGCAGACGCGGAGAAGAGAGCAGCAGCGGCACACGCCAGCAAGGGGCGTAGCCACCCAGAGGAGAAGAGGAGGACAGTCGTGGTGGAGAAGAGGCGGAGATGAGTGAAGCTGCAATTGCTAATAGTGAGGGAGGTGAATGAATAGTCAGGTGACATGACCGGAAATACCTCTGTTCAGGAGCCAGGTTGGAAGACAATTGCCACACCGGCACGACTGCAGCCAGGGTGATCAGGCACGGCAACAGCAAAGGACAACAATCATGCCTGATATGAGTTGTACGAAGTCAAGCCGCCCGTGGCTGGGACCGGACTCGGACCTGTGCCGCCCGCAAAGAGGGTCAGGCAGTTTGAATACGACGAAAGGGGGCCAATGACGTGTGAGATGAGAGACCCATGAGGCAGAAGTTGCGTGGACTATCCCAATAAAAATCGCACGGCGGGCATGCCGAGGATAGTCATGCATGGTGGGATGGGGTAAGGGAGAGAATAACGTCACAAGGCAAGACTGGAGGCAGATATTGTGGAAGACGGGGAATGAAGGCGGTGAGAGTGAGGAGGTGGGTGTTGGTCAATGATGTCCATGGGGGCCATAAGCGGTCTGAAAGTACTCTTTACATACATCAGATCGCGGACAACAGGAGATCAGCCCATGCTTGCATCACATACGTCCTGTTCGGAGGATCTTCTGCATTGTTTCCTTGTCCTTGCCCCGTACTGATTCTCGAGCTCAGTTTGCGACGCGTAGCTGTATTCCTTCGCCCATGGGCCAGTAACCTGATATGCAGGTAGAGGTGCTGGGAAATTGGGGACATGGTGCCCACCCTTATACGTATTCCACGGACTTGCCGCTGATTATCGTCTCGGGCGTCGATGATTGCTACCGTGTCCCTGCAGAGTGTGGGAAGTATTCCGTCAACGGCCTTGAGCTGCTTACATGTAGAATTGGAGTTCCTCATCAGTCTTGCACCAGTGTTTGTTGCACCATCGTGGCAGTTTAAAGTTTGCGAATGGAATGTCCGGGTTTGCAGGCAACGATTCTCAACTAGCGCACAGACACCGGTCACGGCAGGCGTACAAGTAAGGTAGCCAAGCGATAGAAAGATACGGTCAGCAGAAGGAGCAACGGACGTGGTTCGTGCGCGCACGATTCACCCGCTTGGATCCGGAAGGAAAGATAAGAATGAAGGACGACGCAGTAAGGATGGAGTCGCGCAGACCTGAAATGTCTGAAAGGACGAGAAAACAACAGCAGTATGTGGTAACGTGGTGGTAGAGTCGGTCGATGGAAGGGCTTGTGTCTTAGATCGCTCAACGGTAAGATCGACAGCCGCGCTGTTACGACTGCTGGAAACGAGTTTCGCGCAGGACATCACACGCTGAACCCCATGCAGCGTTGACGGAGCGAAGTCTGATGACCGGTTCCGAGCCTACCTGATGCCTAAGGGTTCTTCAGCCATCGGGTATCACCCCTTCAAGCGCTCTAACCATCAAGCCTGTTTCCAGAAAAAGTGGCACGGTCTGACCAGTGTCGATCCTCAGGTGCAAATAGGTACTGTTTCTTATTGTCGTCTCGAAGTCCTTCACACACAACGATAGAACTTTATGCATTGTTAGAAAGGAGGTCATCAGCTCCATCGTGTATCTCTACTAGCTTGCTGTCAAGCACCCGTTGTCGCGAACCTGCAGAACTTCAATTTGAATGATCGATGTACTCCCCGTCAGACGGTGCCACTTTTTCTGGAAACCACTTGCCATGTGGGAGAGTGGTTTGTCTACGATCAGATCTTCTCTTTTTGACAGCAACGTCTTCTGCTTCCTTCTTGTCTCAAAGCTCAGAGTTCCAGGCCGTTTGCTCTTGAAGTTCCAGGCTCTTTCATTTAAAAATGTTGCGCCCTCGAAAAGACGTGCAAGAATTCATGATCGAAAATTCGTTGGGGCTTTTGTGTTCGCGGCATCGTCATCAACGGAAGGGTCTAGTCAGCCGAAAGTTGCAGTAGTGACCTTAGATAAGCTTGCATGGTTCGACCATCAGACCACGTTCGCATAATCGCACGTTGGCGCCGCCATTCGGGTCTGGCCGTCAGGGTCTTTGATTCGAGCCCATCTTCGGCTTGGGCGGTCTCGCCTTGGGCTAGCTGCTTGAACGCGTGACTGATTAAGGCTCTCTCTGACTGCACTCGAACGACAGCCGAACATCCGCTCCATTAGAGTGAAGGGCCATTACTTTGGAGGTGAAAGAGGGTGCTGCGTGGTAGGACACTGTTCGCTTAAGTAGTCCATCAAGACAACGCTGGGAGAGGTCAAAGCCATGCAGACAGTGTCGAAAGAGAGAAGGTTGAACAATGATGAGCTGGCGAGCTCTGATCTAGATTTTGAAGCATATTAGTTGTTCGGACGAGAGGGAATTCTGGCAGCTTGTCATGCCACTTTGGTCGTGCGTTTCCTTACGAGATGAGTTGCTAGCGGGATACAGAGGTAAACGCGGAACCAAACCTTACTCTACCTGCTGATCGGCTCATTGAATACCGAAGTTGATGCTCTCTCTGATGCAGTAGTGAGGCCTGAGCACCCCGCATCTCTGTGCGTTTCTTTTCCTTTGATCCTTACTCCCTGTTGCCGCAGACTTACTACTTCCTCTCAGCTCGGGTCTCGGGTCTCGTCAAAGGTGGGCGATCATTCATGTGCACATGCATCCAAGTCGGCTAGCTTGAGCCTCGCTCTGCTTTTCGGTAACCACAAGGACATCACAGGGCACCATCTGTCGCATGGTCGTGGTCCGAGGCCAGACCAATGATTGCCTCTGATTTGAGAAAAGCTCCTGATGAGCATACAGACCATACCTGGTTGTCATCTTGGCTGTAATGCAGCGTAACAATGCACCTTGGAACACTGTCTTGTGAAAATACCCCTCCGTACCAGAATAAACATACTTTCATTTGCTCCATTTTCGCGCAGCTTCATCCTGGTCCATTCCCACAGTATCCTCCTCGTTTCCAGATCACCCGTTCGCCCACAGTTCACTCCGGTCCAAGGTTGTCTGGACCATGGAGGCAGGTTGGCTCCAACTCGAGAAGATTTCCTTACACCCGTCAGGAGACGTAACATCGGATCTCCATCTCACGCGATTGATTGGATCTAACCCATGTCGGTCCACAGGATACCCAGATACCTCACAGATCTCGGCAGCTTCGGTCAGTGAGAATGCACAGTGCATGCTCGGCGACTGAGGGGTTTCCGCTCATCCTGAAGCTTCGAGTCTCAGGTCCAAAGGATCATGAGAGGGGTTGATCAAAGCTGCCAGTCTACATAAGGGCCACTTTCTCCGTGCATCATGCCATCAACTCCCTCGCTCCAAGTCACAGTAGAGAAGCATACCATCTCCTCACTCTGTTTACCAACATAAACTACCTTCCACTACATACACCTTTCCACCCAATCAACATGTCGTCCCACAAGATCCCCGAAGAACAGTGGGCGCAAGTCATTCAGAAGACTGGCGGACCTCTTGAATACAAGAAGATCCCAGTCGCTAAGCCCGGCCCAGAAGAAGTCCTCGTCAATATCAAATACTCTGGCGTCTGCCACACCGATCTCCACGCAGTCAACGGCGACTGGCCTCTTGCGACGAAACTACCACTTGTTGGTGGTCATGAGGGTGCTGGTTACGTCGTAGCTCGTGGTGAGCTGGTTACGGACGAAATCTGCAAGATCGGTGAAGCTGTCGGTGTCAAGTGGCTCAACGACTCCTGCTTGTCCTGCACCTTCTGCCAACAGTCCGACGAACCCCTCTGCCTCACCCCCAAGCTCTCCGGCTACACAGTCGACGGTACCTTCCAGCAATACTGTATCGCCTCCGCACGACACGTCTCCCACATCCCCGAAGGCGTTCCCCTCGACGAGATTTCACCCGTCCTTTGCGCCGGTATCACGGTCTACAAGGGGTTGAAAGAGTCGGGAGCCAGACCAGGACAGACAGTCGCCATCGTAGGCGCTGGTGGCGGGTTGGGAGCTTTGGCACAGCAATATGCAAAGGCCATGGGTCTGCACACCATCGCCATTGACACTGGTGATGACAAGAAGAAGCTTTGCGAACAAATGGGATCAAAAGTGAGTTTCTCGGCGTTCGTACGTGAGGATCAATACTGACTGCTCGGAACAGCATTTCATCGACTTCTCCAAGTCCAGCGACGTTGTCAAGGACGTCAAGGCCGCTACCAAAGACGGCCTCGGTCCCCACGCCGTCATCCTAGTGGCTGTCAGCGAAAAGCCCTTCCAGCAAGCCGCCGAATATGTCCGCCCCAGAGGTACCGTCATTGTCATCGGTCTCCCTGCCAAAGCCTATATCCGAGCACCCGTGTTCGAGTCAGTGGTGAAGATGATCAGAATCCAAGCCTCATATGTCGGTAACAGACAAGACGGTGAGGAAGCTTTGGACTTTTTTGCCCGTGGCTTGATCAAGGTGCCATTCAAGACGGTGGAGTTGAAGGACCTTCCCAAGGTGTACGAGATGATGCACGCAGGCCAGATCGCTGGACGATATGTGCTCAAGATGCCCGACGCTGAATAGACTTGCAGCTCAAAAGTGAGGTCATGAGGAGTTTGAATGAGTCGGATCGATCATCACGTGGCGGTTATGGTTATGATATGATATGAAAAGGATCTCCGACGAACCTGGGTAGCATGTATGTGTATGCTAGACATTTGATGACCCATTGCATTTGGATATCATCACAAGTGACGCCTCGCAGACTCTCTCGAGATGGTGATAAACGAAAGGATCTGGGGCCTGATCGAGGCGGACCAGGATTTCCCATGATGCCCGGAGCAAAGTTAGTCCGTTCCGATGCACCCCTCATAGTCTACCGCCAAGCCGGTTTCAAACAAAAGTGGCACCGTCTGACAGGGAGTCCATCGACGATACAAATCGGAGTTCTATAGGTTCGTGATAACGGGTGCCTATACAGCAAGCTAGTAGGGATACTCGATGGAGCTGATGACCTCCTTTCTGACAATGCATGAATCTCTCTCGTTGTGTGCGAAGGACTTCGAGACGACAATAAGAAACAACACTCCGTTGCAGTTGACAAGCGACACTGGTCAGACCGTGCCACTTTTTCTGGAAACAGGCTCACCGCCTCCTCCTGGTTTTCCTCTTTCACCAAGCCATCGTCTCCCAACTTCTTTTGTGTAGTCCTTCTCTACTAATCCAAAAACCTATGTTGATGCCACCATGGTATTTTAGTCAGCGCAATCGATGATCCACAAGTGGCTTTGGTCAGCATTTCAAAGTCGCGCAAGATATCAGTCCAAGACTCTCTGTGCAGGCGATATCCGGCGTCAATGGCAGGGCGATGCAGGTGGGGCGACACTTGAGACTGACGACCAAGAAATGAGTCAGCCTGCATATATCCATCTCCCACAAGCAGTCCAGCCTGGACTTCTCATTCGTCATTGTACAACTAATCACTCCGGCTTCCCTTCGATACGCTGCAAGAGACACCGCCGCCTGGTGCAACAGTGGCTACAATGAACTCAAAACTCGTCGCACTTGGCCGAGTCGGGAAGTACCTCTTTCCTTATCAGGCTTTTCGAGGCGCCATGGCGTGTTGCCCAGGCTTCTCCTCCTCGTCACCGTTGTAAGTCCAACTATAAGACGTTACCTAACCAGCAGGTCTTCTGATCCCATTGGCCGTTTTCGTGTTTGGATCACATGATTATGGCCACCGAACGAAACCAAGCACAACCTAAAGGGCACCTTCCTGTACTTGACCAAGGCCGAACGTCTATGAGAGAATTAGCCCATAGAGACGTCCAGACGGCGTATCATCTACAGCCTTCGCCTCTTCATGTCTGGGGTGTTGATGTGGGATTAAGTCCAAGATCAATCTTCTGATCTCCCTCGCTCGCTGACTCAACCACATTCTCAAGTATAATATCCCCCCAGGTGAGAGATCGCGGAGCGCGACATCCTGCTCCGCCACGTGCCTGAAGTTCTTGCAAAATGAAGAAGTCCAAGTTCATGTTCATCAACAAAAACCCTGAGTCCGATTCGCTCTCTCACAGCAACAAGAAAGAGCGCATCCAAATACACAGTCATGTCCAGAAAGACCGCCGGTACCACAAGTCCCAGAACGGCATAATCATCACAGCTCAGCTACCTCATCTGCAGCCTGGTCGTGCCGGCAGCAGCTCAGCAACCTCCAGTGGCCACTTGGCAAGCGAGAAAGGGGTCGAACCAAGACATTCCAAGAGGAAGGGTTCGAAGCTACTTCTCAGCCAAGTCGGATGTAATGTGAATAGTGGCAATAGTGGACAGACGCAGCCACAGGACGCGAACATCGATCCTCTTCTCTGGGTAATGTCTCAACACAACGACTCGAACCAATCATCTCCAGACGGTATTCCGGTATTTCCAGCTTCAGCAGAAGAAAACTTCGACCCCTTCGACGTCACTTGTGTCAGAGTCGACCAGTCTATACACAATCTGCTCCAGTATTTCCTCAGAGTCCATCATCCTGCTACATGGCATCTTGAAGCTGGGAAGGAGCAGAATTATGCTTTTCGATACGATGCCTTGTCAGTCATTCAAGGCTGTCTACACGATCAGTACAACATGTACTCGTTGTTAGCATCCATGTCCAGCTACATGACGTTTATCGATGCCATACCACCTTCGGGTCATGGCAATTTCTACATTCACAAAGCTCTGCAGTCTTCCCAAAGATACGTTGAAAGCCGTCAACCACTAACCAGCAGGACGATTTTCAATACTTTCCACCTTGGTTGTGCAGAATGGTATAGGTACAATGTCGACGCGGCGGTCGTGCATATGAAGGGTGCGAAAGCAATGGTCGACTCACTCGGCGGGTTGGGGTCACTACAGGGTCCGCTCGTGGAGCTACTTCTCAATGGCGACGCATACATCGCAGCCGAGATGAACCGAAAGCCACTCTGGTCCCATGCCGATTTCGAGCCCGGTGAAGACCATCCTATGATCGGTTATGCCCTCCAAGAACTTCAGAGAGTCCAGTCAGGCAAGGTCCGGACGGCAGTTGGCCTGCTCACGTCCACACAGCAAGAGATCGTCCCGTCAAGTCTACGATGGATCATCCTAGATCTGACGGTCGTGCTGTCAGCACTGAAAATATCTCAGTCGTCGGCTCGCAAGGCCGACAAGTTACCCAAGGGTGGCCTGCACTGGATATATCTCCGTAACCTAGCCATCAAACATCGCCTCCTGGAAATCGATCTGGAGGACCCCAGAAGCGAAGCCATTCGCATCGCAGTGCTCTTGTGGATATATATGTGTTTCACATACGCCGGACGACGGAGATCAATCAAAATCATTGCCCCTTTCCTGCGGCAGACTCTGCTGAGAACATCGAAAAATGATTGGACTGGCCACGAAGAAGTCCACCTCTGGACGTTGTGCATCGGAGGTCTCTCAGCTACGCTAGGTAGCGACGAACACACATGGTTCCTGACGGAGATCAAGGACAGTCCCATAGGCACACTTGGCGATTCGGAGGTCATCTTCGACGTCCTGGTGAGCTTGTCGCATAAATTCTTCTACCTCGAGTCGGCGCAGAAATCCATACTGAAGGCTCTCGCACAAGGTATTTTTGCCACGACCCCGGGCAAAGCGGCATCAAAAGCGTGAGTCGGTCCAAACATCAAGAATTTGAACAACCCCGCGCACTGAGGAATGACAGAGCATACCGCCAGATGACAAGCGTGGCTGGACGCGCGCCTCCAGCTTCTTCCTGGAAATCACGAGGTCGCGCTCCTCAGGCTACAAATGCGACCCCAGAGCTTGGAAGTGCTAGAGAACAGATGGACGGCGACGCCGGCTCAGTCAGGTCCAGTATCATGTTTGCTTCTGAGTAACTGGGCCAGCGCAGTTTCTGGGAGAGGGGCAACATCGGCCAAATGGCTGCCCATGAATCACTAACCCTCCCCGCAATCTCTTCACTACGCACACTCATACTCGGGGAGTTGGAGATCGAGACCCCGACCACTTCCCGACACACCCCCACCTTCAACTGCGATTTCCAATGCATCGGCACTTGTACCTTTCGACATTGTTTCTTGGGTGTTATCTCCGACCCGTCATCACTGCCTTGTTTACTTGCCGGGGAAACTGGAGTAAGCCTCCATCTCGGAATTTGTGTGGGACGCGAATATATTACTTTGCAGGGCAGCAAAACTGAAAGCACCACAGTGATCAGCACCATAACCTCCACTGACAGAAATCTAGCTCAATCAATATGACTACCAACGGCACAAACGGCGCCAACGGCAGCAAAGCCTCCCTCTCAGCCTTCGATACCTCCTCCACCATCCCTCTCTGGCTCGATGGTGAGCAAGTCACACTCTCCTCTACATTTGACGTCGTCTCCCCTGTCGATCATAAGACATTGTACAAGTGTTCTGCAGCCGACGAAGAGGATGCGCTCAAGGCGATAGAATCGGCACAGAAGGCTTTTAAGACATGGTCGAAGACGAAACCCGGCACAAGGAGAGACATTTTTCTTCGAGCAGCAGAAGGATTCAAAAAGAGAAAACCCGAGCAGGCGCACTATGCCCACACTGAGACAGGCGGACCGGCGTCCATGACTGACTTTGAACATGGCCTTGCGTACGAAGCGTGTCTGAGCGTCGCCGGTCTGATCCAGCCTGCCCTGACTTCATCAGCACCCGTCGTCCAGGATGAAGGTGCCTCTGCACTTGTCGTCAAAGAGCCCTATGGCGTTGTCCTAGGTATTGCGCCTTGGAATGCTCCTCATGTCCTTGGTCTGCGCGCTTGTTTACAACCATTAGCCATGTACGTCACCTTCCAATGGCCGTCCGCCGAATCCATGCTAACAGGTCTGCAGGGGAAATACCGTGATTCTGAAAGGTCCCGAGGCCGCACCCGCGACATATTGGGCCATCGCCGGGATCCTGCAAGAAGCCGGCCTCCCAGCAGGCTGTCTGAACACACTCTACCACCGACCCGCAGATGCGGCGAAAGTCACCAGCACGCTGATCAACCACCCGGCCATCAAGAAAATCAATTTTACCGGCTCCACGGGCGTGGGATCTATCATCGCATCTATGGCCGGCAAGCTCCTGAAGCCCACTGTGATGGAGCTTGGCGGCAAAGCCCCGTCAATTGTCTGCGACGATGCCGACATCCAGCATGCCGCCCTGCAGTGCGCGCTCGGCGCTTTCATCCATGCCGGACAGATTTGCATGGCGACAGAACGTATTTTCGTCCACGCCAAAATCGCAGACGAGTTCCGCGAGGCCCTGAAAGGAACGATGGACAAAGTCTTTGGCGAGGGGGGCATGGACGTGCCACAGCTGGTTACATCGGCGCCGGTCGAGAAGAACAAGAAACTCCTCGATGATGCCATCTCGAAAGGTGCAAAGGCAATCTACGGCGACCCCAAACAC
Organism: Exophiala viscosa; assembly: GCF_022695815.1. NCBI lineage: Eukaryota > Fungi > Ascomycota > Eurotiomycetes > Chaetothyriales > Herpotrichiellaceae > Exophiala > Exophiala viscosa. Next base: position 191,515 of record NW_026944368.1, on the reverse strand, counting down.
CACGAGGAATCTAAGACTAAGATGCGACCTGTCATTATCGAGAACGTCAAGCCGGATATGGACATCTATTTCACCGAGTCCTTTGGGCCGACCGTGTCACTGTATATCGTCAACTCGGACGATGAGGCGATTGCCATTGCCAATGATACCGACTATGGTCTGAGTAGTGCCGTGTTTACTGAGGACCTGCGTCGCGGGCTACGTATTGCCAGGCAAATTGAGAGCGGGGCGGTGCATATCAATAACATGACTGTTCATGACGAGGCGGCTTTGCCGCATGGTGGTGTCAAGAAGAGCGGTTTTGGGCGGTTTAATGGTCTACCGGGCTTGGAAGAGTGGGTGAGGACAAAGGTAATTACGTGGAAAGACTGATATGTTCATCCCTGAATGTCGTTGTTGGGTTGCAAATACCCTGTCGACCGGGACTTGGGTCAGGGTGGCTGTTCATGTATATGATCATACTATGCACTCTCTATGCGAAGTTCGTGGTGCAACGTATAGTCCCACTGTCAGAAGATATGAAATTGAGTTCGTAGTGAGAGAAGAAGAGAATATCAAAACAGCATGTTATGCGTTGTGCGTCGTGTCAGTATTCTCAAGGGAAAGTCATTGAGATTCAACTTCATGTGTTTCTCGCTAATTAAGTGACGCATCCTTGGTATCTCGTCAAGATATACCCATTCCCAACGCCTCAGCATCATGTGAAAAGGTAGCCATCTTCAACCTGCCACGCCGTGTATCCTTCTCAGTATCCAAGGTAAATCCCGTTCCTTGTTCATGCGTGTCCGACCACTGGGCAAATTGCGCCCTTGGGCGCGTTCTCGACGCTTGGGTGTATGTGCACTTTGCCCTTGTGGTGACCCAGTGTAGCATTCGTCACAGGGCAGACATCGCCATCCTTTGCGTCTGCGGTGGAAGGGTGATCTGGAGGGAGGACGCTCGAGACAGTGCCAACGACTGGACAGATGGCTTCGTCCATCTTCTGCTGCTCAGGACGGCTGACAATCTTGGAAAGGGCAGGGCAGGCCCCAGCATTGGAAAGATCAGACGAGTTGTCGAAGATTCCAGGGTGTTTGTGAAGGTTGTGGTGATGGTCGGTGGTGGCCTTCGTGACTGGACAGACGAGACCAGGCTGGTCCGCGTCGAAAGAGGGGTGTTGGGGAGGGAGGACTGTATTGGTCGTTCCAACGACTGGGCAGACTTCGGCCATGGTGATAATTGATTATGGAGGAATGACTAAACGTGCACAGTGTGATAAGTAGAGTCCTGCGAAGATGAGGCTGTAGTGAAGGAAAAAGAAGGACAAGTAGGCCAGAAGAGTGTTGGAAGGAAGTGCACGGGCAACAGGCAGTGTAGTGGTTGTGGTCAGGCGGCAGACCGCGATAGTTTTGATTATTGATTGACTGGTTTGGGTGAGAGGATCAGCCTTGCAGGAGTGAGCGACGTCACTCTGCTTTCCCCGCGACCCAAAGGGGAATTCCCGATGGCCAATCAGAACCAACTAGTTGTAAGCCCATATGAGGCGAGTACAGAACTTCTCAGACCTTCACGACTCTAGCCATTGCTGAAGGAACCTCACTGAGCTTCATCTGCTCGGAATCGCCCATTGGCAACCTTCCGCCTCGGACATTGACCTGCATCGCCTGCGCCAGAAGCTTCGGGTGCCCAAGTCCACTGTCCCTCTCTGATCTCCATTTGACAAAGTTGTCCATCTCAGTCCCGATTTTGACATGCTTGTTATCATGCCGCTGGACATCGACTGTGGTATATGGAACGGCTTTTGACCCAGAGACATGTTGTCCGGCGATAATTTCGCGGCTCTCGGGTGGATAGTCGTGGCCCGTGTACAGCTTAAAGTGTGACGGTAGAGCGAGTAGCTTTTGCATGGATTGATACAGATCGGTGGCTGATCCTCCTGGGAAATCGCAACGAGCAGATCCAACATCTGGATTGAAGATTGAGTCTCCCGTGAAGACATTGGATCCAATCACATATCCAATGTGGTCCGGAGTATGACCAGGTAGATGGATGACCTTGGCTTCGATGTTGCCGATAGCGAATGTCTCATCGTCGGCAAAGGTATGATCGAAAGCGCCTTCCAGGTCTATGGCAGGAATGTTGTAGACCTTGGACATGGTCTTTTGAACCTGGCTTATCCGTTCACCAATGCAAACCAGAGGCGACGGTGATGTGGGCTGCCGTTCCGCAAGAACGTTTTGAAGATAGCGAGAGGCAGTCAAATGATCAGCATGAGCATGAGTTTCGAGGATCCGAGAGACGGTATAGCATTTCCCAGCGACCAGATCGAGGATCTCATCGGCTGCTCGCGTGGTGATCTTCCCAGTCGGCTTGTCGTAGTCGAGTACCGGGTCAATAACCACAGCTTCCTTTGTTATTTCATCGGCCACTAAATATTGCCAGGTGCCAGTAACAGGTTCGAACAGAGTATGAACTTTCGGCTCCATGGTCAATCTTGCAAAAGAGTTTGCAGACTCGAGGAAGAAGACAATGCTCTAAGCGAAGGTCAGTGATATATGTAGACACTGTCTATCCCTCTGACATTAGCCCTGCTTCTGACGGCTTGTAAAGCATGTGGCGAAGAAATCATGAGTAAACATCCCCGAGTGCACAAGGCTGGCTGACGTTCGGCTTATAGATAACAGACCCCGATATGTCTTCAACGAGGGATCAGCCGGGGACACTCGTTAGCCCCATTGATTAACGTCAACCCAATCTGATAGCCACGCACGGCACCTCCAGAGTATTATGTGTATGAGTACGACCGCGTGGCCCTCGGATCGCCGAGCCCACAATTTGACGTGTTGACTGGGATAGAGTCTTGTTCCCCGATCATGGGGGTGGTAGCCCAGCTGTTGGCCGCTCTTGTCGTGCCGGGCTTCAGCAACATCGTAGCATATATCTCGGCCCTCATATGAGGTCGGGGTACTTATTCTAGATGTGTTGATGGTGTATGTGGAGAGACATGCAGAGAGGCCGAAAGATAAAGCTAGCCATCGATATCCGTGGATCCGAAGTGAAGTGACATGTGCGGAGAAAGACATGAGTTTCAACCTGCGAACCCTCACAATATCTCTCACTGATGGAACACCTCCCGTAACAAATTCCTTCGCGGTCCCCTCTCATCATGATCTCCAAAGACATCATGTCGGCGACCGACGACATTCTCAAAGAAAAATACCCCGCGAAAGCTCACTGTCGCCGCGTCGCCAAATACCTCACCGACGCAGGCTTCCCACAGGATGGAGTTATCTACCTCGAAGCCCAGAAGACACACATGGTCGAAGATGACGACCAAGCCCAGCACTTCCGTCAACGTCGCTATTTCTTCTACCTATCCGGCTGCAAACTGCCTGACGCCTACATAACATACAACATCCCACAAGACCACCTCACACTCTACATCCCACCGATCGACCCCGACAGCGTAATATGGGCAGGACTCCCTGAGTCGAAAGAGGAGGCTCTAGCTAAATACGACGTCGATCACGTCCTGTACACAGATGAAGTCAACGCCGCCCTTGCGGCATACGGCCCGTCGCAGAAGACCACAGTTTACGCGATCCCCGAACAAGTCAGCGAGCACATCACATTCCTCCCCTTCAAAGCCACCGAATTTACATCCCTCAAAACCGCCATCGACGAATGCCGCGTTGTCAAAGACGCCCATGAAGTCGCCCTGATCCGCAAAGCCAACCAGATCTCCACGCTCGCACACATTGAAGCCTCCAAGGTCGTCTTGACTGCCGAAAACGAACAAGAACTCTACGGCGCCTTCATCGGGACATGCATATCACACGGCGCCCACGAACAAGCATACCACAGCATCTGCGCGAGCGGCACATCATGTTCAACTCTGCATTACATCCGTAACGACCAACCTCTCCGCGAACGTCTCAACATCCTCCTCGACGCAGGCGCCGAGTACGATTGCTACTGCGCCGACATCACACGCACGTTCCCCATCAACGGGACATTCACGCCCGAATCCAAAACAATCTACGATATCGTTGACGAAATGCAAGCCTCGTGCTTCAAGCTGCTTCACGCCAACGTGAAATGGGAAGATGTACACGAGAATGCCCACCGCATCGCAATCCGCGGATTATTGAAAGCCGGGATCTTAACAGGCGACGAGACCGAAATCTTCGATAAACGAGTCAGTGTCGCATTCTTCCCCCACGGTCTAGGACACTATCTGGGCATGGACACGCACGACACGGGCGGCCACGCCGACTACGACGATCCCGACACATTGTTCAAGTATCTCCGCGTAAGAGGCGAAGTGCCCGCCGGTGCCGTCATCACTGTCGAGCCGGGCATATATTTCTGCAAATTCATTCTCGATCCAGTCCTAGAAAATCCCGAGTTGAGCAAGTACATTGACCAATCCGTGCTGGACAAGTACTGGACCGTCGGCGGCGTGAGGATCGAAGACGACGTGCACATCACACAGGATGGGTACGAGAATTTGACGGACACCCCGAAGCTATGAGACCTCTTCACTTGGGCTTGATAAAGATACAGCGATGGACTCGAATTTCAAATATGGTAGCTCTATGCCATTGCATTTGACGAGCCTCTGATTGCAAAGCAGTGATCATCCGACGCTGTATATGAGGGACTCGGTAGAGATATTGAGCACTCATGCCCATTTGACCCCGAGGCGCTCCCCACGTTGGACGGTGCCAGTTATCCTGGAAACAGGCTCTCTGTCTGGGAGAGGCAGTACGACGACGATACAAGTACATAGTCCAGCAAGTTCGGGATAGCGATTGCCCTGACTTTTAGCCGGAAGAAATGGACTTGGAGCTGATGCGCTTCCTCCTGCCAAAGACTGATGCTATATCGTTGTGTGCGAAGGGCTCCTGGACAACAAGCGGAAAGGTATCTGTTTGAACATGAAGAGCGACCAAATCTATACATCTTCTTCCTGCTCTTATTATCGCGACGACGGTTGAGTTCGTCTTTTCTGCATCGGTCAATAACGTCGAGGCGAATGTGCTCTGCGCCTCGACGATCTTGTCCCGTTGGTTCTCTGCTATGTCGGAGCTTTCGTTAGACATGGTGGGCAATCTTATTGTTGAGTAAAAAGAGGTTCAAGGACTTCAACACCATCAATGGGTAGACATGGGTAACTTGTTCTATATAGCTAGAATGTCCATCGCATGACTCTCTACTGAACTATCGACAAAGTGGAGTGCCAGGACTAAAAAATCTGCATGCCATTCGGACTTTCATGTAATAGTGTTCTATATTGTGGACTGACCATGCCAGAGATAAGACAACTGTTTCTCTCCACCATTTCCTTTCCTCGTGAGTCGTCCCATTGCGGCCTCAAAATCTGTCGCAACGCCATTGATAAGATAGCTTAGCGAGGTTATATTGATCTTTGTCCAATGATATATGCTTCAGAGAGCCGCGCACCCGCATTTACTGGCACGAGGCTCCCGTGCCAAGGCGCTGCTGTATTGCTTGCGTGCGCTGGTTGCGTATGCAATGGACTCCACAGGATGCCAGGTCACCAAGGAAAAGTATCCTATCTGGCAATGTCGAATACTATGTCAATCGCGGATCTCGTCGCCTGTCAAGTAGTAAGCAGTAAGTATTTCGCGTTGAGAGGTGGTAAAGTCTCCAGACCTCGTGTGCATGTCTATGGATACAGAAACTCCGTGGCGAAAGTACTGTAGCTTGAAACTAAGTCCTTGGCCTTGACGAGCGCAAAGAGGTACAGGATGTCCGCGGGAGTAGGCGGTTTTCGACGCGAGTGTACGTACACAATATTTTGTGCTTGAAAAAGGCTCATGTCAATTTGTGTCTGCGAAGTTCCCCGGAGAACAATTAGACAGCAAAGCTCGTCTTGATCCGAATGTGGACGTTGAAGCCCTGACTCATGGGTCTACACGACGAGCCTGTTTCCACAAAACGTGGCACCGTCTGACAGGGCGCACATCGAAGGCACAAGTTCGAAGTCAAGCTGGTTCACAACAGCCGAAGCCTTGACAGCAAGACAGAAGCACTTTACAGTAGAGCTGATGGCCTCCCCCATACCAAAGACCAACACTATATCGTTGTGTGCGAAGGTCTTCGGTATGACAACAAGACCGGCATCTACTTGAAGCTGACCAGCTACAGCGGTCAGACTGTGCCACTCTTTCTGGAAACAGGCTCGACGACAAGCCAATCCCTAGAATAAGCGGCACTATCCGAACCTTGTAGCTCGTACAGTCTCAATCCGCTATACTCCATAACTCTTTCTTGTCTCTATCCCACTGTCTCGACTTCTACGCCCTTACCCTCCGCTCCATTGAGGTGATAGTCCTTCGTGGTATTCCAGATCCTCCATTCCCCTGCATTGACAGGCTCATACAACCTCTGCTCCGCACTGCTCAGTACAATCGGATCAATCATGGTCTCCGGATCAGGATGCACGAAGAACGGAATACTAAATCTCGCTGGCAGCACATCTCCCACATATTTATCCAGTGACGGCGCGACGACGCGATGTTTCGTCGACTTCACCCGTCCATTCGTATACCGCGTCAACAGCTCCGCGATGTTGACCAGCACAGTCCCTGGGACGGGTGGTGCAGGCACAAACTTGCCATCGTGATAAGGGTCAATTTCCAAGCCGCCAATGCCGTCTTGGAACAACAGTGTGCACAGTCCAAAGTCGGTATGCGGCATGATGCGAGCGTGGCCTTGCTCCTCGATCACTCGCCGCTTGAGTGGTGGATAGTGGATCAGGCGCATTTGTGGGTCTGCATGTTTAGTGACATGTGTGAAGAAGTCGTCGCCCAAGCCCAAAACCATAGCGAGACATTTCAGCACGTCCATTGCCAGACTTAGACATTGTCCATAGAAGGTGTCGAGCTTTGTCTTGAAGTCAGGTAGGTGAGTCTCATCCGGGCACAAGGTGTTCGTGAACCGCCGATGCTCGTAGCATTCTTTGTGGTCGTTAATGCCTTCGGCTCCGTCGGGCGTATAGCCCTGGTTGACGCGCGCTTCGCTGAGTTTATAGTTGAGTTTCTCCGAGAGAGGGAGGTCGAAGAAGGTTTTAGCCTGGCACAATCATCAGAAATGGATATGGATTGTGGCAAGTACTTCCGGGTCAGGGCGTGGTAGTGTTGATAGGGATAGTGACAAGGCTGAAATGAAAAGGGGGTCTACGGAGAAAGCATAACTCCCGGTGCCGCGTGGGGAGACTTACCAACGCGAAGATCTCATCGACTCTTTGCTGTGGAATACCGTGGTCTTTCAGATAGATGAAGCCCACAGTCGAGAACGCATTGTAGACTTGCTGAGCAACTCGTTGCTGGTCAGCTCGGTTTCCGGTGAGGAATCTCTCGAAGGAGACGATCGGAATAGCGTCCGTCATGATAGGCGATCTGGTGTTTTGCGGAATTCTGGAGAGGATGAGGATGTGGTTGCAAGTTGCAAGTCCAAGAGCCTATCGATGAGCTGTTACGCAGATTGCATTCCCGACAAACACAGATCACTGTTTCAATGCTGTGGAGTGGACGACCCCATACAACAAAATATATGAGGCCTAATATCTGAGGTTCGGGGCAGACCACCCTCGTGTACGCTCCGGCCTTCAAAGACTGGTCCAGTGCGTGATCAGATAGCAAGATTGGGGCGAGATTCGAGAGATGGGGTACTGTTGCCTAATTGATGCTATCAATGCATGCGATGCATAACTAGGTACGGAAACGCATGAGCAGTCGAGGTAGTGAGGAAAGCGACTCGGTCAAAAAGATAACGAAGTCTGAGCGGGGTTGCGCCCCAGTACACATGATACGAGTACCACCATTATTACGGGGATGTCCACCGTATGCCAACGACACAGGTCAACAGCCAATCACGGATGCCGGGCTGGTATGCCATAGTCTATCATAGTATGCCGGCTTTTCCCTGAACCACGCAGATCTCTACCACTCTTGGTAAATGTGAAGAGATGTACGAGCATACTACAGTATGCATACGGCGAAACACCGTGCTTGGCTGCTGTTGATTCGACTGGTTGCTGATCAACATCGTGCCGCTACACTTGGACAGCCTTCAAACTAAGATGCAGCAGATATCGCCAACCAAATGACTCGTATCTGTACCAGGCTTCCTGTACCATATCAGGAAGTCGAGCGTCTTTCATGCCCCACGTATCTATGCCTCGACGAGGTGTCGGATCTCGGCGCAAGACTCGCAGTCATGGTAAAGGTGTTGTTGCGGATATTATCACGAACTGATAAAGCCTCAACACATCAATTGACGACTGTGCAGTGCAATCGCCCGGCAGATAAGGCGTCTACGGATCCCAGCAGCATAAGGCGTGGTCGAAGTTTTTCTACTCGATGTCACCGAAGACTCTGTCCACGATTGCACTTCCTCTCTCGTTGCGACCACCAATTCCTCCTGACTTTGTAGGTCCAGCTCAGACTCGAGCGGTCATGGCGCACTCGCAGCATCCAAGGAATCACCTGTCGCGATGTATCCCGAAGTCTCAAAATCTACTCCTGGCGGCCATAATCGCCGTTTCAGTGGTAGACTCGGTACTCCTCGGCTACGACAGTAGTCTGATGGGCAGCCTGAATGTAATGCCAACATACACCAACTACTTCTCCTTGATCACAGCAACCAAGTCCCTGAATACGGCGATCTCATATGTTGGCGGATCGTGCTCGGCCGTTGTCGCTGGCTTTGTGATAGACTGGATCGGACGAAGAAAAAGCATCTACCTGTCTGCCGGCCTGACATTGATTGGCGCTGTCATTCAAGCAGCCGCCCAGAACATTGGAATGTTCATTGCTGGCCGATTCATAGTCAGTGAGCACGAGTAAAGATTTCTGCAAGACAGAATATACTGAATGCTATCAGGCTCTGGCCTCGGGTTTGCGCAGACAGCATGCCCGACATACGTGGCAGAGACTGCTCCATTCAAACACAGACCCCTTGCTCTAGGCCTTTACTACGCATGCTGGGGCGTCGGCACACTTCTAGCTTCGGGAGTCTGTTATTCAGTAAGTGATGGTTCATATGGGATGGGGCACACTAACAACATCTAGACTCAACACTACTCCTCGACGTGGGCATGGAGGACTCCTAGCTTGGTCCAGATCGTGCCGAGCATCCTCTGCTTCATTGTCTTGATCTTCCTCCCGGAGTCACCTCGATGGCTCATAGACCAGGATCGCCATGACGAAGCATTGGAAGTGCTCGCCATGGTCAACGCTCATGGAGATAAAAACGACCCGGTCGTTCTTGTCCAGTATCGAGAGATTAGCGACACCATCGCTTTCGAAAAGAGTCGAGAGCTGTCGTTCCTCTAGTCCTTCACAACTAAGGGAAACCGCAAACGACTGCTCATTACCGCGACCTTCTCCATCATTGTTATGTTGCCGGGCACCAATATCATCACATTTTACTTCGGTACCATGTTGTCTGAAAGCGGGCATCGAGAATCCAACCACGCAGCTGGAGATCAACATTATTCTGACCTCGTGGACTCTGGTTGTTTCACTACTGGGCGCCTGGTTTGCTGAGCTGCCATCAATGGTGTCAAACGTGACTGTCTCGCCCGAGTCGACGGTCAATACTGGAGGAATCGCCTTGGACCATTTCACATTTTTCTGATTTCGATTGATATGGAAGGAGCAAGACATCTCTGCAGCCTCCTTTCTCGAGAACAACTTATTCGAGCACCTAGCAGCCGTTGTCCTCCAGGGACCAAAGTAGGTGAGATATTCGTACAACAGCTATTGGGAGAAGTGGAAATAACAAGGAGACTTGCACGGTGAGACGACCTCACTTCTGCTCTCACTTCTGCTCTCACTTGACCGTCAAATAGCTCGTACAGTGAATGCGGCGTCGCTTCCGACCAATCATATCGCCATGAAAACAGCGTGACGAGGAGGTCGCCGGCGAGCATGTGATAGTTGTAGACGAGCATGTGATCATCGGCAGGCCTATAAGTAGGTGCTTCCTCGCTCTTCTCAACCTTCATTCTTTCCTATCACTGCCACCACCACGACCGACTTCGTTCTTCTTCGCTCTACTCAGCCAGCTTCCCTCGCAAGCAGACGACGGTCCGTATCTCTCGGCGGAGTTGCGCCTCTTGCTGTCGCTAGCTCACCGGATTCTCACCTGCACGTTCTTCTCGGCCAGTCTTCAAGATGCCGGAGTACGATTTGGACGAGTCTGGTAAAGTCGATCTTGCTCAGTATGGTATTCCTCCGTATGAGCCTGAAACCTCGCCATACAACAGGGACAGCCTCGCCGAGTGGGAGGACTCCGACACCGAGCCTGATGGGGCAGATGACAGCACCGACAGAGATGTCAGCGATGACGACGACACAGGATCAAAACCCTGGACAGTCTCGAGGCTTGCTGAAGTTGAGGTGCAGCTTTCTTCATGGGGGAGAATCCAAAACCCGCTGAAGGCCAAGTATGCCAGAGAGATTGCATGTTTGAGATTCGCCGAGCCGCCCACCGAAGACGAGCTTGAGAAGGAAATCAACTTCATTGAGAGCATCGACTCTCTCAATGTCGTCAGAACATACAAGTCATATGGCGATCTCAATAGTGGTGACCCGATGTACCGGCAGTTCCATCCAAAGGGGTCAAGGTTTTTTCCAACTTCAAAGATCGCACAGTGGGTGCGTGGGGATCAGGGAGCGAAATACTTTGACCCCCCGGAGGCATTTGACATCCGCTGGGAAGATGATGGACCAGAAGATATTATCTGCGCCGACTACGAATTCAATCGCGGACTTCTGGGAAATCCAAAACATGTCCCGACCGACTCCAAGGCAATCGCCGAGATCTTCGCATCAGCGATTCAATATCCGACTAAATTGAAGATTTGGCAGCTCTACATCAACATTGTCCGAGAGAAATTGAACTCGGGTCACAGATTGCTGGACCTGGTGCTACCTCGGCGGGAACCACCTCTCAAGGAATTAGATGTCAACAACCATGTCTGGGCAGCCATAGAAAACCGAGCACTATTCAAGGAGGTTCGAAAAGTGCGCGACTGGTTTTACATTGAGGCTTTCGACCTGAGCAAGAACCCGATGCTGGCCGAGGGACCTTTCGCATGCCCCGAAGAAGATCCTACAGGCGACTTTAGCATTGAGGGGGTCCCCCAGTACTGGAAGTTTTGGGTGTCGAGGGACATCTCAGGCCCTGTCAACACACAGCAAAAACCGGCTAAAGTTCCAGAGCTCGGCACAGCCGATCTCAATGCCCTCCTGAACTCAGCGCCATCGGCCGCCACAGAATGGACCTCTACTCAGCGGGCGCGATGGGCGACAGACAGAACCGGAGAAGAATGGGATGACGGTATCCGGGGGTGGACGGGCGCCGACAAAAAAAACACCGAGCTGCTACGGCAGCGCCATGACAACATCCCCTACAACCAGTTGAGAAACGACAATCTCCCGGCGTTTTTTCGCAAGTTAACATGCAAACAAGCGGGAGACCTCGTACGAGCTCTAAAAGAGGGCAAAGTCAAAGACCTGACTCAGAGTCAGGCAAAAGAATACTGGCCTGAAGATTTAGACTCAGGTGGCAAACTACGGGCTAAACGAAAGCCGTGGGCCGATAGCTACCACGGCCCAGATCTCGGTGCACTTGCACCAGCGGGAGCAAACATCGGCGGGAGCGATATAACAGGCAAGACACCCTGGGAGCAAAAATGTCCGAGAACCTTCATCTCCGCCGGCCGCTTTATGGTCGAGGACGTCGATTTTCGACTGCCAGCTAGAAAGCAAGCTACCGTCTACCAAACACAGATCTCGAGACTGGAAAGTGAGATCAGTGCGCTTAAGCGAAAAGCCACTGAGCCGCCCACACCTATAGCCTCTAAGCGGCTAAGGACGTCTTCGATATCCAGCACCGTCAGCGAGAGAGGACGCACGATCAAGGAGCTCGCTGCGCGAGACCGCGATATTTCGAAGTTGAAGTCCGCAAATGCAAAACTCATAGCCGACGCGGCAGCAGACGCCGAGTACCACGCTACACAGCTCGCTGACCTCAACGAGGAACTGAACATTGCGCGCGATGGTATGAAGGACCAGAACGATCTCGGCGCGGAAAAGAAAGCATTCGAGGAAAACAATCAAGAAGTCACCGCTCTTTGCTCGCTCCTAAAGATGACTGTGGAGGCTTTTCAGGCCCGCCTGTCAAAAAGTCAACAAGGTCTCAAGCCCGACCTTAGATACGATCTGCAGGCCTTGGACTATCGAAATCCGCGGTTACAGCCAATAATCGAAGACATTTTCGGGCGAGCAATGCCAGAAAAGCTCGGATTGGCGCCTACCGGCCCACAACCTGAGCCATATCATGGAGACTCGGAAAGCAACGCGTTTACACTACGCGAGAAAGTACCGCGCCCAGCTTATGACAGACAAGGGCTGTGGCGAAGAGGATGCCACCGAGATGGTCAAACAGGAGATTTCTAAGTATTTGGAGGATCATGTTCTAGCCCCGTGGATGGGGAAAGGATGGACTCACCTGGCAACAGACGGAAATGAGCCAGAAGAAGAGGAGTCACAAGATAAGGTACCCGAGGAAGAAATATTCTAAAGGTCGGCGAGCATATGGAAATAGGGGCTGATGGTCGGCGATTTGAGATCGACGAGCAAATGGATACTGGGCTGGTGGTCGGCGTGTTAGAGGTCGGCCAGTAGATGGATATTGGGCTGGTGGTCGCCGTGTTGGCGGTCGGCGAGTAGATGGACTGGGCTGGTGGCCGGCGTGTTGGCGGTCAGCAAGCAAGAGTATCGTGAGCTATATCGCAGCGAGCTTAGATAGAGGCAGGGCTTTCTATTAAACGAACGAACAATCTTAATAGTTCTGAATGATGTCCTTTATTATTATCGCCTTAACTATAGCAAATAAATCGCAATTCTTCTACACCTATAATAAGGAGGATTATCTCTTTATTAGTTAATTCATCGGTTTTATAGCCGGTATTTTTATGATAAGCATAAACCATTGATAGCGACCCATTCCAATATCCAGTATAGCCTCTTTCAGCAGCTCATGGCAAGGTTGATTGATCATTCTCCAATTATGTATCCTTTAAAGAGCCGCAGACCCGTATCTACCGGCACGAGGCTGCCGTGCCAAGGCGCTGCTTGCGTGCACTGCTTGTGTGTGCAATAGACCTCCACTGGGTGCGCGAAGAGCTTACTAAGGAAAAGGATTCTATTGACATAAACAGAGGTTATGTAGTGATGTTGGCACAACCTATCAAGCCTGTTTCCAGAAAAAGTGGCACCGACTGACCGTTATCGCTCTTCAGATTCAAATAGATACTCTCCCTTCTTGTCGTCCAGGAGCCCGTTGCACAGAACGATATAGCATTGATCGTTGGCAGAAGGAAGGGCATCAGCTCTACCACCCACTGGCTCGTCTGGTGTAATGGTAACGCAGCCTCGTATATATATAAAGAGTTTACTTTGCTCTAAGCTTCGGCTTAATGCTCCCTCATCAGAGGGATGCGACGACTCGCCCTGGTCAACCATCATCCTACGGGATTGATAACCGCGGTCATTGGCGTGGTGAGAAAGCCCAATGACGAGAGTGCGGCCAAGACCTGGCGATACAAGTCAAGAGCGAGTTGGTCCGTGGTGTGGAGCCTCAAGTGATCTCGGGTCCATTTGAGGAGTATCTCGGCGCGAGAAGCTTGAAGTCCCTACGCCACGGGCCGTGTTTGAGTAGAAACGATGGCAGATCTAGGTTCGAGTCCTAGGAGGAGCCAAATTGCAGCGGGAGTCGCCATTATCAATAGTTTTCATGAGATTCCAGGTTACGAGGTAGATGTACTCGCCGATGACGGTACCAGGTCTTCTGGAAACCAGGTTGCCGAGTTACAAATTGGACTGGCACATGGATGTGTAGTGCACATCCTAAAGACCATGTCCATGTCGAAGTGGCACACGATTGGCGAGGGCATGGCAAGTGGCAACAAGTGGTAAACTAGGTATCAAATTGATTCTGCAATTTTCGTAACATAAAACTAAGCCCTCCATCATTGACATGCCATCTTCATCATGTTGATAAAACTACACTGGAGCCCGATATTTGTCATGGCCAGAGCCTGTCCGCTCAAGCAAACACATCCTCCCTGTCAGCCCAAATGTCCTCCAGCTCGTTGAAACTGCTGAAATGAATGGGTCGATGCTTGTCATCGTAGAAGCGCCGAGGAGTATCAATCTTCACATAGACAGGCCTCTTCTCGACCGCCGAAAAGCTCGCGCCCATAAAGCTGTAGTTCCACGTCTCGGTCTCCGGCACCAGGAAGTACCCACGAATCTTGTCCGAAAGCAGTAGCTGCACCTTCTCGCCGAACGAGGTCGAGAATCCCGCCGGATTGTCTGACTGCGTGTCCTTATTGTTCGCGCCCCACGTGTAGCCGGCGGGAGTCAGTGACCAGGCTGAAAGGGACACCGAGCCTGGCGTGAAAGACACGGTGAGTGTAACTGTCTTCTTGTCCCATGACGAGTGTTGCGCCATCAGACGAGCGTGCTGCGTTACGTCCGCAGCACTCATGTATGACGTCTCATTGCCTGAGGCTGTATGAATGATACCCAGGGGCTCCATGTTCTTCAAGTACTCGTGCTGAGGAAGCTGGTGGGGCAGTTGCACCTCACGAGTGCTGCCAACTTGAGGTACCATGACAATTGTCTTGATTTCCTTGACCTGGTCATTGTCTGGCGGCGAAGAGCCATAGAGATATCCTGCCACTTGCACCCGCAGGTCTCCAACTGTGATGAACTTCTTCAAGATATTCTTCGGTAGGATATAGGTGTACGCATCCTCCGATTCGTGAATGTCATCACTTGAAATGTAAATGTTGTTGGCACGAGTGCGAAGGTTGGAGGTGGCAATGGCCCGAGTTCGCCATTCAGTCTTGGACGCGAACGACTGTTGCTCATATTGAGAAGTGGTCGTCACAATGATCTCTTCGCCACGGACATTCTGCGTCTTGGTGGTTACAGCGGTCAACTGCTGTTGTTCCAGTTGCTGCTTCTCGATTTCTGCAGCTTGTTGTCGTTGCATTGAGGGTGCGGAGACTTCCATTCCTAATATGATGTCGCGGCTATGAAACGAAGAGTCAGTAAATGGCGTCTGGAGAAAGTGGGAAACAAGAAACTTGTGCCCAGAGGCATAGTATTTCGGGAAGGGGAGACTTACACCTCAGAGCTGGTGAGGGACTGGACGTTGACATTGTTCTTCTTTCCATAATCGTTCAAAATCAGATCTCGAAGTTGCACCTCAACCTTGATCCAGTCCTCGTCGGACAGTGTCGGCCAGATGTGATGTGCCTGAGTGATGACCGACTTGTCGGGACGCAACAGCAGCTTGGTCTTATCAGTGTTGACGTGCAGGGCACGAAGAATGAGGATCAGGCGGGAGAATGCTGTGTAGGACGAAATGGTCTTCAACCACTCATCGTAGAGGTTGAACAACACCATTTGGGGCTCCTTGGCCTGAAGAATCATGTCTGCCAGTTTCTCGACCTTCATCGCCGCCTGGAAAGGTAGTTGCAACTCTGAAGCCCGGATAGAGATATTGGGGAAGTCGAGCAGATGGACTTCGAGCGGATCCAGCAAACCCTTACGGGTGACGATGAGTTGCTTGGGCTGCTCTTCGACGGGCAGGGATCTGATAAGCGCCGCAACCTCTTCGGCAGTCTTCCACTTGGCCAACTGACCAAGACGTTTCTGGCCAGCCCACACACTGGTGTGGATGATCTTCAGGAAAAGCTGTCCGGTTCTAGGGTTGAACACGAATACTGCTCCGTTGATCGGCTTGGTCGTCAAGTTACCCTCGAAGGTCTTGTGAATGGTGACACGGTAAACGTTCGTGTCATCGATGAACAGTTGAGTCTGGTTGCTGAACAATTCCGAATAATTCTGCGAGTTCAGGAACTCCTGTGTGCTTTCTGAGGCATACAGTTGGAGACCTTTTCGGATACGCTCGCGAAGCACATACAACGCCGGATTTGCTTTCATGATCTTCGCCATGGCCTGTTGGACCAATGCCTTCAGACCAGGGAAGTATTGACCGTACGCCGAGTAGAGATTGTATGCAAGATCAATACCAACCATGAGTCCAGTGGCGGAAGGATAGATACTCATGCTGTCAGTGGTGTAGTCGAGGTACTTTGCCCGGACATATCGTTCAATGTCGTGCGAATCATAATCTGAGGTTTGTTAGTCTCGAAGCTCAGGGAGCAACGATGCAGTTTCAGAATTGCTTACCTCCGTAGCGAAGCTGGCAGTCTACCCAGAACTTGTTGGTCGTGGTGGCCTCGATCTGATCTTTCGTGTCGAAAAGCAACGATGGTCGAGTAACGTTCCACTTGTGGCTGGCAAACAGCAGAATGTCTGCGCAGGAACTGTTCATCTTGTACGACTTTCTGGGATGGATCGTCTCCTTCTGAACAGTCTCAATGCCAAGTTGTTCCAGCTCTTGATCGAACACCTGGCACAGGTCCATGACCACAGATTCATGGATCTTCTGCCATAGATGTGCGCGGAAAATTTGAACTACAATTCGTCAGCATATACCATTATCGAGGGAGGGGCTGCAAAAACTGAGCGAGATCTTAAGCGTAGGGATCTTGCCGTGCAAGAAGATACCCGTCAAGTCAAGTTGGACCTGGAAACCGACATAGACATCTACAGTATTGGTCAGCGTTGGAACGTCGACGGTTATCGGAGACAATGGACTTACTAGCTCTGTTGATCGTTGGCGACCACCACAAGGTGAAACGACGGTTAGGGATCTGGTTGAGACCGGAGCGCTGCGCGTTGGTAAGTTTCTTGTATTTCATCGATTCCTCGAAACCTGGAAAAAGTCAGTCATGGATTGCAACGGCAGGCACCTCGAAGGGAAACGACTTACCAGAAGCTCTTTCCCAGAAAAGACCTTCCCAGGACGGGAATGCCGTGGCTTTGAACAGAGTATGTTCTAGGATGGTTTCGACACCACCAAGAGCTTGAATCACATCCGTCCGGTAGGCATTCAAGTTCCACAATTTTCCGTCGTGTCTCGGACTGGTCCACCAGAAGGGATTGCTCTTCATCAACGAGTACTGCTTGAACTCGGTTCGGGCTCTGAAACCCTTGTCGAAGCTGAGTGTACTTCTGTCCTTCTGAAAAAGAGTGTTGATACGTGGCAGACCTCGATCCCAGCTGTCCTCAAGATCTTCGAGTGTAAGACGACGATTTTGCTGGTTGGCCTCCAGACGCTTCTGAGAGTACTCAGTCCACACTCGTTGCGAATCAATGAACTCGCTTTCCCAGGGCACGATATAGCGGAAAATATTGGGAATCAGCGTCTCCTCGTCGTGAGTCATACCGGCACGATAATGCGTAACTCCAGTGTCCGTCTGTTTCGACCATCGCTTGTCGCTGGTCGGAATGAGGATGTGAGATCCTGAAATCATACCCAGACCACCAAGTTCCTTTGGTGTATAGAATACCGCGGGTGGGAAACGCGAAGGCATCTTCGAGTTGAGACCGATCTTGACACGAGTCTGAATTTTAGTCTCGCATTTGACAATAGTGTCGAGCAGATTGACGGTCGAGACAGCGGCTTCTCTGTAATACGTGAAAAGTGCAATCAACGTCGTGTTCCATTTGTTCGCAATCTTCGTGAAAGTAGTCGAGCCTGACGACATCAAGATCTGTCTGATACGGTTGTTGAACTTGGCAATGTCCTCCTCGGTGACCTGCAAGAAAGCGTAGGCAGTACGTTCCTTGGTCTCATTGTTGGCCAGAGCCCAGACGCTGTCCTTGATCGGGAACTCGTCATTCTGGTTACGGAGCTTAGGCAGGATTCTGACTTCGAATCCGCACATCGAGAACAGGAGGTTGGGGTTGTCGCGCGAGTAAACACTTGAAAAGGTGTCATCCCACTCAATCGTGGTCATGGAGCGAGGCAGTCTGTTCTTCAAGTCCCAGAAAACAGCGCGACCGAGGTTGACGTCGTGTCTCATCAATCGCATACGAGAGTCACGAGGCCAGCACTTCTTGTTTTTGTAGCCAATAACATTTTCGAAGTTCGGGTCCGGTTGCTCGGTCAAGAATCGTTGTATCAAGTCCTTTGATTCTTCAGCAGTGAATCTGAAGAAGACCCAGATCTTGTCAATGTATCTTGTGTACAAGCGGATCGGATGTCTCGTCTCCGTCTCGCGGTCTCGGAACTGCAGGAAGTCGTTCGGGCTCTGAGGTGGACCAGCAAGCTCACTGGCTCGTTGTAGACCAAGCAAGAGCAGATCAATTACCAGGCCGTAGTACTGGAAGACGAATCCAGAGAACTGTAGACCTCTGATCAAGCCGTAGCTGTTGGTATGATTCATGTCCTTGTAATTCAGCTGGACATTGTTCTTGGACGTGATGTAATCTGCCAAGTTGTGATCCATGATCAGTCTAAGCAAGCGATTGAGCAGGGTCAGATCAATCTTTTCATAGACCTTCGAGAGCTGAGTCTCGATCATGACGTTGCATTCACCATCGGCAGTCTCCCAAACATTGGTCAGGTTGTTGATGCCTTGCGCCCATTTGTAGACCAATAATGGAGGAACCTCGGAATCTGAAGGCTTGACCCACGATGGGAACAGATGTCGTTGGTCGGCTTGATACCAGAGATACTGATCAAGGTATGCATCTGTGATCTTCTCGATAGGTTCCACATCATAGACAGGATTGATCGAGCTGTAGTTATCATTCATGTCGATTCCCACTTCCTTGAATGCTCGCTGTGTTAAGAGGAAGCGCTTGATCCTTGCGAGCGTTGTTCCAGGTGAGTCGTATGCCTGCTCAATCAAGGCAAGTTCTTCACGCTGACTCTGGTTCAGTCTGCCCTTGACAGAGTATGCTTCTCGTAGTCTTTCGAGAGCGAGAATGAGAATCTTGGTGTCGTGCTTGTATGAGACACTCGGGAACGGGATTGGTGAGAACTTCCGTGACTCAAGCCAGTGCACCGTGGTTGTGTAGATAGCCACGGCCTCTTCCGAAGAGACATAAGGCCCATCCTTGAGATAATTGTGCTGCCTCTCCTGCTCAGACTTCAACCACAATCTGGTCAAGCGACCCAAGTTTTTCTTCGCGACAGTCTTGTCGACAGTGGCACCTCTCCTGATTCTTTCACGGTTGTAGTGAGCCACAGAGATCCACCAGTCGGCCTTGCTCTTAACATATCGCAAGATGATGTTCTCGATCGGTGCGGGCAAGCCAGGAACCTTCCAAGGAATGTTACTCTTCCAGCAACGCCATGCCTCGGACAAGTGCTGCAGCACAGTGTTAACCTTGTTCTGTCTGATACCCTCAGGCATCATGTCCATCAAGTCGGCCATGACAGAGGCACGCAGCTCCAAGTCGAAATGTGATTCGACACGTTGCTTGGTGACTGTCTTTGCAACACCCTTGCTGTGACGACCTTCAAACTGTCTTGAAAGCAGATTTCCGAGCCATCGCTCTAGTAGTGGGATGATACCTCTCATGAAGAAGAGCCAGACACGCCAGGCCGGTGCCCAGAAACCACATCCAGGTCCTTTGCCGACTGGACCGGAATTGAAGCGGTAGTAGATCAAATGCTTGAGATCCTTGCATGACCGAATCTGATGCATGAGCTTGTACTTGTATCGGTACATGCCGGTGAGCTGTCCAACGTGGTTGAATGCGTACAATATACCATCAGCCAACTGGAAGGCATCGATGTTTCCCAGTCTGTATTGGACTTGGGCGTCGACAATAAGCTTCGTCAATCTCAGGATTTCACGCATCAAATGGAAAGCGTTTCCGAATCTCGACTTCTTTCGTTCCTTGGTTGTCAAAGTCTTGACAGGCTTGAGATTGAAGTTGTAGTCCAAGTGCAAATACGTCAAGTTCTTGCGATGAATGAGAAGATTCAACATATTGAAACCTTGCCGGCACACCTGTAGACCTGCTTCTACCCAGTCGATAGTGGTCTGCTGGAAGAATTTGGTCTGTTTCAGAGTCTTGAGAAGATCCTGCTTGTTCTGAGCCTTGGGCTTCTTCTTGTGCAGCTCGTTCAGGACAAATGACTTCAGCATCTTCTGATAGGAAACTCGGACTTTGACTGGCTGACCAGGTGGGCAGTGTTCCAGGTACCACTGCTTGACCAGCGGCACGTCTTGAGCTCGAACCATCTTGCCCGACCTCCTATCGAAGGGGAAAGGGGCCCACCACAAGGCGATGGCAGATGATGTCTCGGAAGTATACAGCTCTTCATCAGCAAGGAAGGGCTCGACGTTGCCTGGCAGCTCGAACTCATCATCCTCGTTGTTGCCGGCGCCAAAGATTTCGTCTTCGTGGCTAACAGTGATATTCTTGGGTGCGACTGATCTCGATGAGATAGGGTTGATGGCTGGGTCGAAGTAGAAGGCAGGGAGGTTAGGGTCTTCGGAGCGGACATAGACGACCTGTGGGTGTGAATACCATGAAATCTTCACACTCCGTGGCAGGGAGTTGTAGAGGTATGGGAACGCCACTCTGTACTCCGTCCGGATTGGAGCTCGGAAAATGATACGGTCAATCGCATTGAACTCGCCGAAATCTTCATCGTTCGGGTCGATATCCTTGTAAAGAGGCTCGAAGCGTGGTCCACCGGGAATGGCGACGTTCAAGGCTTTCGCCGTGAAGAAGCTCGGCCGGTCAAACATATGAAAATAGTTCTTGTCGACCACATCGCTCAGTATCTGATGCGATAATCTGTACAGTGTCGCCATCTGTGGCAAAGACAGGTTCCAGGTCTTGTAACTCGGTCCGCCAACATGCGACGTATCAAGCAGAGGTCGATGCTCGTAGAACCATTCATAGACTGGACCATCTTCGTTCTCGTCCAACTCCATCTGAATCGGCTCAAGAGGCTCCACGTCTTCAATGTTTTCTGACCAAGACAGAGGAGGTTCTTCGTCGTCGAAAGGAGGAAATCGCATACGTTTGAAATGTCTTCTGTCGCTCTTTTCTCTTCTCATGCACACCCACATGGTCGCCCACTGGGCATGGAATACTGGCTCAATTACTCTGGGAATCTCGTTGACCAGTGTCAAACAACCGTTCACGTGGTACAGAACTTTGACTTCCCTGGCACTCTCCCACGGCATGGGCATGTTTTCCAGGAGCTTGAATACGGCGTGAGGCATGTACTTCAGCGCGCCCAGGTAACTGCGTTTGTCGCTGCTGAATTTCTTCTGACTGACATCGCCAATATCTTTGACGATCTTGCGTAAATGTTCCGGCGGCATGTCAGCCTTCTGTGTCTCGACGAAGCCACCCTTTCGTTTCTCGCCGAACCTGTTGCGCTGTGACCGGAGCCATTCCTTCTTCTTCTGCGCAAACTTTGCGGCTTGAGGATCGACTGGTGGGCGATAACCCGGCGGCGGAGGAGCCATACCAGGTGGAGGTGGCGGTGGTGCACCAGCACTCCATCCTGGCGGCGGAGGAGGTGGTATTGAAGCCATCCTGTCGTTAGGTGGCTGGAGGTGTCTGTTGTAATAGAATGGATGAATTGACTGTTCAGACCCGAACGTGTATTGTGAGGTGTCTTACCATTTACCGAACCTCACTTACTCTCTGCTTCGGCCAGGAGAGCAAGAGTGTTCGGTCTTGATGTATCAGACCGTCCATCCACCGGGACGAAAGAGGATGACGGGGACTGATCTTTTTTCACACTCTGAGCAGATGGCAGAATGTTGCCTCTAGCACCGCGATAGAATATTTTGCGGAGACCCACTCACGTGATTAAGCGAGCGGCTCGACAGCCCGCACTAGTCTCCAAAGGGAGAATAGCGAGCCAAGACTTCACGTTCCCACAGTCTTCGAAATTTTGAGATTCGAGAGAGACCGGACAACGACATCTCAATAAACCCACGAACACCACCATCTACCCTGCTATCCATTCAATACCGTCGCAATGGCAGGCGTCAGACTTCAATACCGACGACGCAACCCGTACGTTCTCCCCCTCACCACAATTGCAGCAGCACGGTCGAGAGACACACGAACAAGGGACTAGTACTAACATTCGATCTAATCTAGTTACAACACCTCCTCGAACAACGTTCGTGTCATCAAGACTCCCGGTGGCAAGCTCCGACTTTTGCACATCAAGAAGCGAGGAACAGCTCCCAAATGCGGTGACTGCGGCATCAAACTCCCAGGTGTAAGTCGCTTATGATGTGGTGGAAGGCGTGGTGGTTATGAGGCGAGACAAGACCTAACAGATACCGTTCTATAGGTCCCAGCCCTCCGACCCAGAGAATATGCCACGACATCCCGACCGAAGAAGACCGTCCAGCGCGCTTATGGTGGATCGAGATGCGCCAACTGCGTGAAGGACAGAATCGTGCGAGCATTCCTGATCGAGGAGCAGAAGATCGTCAAGAAGGTGCTTAAGGAGACGCAAGAGAAGAAGACCGGAAAGAAATAAGCGATCGATGAAGGAACAGATAGGGTGGGAGTCTTTTCAATGATCAACAATGGGCGCATTGGTTTGTTATGCTGGCTACCCTGTCAACAGCAAAACCGGCTGCCGGTGCCAGACAAGGTTCGCAGTGAACATCTTTCATGCACGACCACATTGCATCAACTGGGTATACATCAGTTTGCATCGCACTGTTCCGTGGGCCGTTTGCAAGCTGCATCGAGGGAGACGATTAGATGGCCGCAAAAGGCGTCCAAAAACATGTCCGTTCAATGATATCACATGATCAATTGGCCATTGTTCATTCCATTTGGTCTGCTTTACTCTGTTGGGCATCGACTCCCACGTGTTAGTACTTGTCACCGTTTGCGGCACTGGCCTGTCACCAGGTCGTGGCATATGGCCAACGTCCATTCAAAGATTACCGTTTCTGGTGAGTAGGTCCTGAGTCGCTCAAGCACCACAGCCGAAGTGGTCTGATCGTCGAGAGAAGTCGCCTGTAGTATGCGAAGCGCATAGGAGGTGGTTCCACCCATTATGAGCCAGAGGCCCAGAACACCACGACGACCAATTCATGACCGTGAACCCTTTACTACATACGATGCTTCATTCTGGTTGTTGTAAATGCACACAGAAGTCAGCCTTTGTCTTGTGGAAGATGCTCTTCTCGCCTCCCTGCCTGCTTAATGCTCAACCACATCATCCCACAACTGTTCGTTAATGGTCTCTGAGATGGGTGGTAAGTCTGACATGAATTCTTGGGGCAGGCATGACTGGAAGTAGTACCAGCCAATTCCTGTGTTCCTTCTGCTGCCCTGGAGTAAAAGCACCTACCTATCGGAGCAGCAGAATACCTCTCACGGCAAATGCTTTCGAGCGGCATAGTGGCACTGCACAACGGCTTACAGTACAATGCTTCAGCAAGGGGTCTTGCAACCAGACTCCCTCAAATGGACAGCGCACATGTGAGCCACTTGCTCTTCTTTGAAGGCTGATGTTGCTGGATTCGCTTCTGTGCCCGTCTTGTCATCCTCGAGGATTTGCCTATGTTCACCAGCAGTGCAATGTAATTGTCTTGATTCAACAGACCAGGCGGCATTCTGGCCTCGTCCAGCAGAGGTTACACAGGTGACACAAAAGCCGCTGTCAAAACTGTCATATCTGCTGATATCCTTGGAGTTGGGGCTGGTTGGATGTCCATCGGGGGATTTCTTGTCTCCTGGAGATCGCGTGTACCACCACGAAGGCGGGGAACTTTTTCATCAAGAAGCAAATAGATAGCGCAAAGGCCACCAGACAATGCTAGGAAGCCACATCCGACTTGAGGTGCAGCTTCCATCTCTGCCGTTGTAGTATGTCAAAATCTTGAAGACATTGAGCTGCTAGCAGTCGTTGCATGGGGCTTCGGAATCATTTCGGGCTGACGGGGGCAATGACCTTAGTGACACACGGGCTGCGACTGATTAGCAGAACCAAATCTTCCACATCCGGCCGGCAGATCGTGGATAATATAAAAGACGGCATGCGGATTCTGTGTGCATTGGACTTTCTGCCTGACGCTAGCCGCCCGAAGGTAGCATACCTTCCTGCCTTGAACACCAGGTTGAAAGATGGTGGTGCAGGGTATAGTAATGATGAGATCCCCTGTCTAACAAAGACCTTGGACTTACCTCTGACGTTGGCACATAGCCGACCTGTGGCAACGCGTGATGAGGACGTTGACTGAAATGTTAAGGTAGCGGATATGCCACGATATTGACTCGCGGAACCTCCGGTGGCGGGCTCCCGCTCCGTCACGGCCAGAGGCCGTCAATACTGTTCCCACAGCCGTAAGCGCAGCTGCAGGAGGTGACTTGAGGGAGTACTGTCGATAGTCTTTTCCAAGCAGAGTGTGTTCGTCGATTGGCGGGGAATTATTGGCGCATCCATGGACAGTACAGTGCTTGTACATCGAGGTCCTCCTAAGATAGATTGAATGAGGACATGACCATTAACACCTTGCAGCCGAAGGGACTGTGATACGATGCGAGCACTTCCTGACGTTGACCTGCTGTCTGCTGGCCTGTGGCCAATCCGAACTTGATGAATCCCAGGTTGTTTTGTCATACGTTACCTGACATATGTCAAGCACGTTTTGAACGACCAACAAGGTCCAGGATGTGCGGGGAGCTGCATGACAGGATGGCACCCGCACCAGAAGTGTCGTACCTCGTCAAGAAAATGTTGTGGTCTCGCTCCAGATCCTGATAGAAGCGATGCTTTACCTCGATACTGAGAAGATCCCAAGGCCGCAGAGAGATGATAAATTCAGATTCGTATATCCATAGACCTGACGTAGTAGGAGCTGTACCTATGCTGCTTGTCGATATGAATAAGAGTGTGTTCAGCATCTCAGTGAAGCCAGGAAGGGTGCCCCTTCATGTTTTTCGCAATGGCGGAGTGTCCTCGGATGCAGAGCCTGTTGGTCAGACAAGCAGGAAAATACCATGCCGACTAGAATGCTGCGGCGGGATTGTATCCCGCATCTCTTTTCGGCCAGTGCTCACTTTCGCCGTGCAGCGATCGTGACCAGGGGTGACCCATGGACCAGTGGCCGACCGTTGAATCTTCCTCCCACAGGCTCCCAGATTGAATTTAATTCCGTTCAGAACAATCCTGTCAGCTCCTGGTGTGCTTTACCACAACCCTGCCAACTAGATTCGTGTTCCAAGATTCTGGCCATGTCGTTGTTCTGTCTGTCGATGGACATACTAAAATTCTGTTTGTGCAAGACCGATGAAGTCATGTACCTAATAGCCATGGTGAAACTCGGCGGACGAGGAGGCTGAAGCTGAAGGAGCAACACACTCAGCCGGATTCAACTGGTACAACGATCGACTGATCGGTTCCAACATGAACAAGCACTGTGGTAGAGGCGATAGCCCAAGGTGTAGATTTCGCCTCCATAGACGAATCTACACCTAAGCGAGAAGGTTGAGGTTGTTTGTTGGACTTTGCCTGCATGATCTTGAGGTCATAGCGAGGACGGCTGTGAAGGACATGTGAGAACGATGACCGAAAGACCAATGGTCTCCTCGATGGATCCCTCGCCGATCGATCTTTCTGAGCGCGTTGGAGCTGAGTAGATCTGGCCACGATCTAGTTCATCGCGTGGTTATCTTTTCCAGGCGATGCTGGGATTGGCCTGTTGAAGGATTCACTGGACCAGAGGATTAATCCCTTGTCCCCTGCGATCCGATTCTCGAAACAGTTCCTGGCAAGCATGGCGCTGAAGATGGACTGGCTGCTAAATAGGGTATAGATGATCCGAAATGTCCTTTGTGCACGCCAGATGAAGTCTTGACTAGCTTCAGGCCGGTTCGGACCGTTACGACACTGTGGCGGTCTTGAGGTGAGATTCTGATCGATCAGATGTGGAAAGCTGAGCTGTGTTTCGGGGAACGAATATCGTGCATTAGTGTGAAGAATTGCTGCAAATCTCGGACATGGTACTCAATCACATGAAAACAACACCCTGAATAAATGTCATCCCCGGGTTGTCTCGACATAAAGTTTCTGCAGCTCCAAATGCGGTTGACAGTTGACTTGACAACCGTGGTTATCTCTATAGGACCCATAGCTAACGGTCAACCGTGAAACAACCCGGTACAAGATATCGATAACGAAGCGTCATCTGCGCCCTGAGGCGAGGTTGATGATAGTAGAGAATAAAGTCGTTTGCCAGCACAAAGGTCACCGGGCTGTAAATGGCGTAGGTGTGCACGAAATGAGAAAATGATGCTCTACACATATACGTGGAATGGTAGCGATATCCCAGTGCGCTGTAGACCCCGGCTGTCCATACTGGCACTGCATCAGCCACGGGTCAGGGGTCCCTTGTCATCAGGCTCCAGCGTTCTATCGGAAAATGGTACGAGGTCAGATCCCATGAGGCTGCAACAGCAAGAGTGCTTTAGGTGGAGAGTCAGATTCGCATTCGTAGATGTCAGGGAGAAGTTCAGATGTGAATCAGTTAAATCGGAAGTAGCTCGATGAAAGCCCCCCGGGTCGTGACTGCTTTGACTACTCATGTATGATACAATTACAATCTGGCATGCTGCGGCGCATGTCGACCGTAATGCAGACTTCATTGAGGCTGCTAGCGTGCCTTATTCGCTCAGGTGTCCTCATCTTGATCATCCTGCATTGGAGGAACACGTCCATCAAGCAAGCCATAGAATGCGTAAGCAGAGATCATGCACTACTGCCGGCCCCTTGAAGTCCACCAGCTCCACGATCATCTGCTGGATTCCGAACTTCCCTCGTCGTAGAGATTACGCACATCAATCTCGGTACCCAATCCCTCTTCTACGGCAGCAACACGAGCCAGACCTCATTGGGTATGAAAAAGCGGTAGTTCAATCTCGGATTGCTCATGCAAAGGCCGCATAAGCATACTCTGCAGACGCCAATCTTCATCAGAGTAGTTCATATGCCCGGTGCTGAGGTCGAAGGAGCTTTGGGGTGAAATCGACATATGTTGACTCGTGACGTCGGGTAGTGGTGCGCTGTCATGCAGAGAAGGCACTGTCCAGTTTCTGACAGTGGGATGTAGCTCCCAGTCATAATTGTGGTAGTCGCTGACATCCGAATAGCAAGGCGTGGCTGGGCTGCCCGACATGGGTGTACTGGTGACATAGGGATGGTCCTGGCGCCGCTGTCTGGCTGCACGACTTGCAGCTCGACCGCCCTTTGCTCCTGATCTCTGTCGCTGTATTGCCGCAACCCGGTGTCCGAGCCCTCTCTTGCCGCCACCAGTTTTGCGATATCTCGTGGTAGATTGCACTCCGTTCTTGATGGCGTCTTCAGTCAGTATCCAAACGCTGTTGGCTTTTTTCGAGCTGCCACGGGAGTGATCTCTGTCATTCTCGAATGCCTGTGCTGGTTGTTAGCAATCCGAGTTCGACATTCATAGCCACGAGACTGACCTTATTCATTGAAAGGTTATGTCTGATACTGTTTTGCCATCCGTTGGACCCGGATTCTTGAACCTTGGTGGTATTCTGACGGAACCAGTCGTAAATGTCTCTTAGCATCATTCTGTGCCCTGGAGCTTGCTTCAACGCCTCATATATCAACATGGCGTATGGCTTGTCATCGAACGGTTCATCGTCTTCTTCGATGGCCATTGCTGGTAATGAGTGTGGAAGTTCCGGAGTGGTCGACCAAGCACTCATGGTATCGCTGTCATCATAATACTGATACGTCGGATACGGAGGCGATACCAGGCTTGGAGAGCATTGCAAGACTGGCGGTCCGCTTATCGCCATAGGTGCACCATATCGGCTGTCAAAGAATTGCGGGTAAATTTCCTGCGTCGTCCATGTAGGGCTTATCTCCAGGTCCGAGAAGTGTATCTGAGTGGTTGCCGGTGCAGGGTGGTCAAGTTTGGCAATATATGCGTTGCATGCCTGTTCTTTGACAGCCTCAAGCTCAAGTGCATGGCAGATGTCCAATGAGTTGTGTCGCGGATAGTAATGTGACTGATGCGT
Organism: Exophiala viscosa; assembly: GCF_022695815.1. Lineage (NCBI taxonomy): Eukaryota > Fungi > Ascomycota > Eurotiomycetes > Chaetothyriales > Herpotrichiellaceae > Exophiala > Exophiala viscosa. The sequence goes on along the minus strand of NW_026944368.1, from coordinate 163,505 downwards.
TTCAGCCATGCTGTACTGGATACTGTGATGACTGGGCGCTCTGGGCATAGTGTCGGCGAGATTGGCCAACTCAGCATCTCTCAATCTGTCGTACGGCGCATAACCGTCCGGGAGGCCTTCTGCCGTCATCTCTGAAGCACTTGTTGTAGAGGAAGGAGACAAAAGTTCGGTGGAATTGCAAACTGTCTCCTGCAGACTCACAACAATTCTAGAAAACCAGGAGGAGAGAAGACTTCTTTGCGACAAAGTCTTGTGCGAATTGCAAGACGGAGGTAGAACCAGAGTATAAGGGAAGATAAAGCAGCTGAGGCAAAGTGCATGGCTAGATACACATTATTCAGAGCAAGCAAATGGTTCTGGAATGCATCTGAGACTATACATGAAGATGGGGAATCAACGCAAACAGACAGGGATAAGGCAGGGACGCAAGCAAAGGGTTCCTGATCTGAAGCCCATATCCGTCATGCGGGATGGAGACTGAACGACCAGGTTCTCCTGGTGGATATTGGTGCAGTACTGTACTGTATCACATCTATCCAGAATCATTTCAGGGCGTGTTGGATGTTTCCTAACCAATCAGTGGGGGGACGGCATGCGGAGCCTTTTGTACAACACGATGCAGCTCAACGGCTTGTCATGAGACGGAAGGGTGCAGGCCATTTGCGCTCAAACTGCCAACCTGCAGTAAAAGTCCACTCACCTTGCTCATGCCGCGGCAAGGAAATTTGACTTTGCCTGTCTCTTCTTTCTAGGGGTTGAGGTGGAAGTAACTCATCAGAAAAGCCACGCTGAATTCTGAAGAGCTCGGGATGGTGCCCGCAAAACCAGGATGCAAGGCTGAGCAGTCCGGATCGTACTCTGTTCCACTCAAAACATTGAGACCGCATATGCTGGATAAATAGACAACAAAGAAAGGTGGATTGGCCCATGCATCGCTTCACAGGGTGTATGCCTTCCGTCCGTCCACCTGCATGAGGATAGTCTGGTGCAGATGGTGACAAGACATTTATTTTCCTCACTGTTGGGATAACCTTGTTGGCAGCTTCATAGATGTCCAGCTGAGGGGATAGGCTATTGTAATGAGACTCATCCTTCGGCAGCGGCAATGTTGACTAGGTTTATAAGTTTCTGTTATGGAAGCTGTACATGACTGAGGGATGCTGTGGGAAGAGACTTTTTCTCGATGAATGGAGACAAATAGCATATACAGTAGTAACCTCCATGATTAGATAAGATGGGAATCCTGGTTAGTATGGGAAAAGTTATTCCGCTCGGGGGCAAATTGCTCCCGACACCGAAATCACAAGAAACCCACCCAATGGGATGTAGAGGAAGCCTCGCTACGCCAATTGATCCCTCGCGCTGACGACCACAACCACGACAACAGCAATTGCTGACTGTGTGCCAGAATCAGCTATTACCTCGCAAGGCCTAATTACTATCGCTTTCAATTGCGCTATCGGCGTGACCCAGTACCAAACGCCCCCAGTCAGTCTGATCCAACCCATCCGCGAACATCCTAAGACTTGCGACACACTCAGCCTATATCATCGCTGCGGCGGACGATGACTGCGGCCCATCTCTCCTCTGCCAGACTACCATATCGCTGAACGATCCCACCCTACGCCATGCCGGAAGTCGTTCGAGGCAGTCGAGCCAGTTTACAGCTCGACCGCGACGGTCAACCTCTAGAATCACCGACGCGAGAGGGAAGAGCCGTTCACTTTCCAGGTGAAAGTCCGGCCACAGAGGATGTCCCTTCCCCTGGGATCAATCATGCCGACTCCAGGCTCAGCATATCCTCTGGGCGAAGGAAAAGCAGCTTTCAGCGGCGGAGGAGACCAACCCAAGACATGACCTCACCTGAAAGAGCCGCATATTATGACAGCCGGGCGGCGACAAAAAGAGAATTCAGGAGGAGGGCGAGCACACTACAAGAATACTATCAAGAACATCCCGAACTCCTGCCGCAGTTACCGTTTACATGGAGACATGGCTGGAAGCGATTCAAATTGGGCTTCACCATATTCATCATGGTCGTTGATGCTTGCGTGCTTCCAATTGTGCTGTATTATACCATGAAATTCGCCGGACATGTACAGGGATGGATAAGTGAGACCGCCTTCCCTGTCGCTCTGTTATGTCACTGACAAAGATACAGTTTTCGCAATCGTGGCCAGCATCTGGGGCGGTCCGACGTATATGGAATTTGCTGTTCGGTCCTGGCGCCTGATCAAAAAAGAGAACTTCTTTCGACCCCTGGGATCGTCAAATCGATGGGCATTTGATATCACGCATTGGATCTCGATCTTGACGATTGCGTCGGTCACCGCTTTTCTGATTATTGGCAGCGCGCCGCATATCGTATGGATACGCGTCCTGGCAATGCCTGGTCCCGCAATTTTGGCTTGTATAGGCGGAAGCGTCTTCGTCATCACCATGTACAGCCTCTCCGGGTGGAAAGCGCCATTCCGAATCAGCTCGACATCAAAAGGAGGCTCAGTCCACCCGGGCGTCTACTACCTGATGGAGGACGTCGTCGCCGTTAACGCCAGCGCCGGCAGACCCTTCCGCGAAGCGCTTGCTGCCCGATACAATGCGAGTCCCCGATTCAGGAAGATGCTCATGGATCAGTCCTTGTTCTGGTCGATTCCAGCTGTCATCATTGCCATCGCTCTTACAGTGGTCATTATCATCCATCCAATCTCGAAAGAAGTAGGATATGGCCTTGGTATGTACAACTTGAAGGATCTCTAGGGCGTTCCTGCTAACCTATACTCAGGCTGGGGTGTTCCTTTCGTCTGGATCGGCATATGGACGGCAATCTCCATTCCATGGATTCGCAGGGATATGCACAGGGAGACAATCACGTGGGAAGAAGATGCTGGTATTGTGCCGCAGAAGAAAGCGGGGAGAGCTCATGACGCACAAGATTCACATTCTGAAGAGAATAAGCTGCCGCACCCGGATAAGGAGCCTGAGCCCGAGCCCTGATCCGTCATGATCCGTCATGATCATTGTATGTCTCTTTAGTCACAGTGGAGTTGCGGGCAGGCTTGTCGGGAAAGCCCAGGAGTGCCCACATGAGCGTTTGGTTCATCTTCGGTATAAAAGAGCTGGAATGGTAAATCTCTTAGCGCACTAAACATTATTAATGTGATGACAGATACTAAGGTCTCTGAATAGAACATATGATATACGGGAGTCAGAACTTTACAAGACTGACTCGAAGGCTTCGTGGAGACTGTCCCGTAGAGCAATCATGCTGCTGCGCAGTGGAGGCACCAAGTTCATTTACGCAGGTCAGCCCACTTCAATACGAGGTTCTTTCTGAGTAAAGGCTGCCGAATGTAAGCTGCATCTGCGAGTCCCCAAACCAATAAGGGTACGAAAGCAGATTAATGTACGTTGATACGCATGAACACTTAATATGTGTCAATATAGCTTTCATACCCTCAATTTTCTTCGCAATCGACCATAGGATGAGTCAAAGCAGGACTTCCCGTTCGCTCAGTCGTACTTAAGCCTCATGCCGGTATGTCAGTAGTTGGGTTCGTGAGAACCAGCGAATCCGTACTGTTGATTGTTTTTGCATTTTTGTCGGCATGAATCTTCGATGTTTGTGTGTTCTTCTTTGCTCGCGAGGCTGGCTTTGTGGTGGAAAACCATGGGTTGCTCATACAATCTTTGAGGTAGGGTCCGCCTCTGTTTTATGCATATTGTCATCTATAAAAGAGACATATCGCTGTGGCATTCCCTTCGTGGACAATCTACTTTCTATACACAATCCTCTTGAAACTGAAGTGCAGCGTCAAAATTCCCTTCTCAAACGTGCTCTTGAACCCGCGATCATGTTTCGCCGAGTAGTCCCAATCTCGGTCAACGATGCGGAATGCAATGTCCTCGTACGGCGGCCCCGACATGAACCGTATGATACATGTGTCTTCCTCGCCGGCCGGCGCCATGGTTTGGCCCTTTTTGCGTCCTCCTTCGCGAATGATCTTGTAGGTCGGCGCCTTGGTCGGGTCGATAAGGTCCGGGTAGAAGATGTGGAACTTATATCCCTGGACGACCTTGGGTGGAGGATTGTCGTGGTCGTAATGGGTTTGATTGTATTTATTCCACTCGTATCCCATCTGCACGCGGTTGAAGTACTTGGGTTTGCGGGGACGATGTTTGCCGCTCCACAAAGGCTTTGAGCCTGTTGTAACGTCCTCCTCGCCTGCAAAGATCTCTTCGTCTTCGTTGACGCCCTTGGCGACTTCCCGGTCGAGAAGCGCTTTGGTCGCCGATGAAATGTCGTCGTTGCCGGTGCTGCGATCAAAGCGACTGGTAGGGTCGGCGTGGTGAGATTGTCCTGTTGGACGGGAATGACTGGTTGTCTTTTGTTGTGTAGATGTCTTGGGTGCTGGGACGTAGCCCATGTTCAGGACCTTACGTCTGCTTGATGCGACGTCCTTCAAGAATGCGCTTTCATCGATCACTTCCAAGCCTTTGTCTTTGGATGGGATCTCGAGTAACGGGTCTGGGTCGAGTTCTTTCGAGTAGGCGACAGGACCTGTGCTTTGCACTCCAGCATCCCGCAATGTTTGTTGAGCTTGTAGCGCTTCCTGTTCGTTCACCTCCCTCAATTGCTTCAACCGTGAGTCGAGCACATCTTGGTAGACCTTTTTCAGCTTGGCTTTCGCTTTCCATACCAGCAGGCTATCCAGAAGCTGCTGCCAGTAGTCCGTATCAATAGGCTCGTTCGAGTCCAGTTTCGTTCTGATCTGTCCCTCCAACACCTCCAACTGTTCGTACGTCTTCGGTCCCAACAGCTTGTCGATATCGGAAGCAACAGAACTGACTGCTCTTCCTTCTGGTCCACCAACGCGCAGTCTCTTCTGCCTATCCTTGCAGATGATTTGCATTGTTCGCCAATAATCTCGATTCTTCCTGTTCTTCTCCAGACTCATGTATGTTTCGATGTCCTTGCGCAGATCGGAGAGTTCTGTTTCATCTAGGCCGTCAAAGACGCTGTCTGGGTCGACAAAATCAAGTTCCTTTTCGTCCACCTCATCGTCTAGGGGATCTCTCGTGGGATCGACCACTCGCAATGTTACTGCCAGCCAGTCTATAGGTTTGGCCCGACCTTCCTTGACTCGAATGTCTGCTTTCTTCTTGGCCTGTTTCAGGACGAAATCGTCTTCTTGTGCAACCCATTCTCTCATCCGCTCATCTTCTTGCAGCTGGTTTATCCTCATCTGATCCTTGTGAGACCATCTCTGCTGTTGGCCGTTCTCTGGATTTCGAGGCGCATCTCGTTCGCGGTATTTTCGCTCATTATCGTGCTTCCGCCATGGCGGGGGTGACTGAGACCGCTTTCTCTTGCCCGGTGAGGCGTAGTCGCTCATCTTGTCAGAAGTTCATACGTTGGGCGTGGCGTTATGTAGGTTGCGTAAAATGCCCTGCGTCTGCCTACAGACAGAAAAAGTCGCCGTTATCGCCTAAACTTCGGCTGAGGGGACATGACTGACGTTGATGTCAATACCCTCCCACTCTCCCTTGCCTCCTCCTTCACATTGCCGAACGCCGTGGATGAAGTTGAGAATCAAGAAGTGCAGCTACCGCGACGTATATGGTCCAGTGGCCTAGGCGAGTGAATGATTGACGGCTACTGAGGGTGATGTTGAGAGGCTGGAGTCTCCAGGGCCATGAGTACATCTGCAAATCAAGCCACCTTCGGACATCGAGTGCACCTCTCGTTCTACCACCATTACGAGGTTGCGTAAAGGCATGAAGGAGGAGGCTCTTGCTTTCTCAAGTCCATGACAACGAAGCCACACGAGCCACTAGCCAGGATGAGTTCCGGGCAGACGTCCAAGTCAACCTACACTCAGGGTCACAGTGCCAGCGTTGTTGCTTCGCACACATCCCGCACCGTCGAAAACTCTGCTTCTTTCCTTCTTCCACACCTTAAGCCGCACTACAAGATTGTAGATCTCGGGTGCGGTCCGGGAACTATAACACGAGGGTTTTGCTCGTTCGTCCCACAAGGCTCCGTCACTGGGATCGACTCGGCAGACTCGGTCATTGAGCAAGCTCGCTCACAGGCGCCTCAAACGGAATATCCCAACCTCAATTTCCGCGTCGGGGACATTACCCAGCGCTTACCCTGCGATGACAATTCAGTTGATGTGGTCTACACGCATATGACACTCCTGCATGTCCCTTCGCCTGTCCAAGTGGTTGAAGAAGCCCGCCGCGTCTTGAAACCAGGCGGTATGTTGGCGATGCGTGAAGCCGACCATGCAGAATGGGAGCCTAGCACGCCCGCACTGGACAAGTATAATAACTTATTGTTCGAAGCTGCTCGATCGACTGGTGCTCAAGGGGCAGGTGCAGGTCGAAGGCTTCATGTGTGGGCTTTGCAGGCTGGCTTCGAGAGGTCGAAGATGTCCATTGGCGGCGGGGCGACTGTATATACTGCACCTGATGAGTCGAAGTGGTGGGCGGATGTGCATGTTGGGCGACTTGAAGGTGAGGTTGGCAAGATGTGGCTCGAAAACAAGCTTGTCGACAGCCAAAAGGATGTCGACGACATGAAGGCCGCTCTAAGAACCTGGAAGGAGAGTGATAACGCTTGGTACGGCGGTCTACAAGGCGAGGTGATATGCTGGAAGTGAGCATGCACTATCGGCTACCCTAGATTGCCATGGACAGTCGGCCCAGTTGTGCTTCTTAGGAACAGATCTCAGATTTTTCGACAGATCAAACACTCCTGTCGCCGTTGGTCGTCTTCCTCCTTTCGCACCTGTAACTGCCATCCGACTGGGGCTGTCTGCTCAGCGAATAACCGAGCTCTCTGTCACCGCGATCGAGACCGTCTCTACCATCCTCCGGCTTCGACTCTGCCTTCATCCTCTTCTCCACCTCCTGCTGTTCTAACCAGCCCTGCAGACCTGGAGCAAAGAACAATTTGCCTTGCCAGACGCCTTTGTAGAAACTCATCAAGGCACAGAACAGCCACAGTACCACCACGGCAGTACTGCAGGTTGCACCCCATCCTTTCATACCGCTGCTACGAATGTCCTGGCTCATTTCGTTCCACGCATTGGCATACACGCCACAAGGGAAAACGAAGCTCCAATATCCAACATTGAACGTCTTTGGCACCCTCGCATATATCGAGAAGCACGCTTCAACCAGCAAGAACGAGGCTAGCCCGAGTAGGAACAGGGCGACGATGATGCCGGTCCAGTGGATGCCTTCAGCAATGGTGGCCATGGTCGCCGCATCATTTGGGGGCTGCGGAGGACGTGTCAGAGTAAACTTATGCTCTCTAACTTGACTCGCCAAACCGACGGCCAGCTGCTGGATGGAGTATGCGCCCATGCCGAAAGGGCCGACTGGGACAAAAGTACTGATGATAGCCACCCTCGGTGGCAGGCTGCAGCTCATCAATCGCCAGATATGCAATGAGAGAATGACCAACGACATTCCCACGCCTACGGACCACATCAGGAATGAGATAACCAACACAGTGATGCTGTTCTTGTACGCGAGGTACGGTGAAATGGCGCCGCCAACCGTGGAGTCGACGATGAGAGGGATGAAAGTCAGGAACCATGCCCCGTTGAGATCATTGAAAGAGTGCTGCGGTTGGCGCTCGTACATGATGAAGAGGCCGCCAAAAGCCACGAAACAGCTCATTGCCGCGGCAATCCAGAACATGGCTTCGGCGACGTACATGGCTGATGAATGGTGCGAGTAGAAGCTGACGATGCCGAGGATGATGGTTTCGAAGGCCACCGCTATTGCTCCGAGGTAGCTGGTCTGCGAGAAGTCTTGGAGGACATTCTTCGCGACGTGTGGATACAGAAAGACCCGGAGAACGCCGAGGGTCATGAAGAAGGTGAAGATGCATATATCAACGATCTATATAGCGTCAGCTATGGAATCGATATCTGAAGTCGCTGTGCTGTACCCAAAAGAGGCATGCTATGGTCGTGAGCCATTGTGCCGAGTAGGGAAAATGGGTTAGCAGTTGCGTGCATACGCCTGCATTCCGCCGTCAGTCTTGCTCAACGGAGGTACATGTGCAGGCACATATGGGGCATCTGGCACCTTACCCGTTCCCATAGGTACAGTGAACCATGATGGATCGGCTGTGATGATGCGCTGGTACAGGAAGTTAGTGAGATGGCATGGATGGCTGTGTGAAAATCTACCTCCTTCCAGTCCTCCACGCTGCACCACGTTTTCAGGTTCGGCTTCAGAGCCGACATCTCTAGATTGCCCTCGTGAGTCTCAGCAGATCATGGTTCCTTCAACCTGTCTGGCATGTCCAACATCTCATGCAACAGCTACCTGAGTATACACGACAAAGTGTCATAGACGTTGAAAACCTTTGTAGTCAATTTGGGGGTTTGTTTAGGTGACGTAGCGATCCGGCAGCAATATCCGCGCCTAAACACGGGCTTTGAACCATGGCCCAGCACCAGCGGATATGCCGGATAGGCGGCATCTTTGTGGGGTTTGTGACCTGGGGAAAACCTTCTCTGTGCTTACCCGTGCCCGTCGCGTTGTGAGGGACGGGGTATCAGTTTGCGTCTCGAGAAGAAGAGCATCGTATCGTGCATCGTCGGCATTGAGAACATCTCTTTGTTGGCTTGTTTTCGCAAGAATGGCGGATCTCGTCAGAGCAGCAGCATGCCACGTATCTCCAGTCTTTCTATCGGCCAAAGCGACCACCAAAAAAGCCATCGGACTCATTCATGAAGCGGCTAATCGCAAAGCAAAACTAGTCGTGTTTCCAGAGACATATATCCCAGCGTTTCCGCTATGGAGCTCCCTTCGTGCTCCAACAGAAAATCATGACCTGTTTCAGCGCATGGTGGAACAGTCTATCCTTGTCAACGGCGACGAGATGAACGCGCTGCGCCAGGCGGCTCAGGAAACGAGCACGATAGTGAGCATCGGTATATCAGAGAAGGTGCCCTATAGCAGTGCCACGCTCTTCAACTCGAACATCTTGATCGGAAGTCATGGCGAGATCCTGAACCACCACCAGAAGCTCATGCCGACATTCTTCGAAAAATTGACATGGTCGCCCGGAGATGGCCATGGGCTGGTAGTCTCGCCCACGCCCTTCGGGAAGATTGGGAACCTGATTTGTGGAGAGAACACCAATCCACTGGCGAGATACGCTTTGATGGCGCAGGGCGAGCAGATACACATATCCTCGTGGCCTCCTGTCTGGCCTACCCAACACTCGACTACCCAGGGGCAGGAGCCTACCCCACAGAAACAAGGAGCCAACTATGATAATGTGGCGGCGAACAGAATCAGATCAGCCGCGCATTGTTTCGAGGCCAAGTGCTTCGGGATCTCTTGCGCGGCATATCTCGACTCTCAGACCGTGGACACCGTGTCTCAGGGAGCCAAGAATGCAGATCTTGTCAGGCGAAGTCTCGAGACAGCACAACGAGCTGTGACAATGTTTCTAGATCCCACTGGGACGTTGTTGCCTGGTTTCACGGTGAAGAATGACGCGGAGGCACCGGTGGACTACTTGCAGACCGAAGAAGGTATACTGTACGCAGACATCAATCTTGATGACTGCATCGAAGGCAAGCAGTACCATGATGTTGTTGGTGGTTACCAACGTTTAGATGTGTTCGAGTTGAGAGTCAATCGTACAAGGAAGAGTCCGGCTATATTCAGCGACGACAGCCTCGCTTCAGGAAAGTAGGTGCCATCCCATATGGTGGGGATTTGGCCAAAAGACGGATTTTACTCCATGAAGACGGCGCAGATTCCAAACAAGTGGTCCTGCACGAGAGTGTGAAAACGAAGCCGTGACGTTGCAACCCCGAATGGTTGACACGGTGTGTGAATGCTGAGGAGTTGACAATACCTGACTTCCATGAATTCGAACTGCCTCACCCATCAGTCACCACTCACCAATCACCAGTCATGCAGACTGTTCACATCGTCCTCAGTGACAGCCATCTGGACAATGACACCGTATGTCCAAGCTCTGAAGATGATCTCAGACAATACTTACATCCTTTTCACCTCGGTACCATTCCAGATCACCCCATCTCTTACAGTCGTACTATAACCATCCAAAATGATGACACCATCCTGGATAGGCCGCGACCAACCCTTCAACATGGTCAACAAAATGAAACAGTCAGGAGTCGAACTCACCATCGCCCTCATCCCGCGCCGATGCTCCATCACCGACCCGGACGAAATGTGCGACAGGCCACAGCCCGTAGCAGTCCACATCGGCATCATCGTCCACGGCAAGAAACCAATCTACATGAACAAGATCAAGACACTCAACGAGACGACCAACACGGCGAATGGACCTCACTTTGCATTCATCGACTCAGAGACCGGAGAGACGTGGTTCGCATTCACTCTGGACGTGTGGAACGAGGGCGATCTCGATGCGAGGAAGGCGTTGGCTGTGATCACCGGGGAAGATCTGTGCGATGCGCGTATCCGGCTCCTCGAGCCCAAGACGGGTGTGGTCTACAGACATGTGGTCGATCTCACGGTGCTGCCGAAGTACGAGGAGAAATGGAAGGGCAGGAGGCTTAGGCTTGAAGTTCGGCAGGATGCGCGATTTGGTGGAAACGTGCCGACAGATCTGAAGAGACATGGCGAGACGTTGCCGGTGCCGATCGTTGGGGTGCCGTTGTTCGTGTCGTCGTGGCGCAACGAGATTCCTGTTCTGTGAGAGTACGGCCGGGTATGAAGTGGTGGGGAGTTGACGGTGTGGAAAGAGGAGAAGAAGAAGTCGTGGATGATATGATCAATATGGACTAGATTGAGAGTGAGGCTACGAAAACAGGCAAGGAAAGCAATACCAAGTGATGCACACAGCAGACTGCAAAGCCCCTGAGTGCCATCTCATGGGTCACTAGCGTGCGCATCGTCAAGGCCCGGACAGTGCTCAGACGTTATGTTCGAAATACGATCATATGGTGATTCGATAGTCCAAATGACATCGAAGCTTGGGTTATATGAGTCAATCAGCAAGTTCATCGAGAATGGTGGCTTACCGATCTTCTGGATAGACGGGTGCATCTTGGACGCCAATAGCCTGGGCAATACCTTGAAGTCTGTGGTGCTCCCAGCATATCAGGATATTTCCCGGGCCTTGGAAGGCTTGAGCAGCTTGTGCGACACCTGCAGCATCATCTCGGTGGACTTTGTGGGAAAATTCCACGTTCGGCTTGAGAGAGTCTGCGAGTGGTTTGATGGTCAAGTAAGGGCGATCTTCTTTGCCGTCTGGGCCCGTACAGTCAGTCACTTCTGCGAGTGTGTTGGAACTCATTCATCATACCATCCTTGGGACGTTGAGCAATGATGTACCCAAGGATGTAAGGGCTGCTGCTTCCAAAGACCTGGACAAGGGCTTGGGAACGTTGAACACCCTGCGTCGAAAGACCATCCGGGTCTTGTCCATTGGGTAGTTTTGGTGGCTTTTCACCGTGTCGAATGAGATAGATGATGGGGCTTTGAGGCGCTTGGGATCCCTGTGAATGTGGTTTAGATTGATATCCTCCGACAATTTTCGAAACATACCATAGTAACGGAGTATTGAGAGTAGTGCAGACGTCTTGGTAGAACTTGCAACCGAGTTGGAAATGGAGCACACGACACTGAAAGTGAGATCTCTCGTCCACGACTTATATATATGAGCGGGTCCACGGTCCTCTTGTCCAGACAGAAAAATGTGGCGGAAACACGCCGAGCTGAGAGGAACCCTGGTCAAAACTCGTATGCAGCTGATGTGCAGACATTTCAGACGCCTTTGTCCACGAAGGTGCCGCAGCATAAAGGGCCACAACCGAGGGCTGAATCGAGCTTGCCTGTGCAACCATTGCGATTATCACGCCCTACTGCCTGATCAGTCATCTGAGCGCAAATTCATGCGGTACGCCTGATAGCAGCTGAACGACATGCACCAGGCTTCCACAAAGTGCTTTGTCCGAGGTATGCTTTGGACGTCATTTGAGAGGAGATGGAGACTTTCCACTCAGTATGGAGCAACAATAATGGTCTTATGAGTTGGGTTGCACTGGTCAACTAGTGTCTTGCTCTGGCCGTGCTACAGTAGCAAAGCTGTGATCGTGCGAAAGCCCGAAACGCCGCAACGGTTGAACGGCGGCATTGTAGCATCTCAAGCCTGCTTGATGTAGTGCCGGTCGGTCTGAAGCTGTGCAGCTTCACAGACTCCTTCTCAACTGGATTTCTTACAGAAGAAGATGAGGTCTTCGACTTGGAGCTTTTGCGTGTTCGCGCCCTTCTTCCCGATACCGACAAGGCTGGGGGAGTGTCAGGGCAACTTGGTGGGGGGTCAAAGAAAAGGACAACCCCTCACGGTCGGCGATTGAGCCTGCCACGTTCAAAATCCAGATGCCGAACGTAGAGAAACACTTTGGAGAAGATGCCAATATCTCTTCGCCGTATATTACTGCTTTCACACGTTATCGCTGCTGTCAGGGCTCTGTCCACCTTTCGTCCTAAAGCACGACAAGTGCCTTATTGAGGTTCTTCAGATCTTCGTGCCAGAGTACTGGAAATTTCAGAATCGAACTTGTTGACCCATCATGGCGAGTCTCGCAAAGCTCTTCTCGTTGGAGGGCAAAACAGCCGTAGTAACAGGTGATGACACCGAGATGTCTGTGTTCTTGAAAGTCACTGACAGGGTCGCCAGGAGGAACGAGAGGCATTGGTGCGGCCATGGCCGTGGCTCTGGCTGAAGCTGGTGCAGATATCATCCTCGTCCAGGTGAGAGGAAAACGATATGTATGTAGGGTACATATAAGACTAACCTCGATAAAACAGAGAGATGAAAGCGACAAGAAGACGTATAATCAAATCCTGGACCTTGGGAGAAAAGCGACCATAGTCACAGCAGATCTCTCGGACCCATCATCTGTGGCCAAGGTCATTCCAGACCTGGCGAAAGCTGGACATGATATGCACATTCTGCTGACAAGTGCCGGTATCCAAAAGAGGCATCCTTCCCATGAGTTCCCTCTCGAAGACTGGAACTCGGTATTACAGGTCAACCTTACAACGGTGTTCACGTTATGTCGCGATTTCGGCGCATATCTCTTGTCTAAGCCAGAGCCAACATCACGATCCAGAGGCAGTATCATCAATATTGCTTCTCTTCTTACATTCCAAGGTGGAGTCACTGTGCCTGCATATGCAGCCTCGAAAGGTGGAGTGGGACAGTTGACGAAAGCACTCAGCAATGAATGGGCGAGTAAAGGTATTCAGGTCAATGCTATTGCGCCGGGATATATCGACACCGACATGAACGAGGCTCTGATCGCGAACGAGACGAGGGCGAGGCAGATATTGGAAAGGATACCGGCAGGACGATGGGGAAAGCCTGAGGATTTCAAAGGTGCCGTCGTGTTTCTGGCTAGCAACGCAAGCACATACGTAAGTGGTGAGGTTTTGACGGTCGACGGAGGTTGGATGGGTCGGTAAAGGGCGTTATTCGCACTCATTCAGCGGCAACATGTTACCAGTACGTTGAGCTGGAGTTTGTGCTCGCAGCGTCTGGACTTGAGTGAAGGAAAAAGTTGACGACAATATTTAAGTGAGTATTGCATTGCATTCAAAGGATGGAATCAAAAGACGTTCTGGGGTGGGAAATCTGCGTCATTTGAATCAACGTCACTCTTGCTCCAGAACCTCCAGATCCTCCTAGGACCTTTTCACAGGAGGGTCTACACTGCTCTTCCGGTCAGGGGGCAAGGGTATATCAATAACAAAAAGATGCAAGTCCTCAGTTTCATGATCATTTCGACAACATGGTACCCAACAATGATTTGTGCGCAAGATGCCGGACACATGCCAACGTCGATGTTGAAAGAGCTCCGGAAGCCCAGACTGCTCCTAGCACGGTCCCTTTTGACCAGAACAGAAAAAGGATAAGAGGACGCCTTGGAAGGTAAGCTACAGCAACGATTGAGAGATGGATCGCGGCAAAAGCTGGGGTGATGACCTCGAGACCCATACCCGCTTGGAAACGATTCTCAGGATGGTTGGAGTTACTGAGGCCTCCGTTTGCAGGCCTCAGTTTGCTCATGCATCTCAGCAGCCATTTGTGACGCTGACGACGGTACGCTCTTGAAGACTTCCAATAAGGTGAATAAGTTGACCGCCTCGTTCGGCTGATCCTCGGTTTCTGTTTCTGCCAGTCTTGTTATTCATGCAGGCGCGCATGTTGCATGGTGTTATTGAGTGTTATTCATGCATGTGTACAGACAGGAGATGTCTGCTATGTGGACACTGCTCATAAGTCGTCCACTATTCCTTGGGCCACAAAGAGCCCCCTCCGTCTTCCTTGTCCACATCATCGAACAAAGAGCTACTGATCAGAGAAACAGTGCTTTGTGCCATCGTGTTGTCAACAAGCCTACCCGGCACAAAGGCTCCGTTTGTGCATCACCGTTGTTCAGAGACAAAGGGAGATCAAGACTTCTGCCTTGGTCCACCAAAAGCTCCATTTGAAGACTAATGCAAGCACGCGCCCGGTTCCAGTCGTCCGCCATACTGATCGATCGAAGTCATCCGTCGAGATCGTCGAGACCAACACCATGGAATCTTCTAGCAAGGTTGTGCTGGACACAATCTCTCAAACACCACCAAACATCGTCTCCCTGATTCACCACGAGTCTGTGAGGGATTTGACAAAAGTCGGGCTGCCAACGTCCAATTTCACTCTTGAAGCGACTGGGAATGCTACATATCAGAATTCTAGCATTTCGAACATTGTGAATCCGCCGGTCACGCCTCCTTTCTACACTGGTCTGCACGGTGTGAACCTGATACTGGACAATCAGCTGGTGACAGTCCTCTGGGTATCGATATGCGTTGCAGCCAGCGTTGTGTTGCTTATGCGACTTGTACAGCGACTTGTGGCATACATCCGGAAGATCTTCTGCATGGCCACGAAACCTGCACAGCAGAGGTACTACGCCATAAATCACTCGATGATCTGGGCATGGTCAAAGAAGCAAGTCATCTATGCTCCACTTCTCAGAAAAAGACACAACCGGGAACTCCAATTGTCAAGCGCTACCAACTATGGCACACTGCCAGGTCGAATCCACTTCCTGCTACTTGTTCTCTACGGGCTCTCCAACATGGTGTATTGCTTGCTCCTGGACTGGAAGACTGTCGAAAAGGGCGCCTTATTCGCGGAACTGCGTGGTCGAAGTGGCATTCTGGCAACGGTCAACCTCATTCCTCTGGTGGTGTTTGCTTCGAGAAACAACCTCGCCATTCCGATCCTCCGGGTCAGCTTCGACACCTTCAATCTGTTTCACCGGTGGATTGGGAGGATCGTTGTGGCTGAAGCCATAGTTCATGTTCTCGCATGGATGGCAGCTTATATTCAGGCCAAAGGGAAGGATGCCACTCCGGCGGTCTTCAACAACAACCCCTTTCTCCAGTATGGTCTGGCAGGATTGATTGCGATGCTAATAATGGCCTTCCATTCCTTGTCACCTCTCCGGCACGCCTTTTACGAGACCTTCTTGCACATCCACCAAGCTTGCGCATTTCTCGCTCTGCTTGGAATCTACGTCCATCTGGAGATGGCCAGCCTACCTGCATTCCCTGCAATACGAGCTGCGGTGATATTGTTCATTTTCGAACGCCTCGGCCGCTTGGGCAGGCTGATCTATCTCAACTTTTCTTGGAAAGGGGGCATCACCACGGTATTCGTCGAGGCATTACCCGGGGACGCCTCCCGGGTCACATTTCAGCTGCCGCGACACGTCAAAATCCGACCTGGAAGTCACGTCTATGTCTACCTTCCAACGGTGTCACTGTGGATGTCACATCCATTCTCGGTAGCCTGGACGAACATCGAGTCAGAACCCTGCACTACTCGGATGGCATGGGAAGTCCCCAAGACACCCAACTCACTCGAAAGACAGGCAGTGCCTTCCAGGCTTTCCCAAGCACCAACGAGTGTTTCTCTTGTCATGGTCGCAAGGACTGGAATGACACGGCAGCTCTATCAGGCGGCACGACAACAGGTTGGTGGGAAGCTGCATCTAAGAGGGTTTCTGGAAGGACCTTACGCTGGCCACGACTCACTCACCAGCTACGGAACCGTCGTCATGTTTGCTGGAGGCGGAGGCATCACGCATCACCTTGTCCAGATTCGGCACCTACTGGCGGGTGCCCAAATGCAAACCGTGGCGACACGCAAGATTGTTCTCATCTGGTCGATCCGTGACACTGTGGCCATGGAGTGGGTCAAGCCATGGATGACAGAGATTTTGCACATGGAGGGTCGACGGGAGATTTTAAAGATTGTCGTCTATGCCAGTAGACCCAGCCAACCGATCAATGTGAGCAAGAGCAAGCCAACCATGCAGATCGTGGAAGGCAGGCTTGATCCGGGATCTGTCCTTGATGAGGTGATTCCTACCAGAATTGGGGCTATGATGGTCAGTGTCTGTGGGCCTGGAGCACTGGCGGATGAAGTTCGAGCAGCAGTGCGTAGTAGAATACACCTCGCAAACGTGGACATGAACGAGGAGAGCTTTACCTGGTAGAGGATTGTGGCAGCGAAAAATGCTCTGCACGGACAGAAGCCAACGTAGCTAGAAATCATCATAGAGAATGAATAGTGTCTATCCATAAACTCAGCAGCGTAATAACGGGCGGCGATGACGAATCTCGAAGTCTTGAAAAATAGTGTACACGTCGACGCATCCATCTCCCACGTGGTCAGACTCTGCACAGCCCCTCTTCGTAGAACGGATCACGCGCAATGCTAGAAGGAGACTGTGCGACAAAAGCTTCGGACGTGGCGGAGGACGAAGACTCGAAGGGTTCATGGCGCGCACTCGGCGGCGGCAAACAGGCGAGCCGAATGGGTTACACAGGTACGCACAAGGGTAACATGTGGAAGACAGAGAAGAATAGATTCGACAGCCAAGCGAAAGAATGCGCGGCTGACCAACGCCGAGTATCTTCCCTATGGTTGCTACCTAGAGGCTTAATGGATTAATTGACGCGGCATTTCTCAACTGTGCCATCCAAGACAAGGAGAAGCTGAAGAAGCATATGATAAAGACCCTTGCATCTACTTGCTCCAATTTCTGCAAGTGTTTCGCAATTCCCATCTCGCATCTTTGGTTCTTTGGCGGGTAAAGCGATCCCTGACCGTTCACTGCCGCTGGGGCCTTGAGATCTGAAACCCTGGTCTGGAGTCGCCAGGAAGATCACTGGATCAGTCCCTGCGCCGCCTACAGCCGATCCCCTGCGTGTTCCCACAGTTTCCTTTATCCACCAGATCGGATAGCCATACTGTAACCTAGTCTGGCCATAGCCCACCTTACCTGGGCGTGCCTAGACGACTGTTTATCAAGCTTCAAGTTCAGCTCGACGGGATCCTTCCCTCCAACGATCCTATTGAGACTACTCACACCCTCCCCTCAAGGCGAACACGCAACATAAGTCCATCAAGATGAAAAAGTTCCTGGGCAACATCAAGAAAAAGAGTGGGAGTAAGCAAACACCAACATGACCGGCCACCCTGGACAACGCTGACCCTGAACCATAGGTCCAGAGCGCAATGGAAGTTCCCCGGTTTCTCTACCTCATGGTGATGCGCCAGAGGCGGTGGTTGTTCGTGAAGTGGTAGGATTGCCCAGAAGCAGCTGTATGAACCAAGTCCACTGACTATCGCCAGACGGCATTTTGCGAATCAAGCGCACCCAACTCAGCAACCGCCGGCGAAGAGTACCTCCACCTGCCAGCCATTGTCGACGCTGCAGAGTCCAGTCCTACCGCGGCGAAAGAGGCAGCTGCCACAATCCGTCGTTATCTATCAAGAGAACACAACAATCGAGGCTATGCACAGTACAACGCCGTCATGCTAAGTCGCATCCTGACCGACAACCCTGGCCATGTCTTCACACAGAACTTCGACGTCAAGTTCGTAACGACTGTCAAAGAACTCCTGCGCGAGGGAAAAGATACCAGTGTACAGCAGATTCTCAGAGAAACGTTGGACTACTTTGAGTTCCAGAAGGCACCTGGCGACGACGGCTTGGGACCGTTGATAGAAATGTGGAGGAAAGAGAAAGGAAAGCGCAACAACGTTCGCAGTTCGGTAGGTTGGGGCTCTTTGGAGGCGGTTGGCTCGGATCATCATGCTGATTACCAACAGCAATACCGAGTTCCTCCTCCTCCATCCGGACAGTACACTCAGTCGTCAGGCCGAAGACGCGATGCCCTGCCACCCCCAGACGAGCTTGTTTCCAGAATTGAAGAGGCGAAGACGACTGCGCGACTTTTGGTGCAGACCGTGCAGTCCACACCCAGCGCAGAGTTGTTGTCTACCGACTTGGTGCAAGAGTTTGCGGAAAGAGCAAGATCCGCTCAGAGAAGCATTCAAGGTTACTTGAATTGCCAACATCCTGCACCGGATCCAGACACTACGCTCACCCTGATCGAGACAAACGACCTGCTAAACATTGCCATGTCGAAACACCAAAGAGCGGTTCTTCAAGCCCGCAAGTCTAATGGACTGGCGACGCCGAGTCCTCAGCCAGAGCAGGAACCAGCGCAAAACCCCCTCTCGATGCCGCAACACAATCTAGGTCAAAATGTCTACAGTGATAGCTCTTTGACTGACCAGAGACCCTATGCGACGTCTCCCCCTCGTCGGCAAAATCCTGTCCCTAGTCCACCCATCAGCCCTCAAAAACAGGATACTCACGAGCAATTTGCACCGCCACCTGGACCTCCTCCGGCGTCCCGACGACCTACGGGAGCGCAGACGACCGGCTTCGACTACGATCATGCAGATTCGGCGTCTGAACAACGACCTCCAGTGCCAGACCGGGCCCGCCCACCTACAGATTCGTACGTTTCGACATCCGCGTATGGTGTATCCGAAAACCCGTTTGCGGATGATGCATATGGAGAGGGGCCAAACACGTCAAAGACGTCAAACGGCTTGATCGACTTCAGTGAAGATACACCGTCCGCCCCATCTCAGCAGTCAGTGGGCAACCAGCATATTAGTGAACTCGCCGGAGACCAGCAAAGACCGGGACCGTACAGTTCCGAGTACAAGCCAACTCCGAGCTACATGCATAGACAGGACTCTTCCGTGGCGAATTTGACCATGCACGGCGGAAGTCCACCAGCTGGGTTGAATGGACAGGGGCAGAATGGTCCCCACGAGACCGGGCCTGTAAGCCCGGTCTATGAAGCCGAAGGAGTCGGTCGACGAATGAATGATTTGCGTATTTAGTAGAGTAGTGCGTGAGCGAGAGTCAGCGATGAATATGACTGTTTGGATCTCATTGAAAATCAGATACCCTCACGTAGTCGGTGTAATAGAATGATGACCTGTTGCAGATGCCACTGTACCTACGTATGAGATTATGCTGGACCGCCGCTTGAATATCAGAATGAGGCATCATATCCGCATTTCGCACGTGGGTTGCGATGATGTGATGCCCGTCAGTGACAATCCAGGATGGGAAAGAGCGACAACAAGTCGGTGAGATACCTTTGATCATCCCTTCAGTGAAAATATTCTTACTTTTACATTTACTCATCCCCTGGTGCTAATGATAGCTCGGACAGAAACCTGCACTTGGTGTAGGCTATGAGAAGTCCATCATGACCTCCATTGTACCCGCCCCACCTTACACGCAGGACGAGCTCAAGAAGCTCTATCCCCAAGGACTCGAGCTTCGTCTTGTGCAGGTCCTGCTGCGGCATGGTGAACGAGCTCCCGTCTCTGCTCGCTTCCAGAATGTAAGTGTCCCTACCGTCGCGAGTATCTAGGACAACGGGCTCATTGTTCACCTTCTAGGCTGGCCTCCCCGCGTATTGGCCGTACTGCAATGCTGCACAACGCCTGCGATCTGTGGTCATGACCACAAACGACGTATCGAAGTGGGATAATCTACAATGGAGAAGAAGACTCGAAACATTCGGTGAGGATGATGGGCCTATCATCGCTGCTGGTCCAGCCGGCGAAGTCGACGGAATCTGGTATGCAAGTATGCAGCCGAGATGGAATACAAGTACTAAACGCTCAACAGCCAGCTGGGTGAACTCACAGATAAAGGTCGCGACACTACTTACGAGTTGGGACGACGGCTGCGGCATCTCTACGTGGACCAGCTGAAGTTCATGCCCAAGCTCGTCGCCAACGCCGATCTGATCTACCTTCGCGCAACCCCTCTGCCTCGAGCTCTCGAGTCCGTACAACAAGCCTTCTGGGGCATGTACCCCTTGACAGCACGTACAGCCGCCTTTCCCACCCCGACCATCGTCACGAGAACCCCCGCCGACGAGACCCTCTTTCCCAATGACGGTAACTGTCGACGCTTCGCCCAGTTGTCCCGCGCATTCGCGCAACGTACAGCAGAAAGATGGAATGATACCGATGAGATGAAATATCTGACGAAGTTGATTGGAAAATGGATGCCCGAGACCTCGAAGAATGTCGCGGTTGACTCACATCCTCGCTTGTCCGGCATCATGGACACGATCAATTCAACCCTGGCGCATGGTCCCGAGACGCGGCTGCCTAAAGAGTTTTACGACGAGAAGGGACGTGCTATCATTGACCGTATTGGCGTGGAAGAGTGGTTTTCGGGATACAATGAGAATCGAGAATATCGCATGCTCGGGATCGGAGGTTTGATGGGCGACGTGGTAGAACGCATGACTTCCAAGATCGAAGGCGCCGGTCTCAGTATCAATGAGATCGGTGGTGAGAACGGTCGTCTGGGTAAAGGTCGTGGAGGTGAGATGGGAATTCGTTTCGCCATGTCTGGATGCCACGACACCACACTCGCAGGAGTCATGACCAGCCTGGGTGCATTCCACGGTGAAAAGTGGCCGCCCTACACCAGTCACGTCGCGTTTGAACTGTTCAGGAAGAAGAGCGGCGACGAGAAGGCGGGACCTGCAGATGCAGACTTCCTCACACCCACGACGCCTGCATCGACGGAGCCGAATGCACACAAGGATGCAACAGCGAAGCCGGGCTTCTTCGCGTCATTTTTGGGCCTGCGCTCCCCACAGCCCGAACCTCTTTCGACGCCAGGACTGTCGCCACATTCGTCTATAGAACCCTCTACGCCGCCGAAAGATCTCATCGCTAGGTCTGCATGGTCAACTCTGTCAGAATCCCAGAAAGAGCGAGTGGATGGGTACTATGTGCGTGTGCGATTCAATGACAAGCTCATGAAGATCCCGGCCTGTGCCAAACCTGGAAACAACTACGAGGGTGATGAGACGATGTGTACGTTCGAGGCATTCAAGCGTGTAGTTGATGGCTATACGCCGAAGAACTGGAAGGTGCAGTGCGGGCAGAACCTCGATGGGCCTGTTGCTGGTTTGGTTTCACCAGCGCAATGGGCTGGACAGATTGAAGAGGAGAAAAGCAACAAAGCAACAAACCCGCCCGTGCGTTTGTGATCCATGAACAGTGTCCGCTGGAATGAGATACGCATGAAGGACTGAGCAGACATATCTTACCAGGTTGAGCGCCAAAAGACCGGAGTCTGGTGGCTTGGAAAGAAGGCATGGCCACGAGCCAAACAAAGGCCTGGGCGTGGGTCGATACTAGAAAGGGGCATGAAGAAGCTCTTCATGTGCCTTTGTTCTATCAAACGATGAATGATGAAGGCATTCGAGAAGAAAAGAATAGCAGTGTGTCCCACAGTTTTGACGAACTGATTGAGACGTCGCTGCGAGATCATACGTCTATGAATATGGGGTTGAGCCATTCCACGTTTGACTCTTTGTTACTCGGACGGATCATTGAACGGTGGCTTACGCTACGGCAAGACTGTCTAGCTTAGCTATTCGCAGGAAGCTTAGTTCATCTCTCAGTAGGTGCTGTCCGTCCTGAAATCGCAGTCTTGTCCTGTAGTCTCGTGGTCCGGTCACCATCCCCTCATCGTTATCCTTTTCACGCTTAGATGATGTACACGGCACATTCCTCAGGTCCAATGCCCCCTTGCATGAGGTGCAGATCTTGATGGGATTGAGGGGTTTGTCCATGAAAACGTATTGAGGGTGTACAGTGCTTTTGAACCGTGGATGAGCATCAGGTGTGGAGATCTAACTTGTCATGACATTTGAATTATTCATTATCTGCGTACACTGCCGGTGTGTATCTCGTAGTCTTCACGTTCACCTAGGTCTTATCTCCCAAGGTACCTTGTGTGTCGACTGTGGTCCACCGTTCATCGTCTTCATCACTTCTGCTTCGTCTAGTAGGTGAACATCTACCAGCGTCCCCACCTCGCCTGCGCAAAGAGTGGATCTTCCTTGTCCCTTCGCGGATTGGGGTCGACGGCGAACCTCGTCTTTTTCAGTCCTTGGGTCTGGTCACGTCCAGAACCAGGGCGAGGATGCTTACGACTCGGCGTGTCGATGTCACTTGTCATCTCACCCAGTGTCGGTGTCGCGTCTGTAAGCGGCTCTTGTTCTCCCTCTCCCGCGAGTTTTCTGTCGCCGGGAGTGTGGCTGTGATCGGAATCGGTGTCAGGATTGATTAAACTTTTAAACAGGATCCTTCCCTCCGAGGCCTGCAGGTATCCTACCTCAAAGGCCGTGCTGGATGTGATCAGCATGGGACATCGACGCTGTGTGTCGTCCTCGCGAACGCACTCGGGAAGCCAGGATACCGAGTAATTTGTGCTGGTTGTGTCGATGGGGAGGAGGCCCGTTATCGGCCCGAGACGTTCTTGGTACCAGGCGTACAACAGGGGTTGTCTGCGCGCTGTGAGGATGATGAGGACATTGGACAATGTCGGATGCCAGTGAATTTGTCTTATGAGATGTGTGAAGATGAGGGCTGTGTGTGGGTGTGGACGTGGATTGCTACCAAAGGTGGTGTGGTCTTGTGGTTTCCAGAGAAGCAAGGTTCGAGGGGCGGAGCGGATGCGCGTGGCGACGAACGTGTGGTCTGAACTGAGCGATACCATATCTATTTGCGTTGACTCTGGCGTCTGCTTGTCGGGTTCAGTGGGATCGAACATGCCTGACAGTCGGGTGAAGATTGGGGTTGGATCTGTTGGGGACGTCATCTCTTGCCATACAAAGGTATCTGACCCGTCGATTGTCTCCGGGTGGGTGAAAGCTGTGATAAGTTGTGTGGATATGCTCTTTGCGGATTGGTATCGAATCAGGACTTGATTCTGGCCGTTGGCTGCGATCTGAATTGACCGATCACCGTCACGGCGCCATTGCCAGTGCATATGGCCAGGACCTTCGGTATCGACAGCCAGGGGGTGACCAACACGAGGAAGATGTGTTGTGAATGTGCTTGCAGAGATGTCCAGCTGTTTCAGAGGGTGGCCTTGTGCGGTGAAGAAGGAGACTCTCACACCGTACGATGGCGAGTCGCAAACCGCAATGACGGGATCACCTGACGGACACCATGTTATGCTCTGAGCGTCTGAGGTACTGCTGTCGAATGATCGGTATATTATGTTGTTTTCTTTTCCCAGTTCGAAGACTGTTATTTTGTCGTGGCCTTCCTCCCGTCTGAGAAGAGCGATCTGCCCGTTATGAGGTGCGACTGCGAGGCTTCTGGAATCAGGAAATTTGACATGAGGTATATCTTCTCGTTGTGGCTTTGTGAGGCTGAGTATTGCGGCGGTGCCACCGTATTCAAACATGACCAGTGCCCGGCGATGGTTGAAGGCGAACTCCGCACGGATGACCTTGCCTAGATGTCCTCCCAACTCATAGTCGGCTAGGATATTCGATGGTTTGGAATCCTCGTTGTCATTCCTTGTCGGCATCATCTTTGGACTCTTGAGGTCCGTGCTCAACGCTATCAGGCGATGCCCATTCGATAGGAGCAGCCATCTCGTTCCAACATCGCACTCCGATGTCGTGTTTGAGAGTATCTCGTCGGCGTCTGTTGTGATCCCGATAGTCTCCGGTGACCAGCGGAGAATATGACATCCTTGCAAGAATGCCCGTGTTGGTTTGGGTGTTTTGATCGCCGTAATGAATCTCCGACTGTGAACTGCTTCGACCAGGTTGATCAGGTGGACCTTCTGGTCTGGTGCTACGAGTGCGAGCAAGGTGCCATCTGGGGACAGCACGGGCCTCTGGAGAGCTTTGCCATTACTGGGAGGTAGCATGATGTCTGCCGTTCAAACAAGGAGCGACGTGGGAACAGGCACAATGTGGGTTGTTGTTTTGCTGAGGTCTAGAAAGGAAGCACAACACTCACCCCTCCATGACTGTATCGTGATTGGCATGACGGCATCCTGATGCCCATTGGGATAGTAAATCCTTGTTGGTGATTGCCTGTTTTCAGTAGTCACGTCTGAACATGGGGTTCATCCTTTGTCCATCGCGGTTTCCTCTTTACAATGGAAAGGGCGCGTTACTGGAACTTGAGACGCGTTGTGGAAAACGCGATATCACGTGCACTCTTGGCAGAGATCTGGCCAATCACTCCAGTTCTCTGTACAATACTACAATCCCCTCCTCCAGAGTCGTGCGCAGGATTCATCCTGCGATCTCTTTGTCAATCATGAATGAGATCATTCCAATACATTCTTTCTGTTCAATGGTTGCTGCCGCTCGTACGGACGTACGTACGATGTGATTATATAAGGGTTTTGTACCAAGCTTTGAGATCGAAGATCGCTCCCCAGATTACTGATCAACCAGCAGTCGCGGTGAGACTGACTGCTACGGCTTACGGCAGTTTCCAAACGCTTAGATGAACTCGGAGCAACCTATCATCCCGGTGAGGTAGTCAGTCGCCTTGGTCCCCGAGGTATTATGACTCAGCTAGCAGGCGCTTCGATGATGTGTCACAGGCCGATGCCTCGCATGCCAACAGCAGCCTGTTACTCAACGTACGTGAGCTCAACGGCACCAAGTAGATCGACATGAAGATCGGCAATCGTGGAGAGTCTCTGTTTTAAACGTTGTTTGAGTACGACGGGATATTACTGATCCTCAAAGGAGCGCGTTTTACACTGATGTCGAAGCCCGACATGCCTGCTGGCAGAAGGGTATAAATCCAGCACCAAGGCCGTCTCGTCAGGCCTTCTTTTGGATCAGTATATCACTCGAATCCTGAAGCTACTTGATCTATCAACGGTCCGCAAGAATTCCGTGCTCAAAAATGGAAACCATTGTTATTGTCGGCGGCACAGGCGCGCAAGGAGGCGCAGTCGTCCGGTATCTCTCTGCCACGAACAAGTTCAACGTACTCGTATTGACACGCAGTACCACCTCTCCACCAGCCAAGGAGACTGCTGCCCTCCCTAACACCGAATTGATTGTCAGCAATGCGTCCTTCGGCTATGACCTGGAAGTTTTCTACAAGGCAGCACAGCAATCACAATATGCTTTCATCAACACCGATGGCTTCGCCGTTGGAGAGCAGGCCGAGACTTATTTTGGCATTCGGCTCTTCGAGCTTTCCCTCAAGGCCGGAGTGAAACACTTCATCTACAGCGGTCTTGACTACAATAGCAAGAAGTCCGGCTACGATCCAACACTCTACGTTGGTCATTATGAAGGCAAAGCTCGAGTTTCAGGTATGTAAGGCGAGCCCTCCTCCAGCGGCCTTTGTACTGAACCGTTCCAGAGTTCATGCGTGCTCAGCCTAGTAGTCCTATGGCTTGGACCGTGCTCAACAGTGGACCTTATATTGAGATGCTCCAAGAACTCCTGCTGCCAGAGATCGGAGACGATGATGTCGCACGCTTCAAACTACCAATCGGGCATGGAGCTGTTCCTTTCATTCACCTGGACGACTTCGCACGCTATGTGCCATGGATATTGGAACACCGAGAAGAGTCGAATGGGTTGATCTTGGGAATAGCCACGGCCCATGTTGCAGGTCCAGAACTTGCCAGGGCTTTCACAGCTGTCACAACTAGGCATGCCGAGTATATCGACGAGCCGAATGACAAGTGGGTTACAGCCAAGTTTGGGCACCTTCCAAACGGGGTCGACACAAAGGTTGGTGCGCTAAGTGTCAGGGATCCCAACTCTCTATTGATGACATATGGCGAGAACTTCTCAAACTGGTGGAACCTGTACAAAGCAAGTGCGGACAATAGAGGGCTCATTCAACGAGACTATGCGTTCTTGGATCGCATACTCCCAGACAGAGTCAAGAGTGTAGAGGACTGGATGAGAAAGGTGGATTATGATGGGACCCATCGCCCAGTTTTCAAGAGTGAGGGAAGGGTCAGGCAACCCCAATCTGGGCACTGATTCAGGGGTTCTTTGTGTCCATGCCAACATCAACCATGTCCTACCATCCACAACAGAGACGCATGACATTGTCCCAACTAAGGATCACGAGTTAGCAATCGATAACAGTTGTATGCTCTCGTTCTCATGTCTTGGCGATATCAGTGCAGCAGTGCAGCAGTCCGCTGGCTGATAATGGCAGTGTCCCGGACCTTCGCCTCCATTGATGCCGCCTTCAACACGTGTTCGGCCGCCAAGGCGTGGATTGAAGGTGACAGACTTTCGAACGAGTATCTATATATCAGTCGGAGGAAATGCATTCCCAAACCAGGACGTTCTAAATGCTAAGAGCTCTCTAGAAGTGTGAGTCGTTGTTCAGACAGTTGGAGAGATGAAGTTGCTGACGGAGAATAGATCAACATGGCGAACAACAATGGAACGACGTCGGCTCACGATCAAGAGACGCATTCTGCTGGCGATGTTCTCGCCCGGCTCTCCCGTCAAGCCATCATATCACCTGAAGAGACGGAATTCAAGGCAGGCTGGGACACTTGGATCAGCAGGTATCACAACATGGCAGAAGCGGCAGATGTTTTAATGAACATGAGTCGGCAATCAATGGACCGGTCAGACAGTACGATCACAGCAGAAAGCACAGTTTCTGTGCGTACACAGGAATCTCCTGAGTCAACATGGTTCCATGCTCTACTTCAAGAGCAGCCACTCAGGGATTTCATCCGTCTGGGCCTCAAAACCGCCAGCCTTGACCGAGCAGCCGAGCGGAAAATTGAGCTTGTCCTCCTTGTTATGACTGCAAGATCCTGCGTACAGGAAGCTTGCTGGTACCTTGACGAGAATGACTGGGACATCCAGCGGGCAATTTCTCAATACCAATCGGACGAAATGCAGCGAATAATCAATCCCAGTCAATTGTACCTTCAACTCAATCGACAAGCAACCAGCATCACCTCCCAGAACTTCAACGAGAGAATGTTGTTCATCGCAGTTCCAACAAGCCACAAT
Source organism: Exophiala viscosa (assembly GCF_022695815.1). Classification (NCBI taxonomy): domain Eukaryota; kingdom Fungi; phylum Ascomycota; class Eurotiomycetes; order Chaetothyriales; family Herpotrichiellaceae; genus Exophiala; species Exophiala viscosa. The sequence goes on along the minus strand of NW_026944368.1, from coordinate 136,214 downwards.
GGCAAGTTCTTTCCTGGCCAATTCGACGTGAATAACTCTGAACATCTCCGAGCCCTGAACCAATGGCAGGCTGATATGACACGAATGCTCCGTGGACCACCAATAATACCGGACATCGTGCGAAAGGGGTACAGTCCAGTCGAGCAACGATTCATGCGAAACCGCTTCGCCAACGATATCACAGCATTTCAGAACGGCGGTCTAGCAAATTGGGTGGCAATCACGAAGGAGTTCAAAGATGTTTTCCAAGGTCGGTACGTTCCTGGCGAGACAAATCCGTGCCCAGAGCGCATGCGAGGAAGTATCACGAATTACATGATACGCCACTTCAGGCAGGGACAGACGGGGCAGGTTTTGGCCAATTACAACGCCGCTTTGCGCATTTTGGCTGTTCGAGAGCAAGAGCAAGGGGAATACGATGCAGTTCGAGCTCGCTCCATGCCGACTGCATCGATATTGGAATGGGATAGTTGGGATAGCAGCAGCGATGATGCAATGGACTGGGAGTAGTCTACGTGCCTGTACCCAATCTTGACCAAGTCTGATCTTGGGAGCCTATCGGGCTCAAATGAATACGCCTGCTCGATACATCCTAGGAGTCATTCATCCGCATAGTTGGGTAATTAGCCCTTTACATTCCGAGAACCTGTAAACTTCAACGGTGCAGGTATATCGCTTGCAACCCGAGGCGCCGCCAGGTTCACCGTCGAGGGTCCAGCTATGCCGCGTAGATGTGCTCGCTGTCTAACGGCTACCACCTATGCTATAGAACCTGCTGGTTCCTAGGGCCCAATGGGGTCAATTGTGGGAAGGCTACCGTTTCAGGGGCAACGCTGGCGCCAAGACAAACAAGGCACATTCCTCCAACACCAAGAACTTGTTTGGACAGAGTTTGTAGACTCCACGTAATGCCTCTAGGTGTTGCTGTTGGACAAGCATTGCAAACAAGTGCACAACCTACACATCATGATACAGAGGTTGAGTAGATGACCGCAGGCAGATGTAGCAAATACCAAACATTCGCTCTTGCCGGCGTCGTTGCGACCAATTCAAACCTGCAGAGATCAAGGAACACGGTGTTTGCTCGCAAAGAACAAATCACTCCAGTCAAGCTTTGCTTTCATCTCCCATGCTTGTACGTGCTTGTGTCAATGTTCGGTGCTTGCTCCAAGTGACACAATACGACAATAAGCCCTGGCAGGGTGTTTGCCAAAGATAGGGATGCGTCGCAAACTGCATGCTTGAGATCGCAGAAACGATCACGATCTGTCCTATAAAATGGCCACACCTTTTTCGTTCACATTTCAATCTCTCATGGAGCAATTTCCGCACTTGGAGTTCAATATAAGTATATATGAAGAGCATTTGCTGACTGGAATGTGTGGCGGCTGTTGCTACGCTGGACTTGCCACTGACGCAGAGCCTGGATGCTCATGCAACTGGCACTCCCGGTCCACTGGTACTTGGCTGGACCACCTGACTTACTACGTCCAACCTGGCCGCACTTCAGTGGGAGGATGTACGTACGGTGATGGCTCTTACCGATACCACTTTGACTCGTCCATGGTGCAAACCTGGGTCCTTTTGGTTATGGTTTTTTGTCTTGCTCCGTGTCGGTTTCTCTTGTTGCATGGCTTCGCCCTAACCTTGGTAGGTAAGTACGCTTCACATGTCACCTGCAGCATTCCAGCTAACGACGGTATTCACCGACCCAGGACCGCAGGCAGTGCGTGACAAAGGTGGACTAGCGTACGATGTTTTCCAGAAAGGAATGCGGTGCCTGCGGCGGCACTGTTTTCTTTTGTTCCACCACAAGGATTCTCGTCCATATCTGCAGACTCTCCACCGTCCAGCGACAACGTCCACCAGCAGCCATTGTCCCAGCACAGTCTGTCTTCTGTCAAGTTGAGCAAGATGGCCAAAGGCAACAAGCGACGAGCTCCGACCAGCCCTGAGGGTCAACCACCTGCAAGAAGACAGAGGGTTGGCACTGGTCAAGGAAACAACAATAACCAGGCTGTTGCACCTGGTAGAGCTTCCGCCACTGGACAGGGGCTCACGACAGATCTGTTAAACAATGGCAATCAGGCTGCCCAACCCAGAGCACCTCCTGCCCCAGCCCAACGTGCTTTGCGTGGACCACTGCCGGTCGACAGACGAGCAGCATATCCTCCAAGGCCGGCACCAACCCCAGTACCACGGACCGAAGCTGAGATAGAAGAGCGCATAACAGCGCTCAGGAATCAGCTTCGATACCCGCATGCAATTGCGAGATTGATGCTTGTGGGATTTCTGAGTGGTGCAGGTTGGGACGTCAACCGGGCTGCGGCAGTCTTCTGGGAGGGTCACAATCGATACAGTCATCGTAAGTATTCTTCTTTTTTCTGAAAAGCTTTGCCATTGAAGCACGAACCTTTCGCGGTGTCCCTGTTGTTACCGATGCAGTTTTACTGACGATTCGCAGTGAATCTTCCTCTCCTTGGGGCTCCAACCCAGAGCAATCAACCTGCTCCTCAAGCTCCCATCATCCACCGCGCTCAACGAAGTGGCGGCCAGGTACGCCGAGGGGATAGCGTTGAACAAGGAAGGCTCCGCCTCCTTGTTGATGTGCAAATGGGCCTGAGAAACAGCATCTTTGACAATCGGCCAAGGCTACGCACAACCAACGCCAACATGACCCTGCTGTGCCATGAGCAAATGTGGGACAATGACGAGATCACCAAGGTGGTGAACGGTCTCAACGGCGACTACAAAAAGCTGAGCGAGCGTCTTGACCGCCTGCGCCCCCAGACAGGTCACCAACCTTCCCGTGATGAAAGATTGGCTCTATTCATCTCCATCACCTCCACGAACAGTTGGTACTCGGCAAGAGCACTCCTTGAGAGCCGAAACTGGGATCTTGCCCTTGCCATTGACCAATGGATTCGGCAGGGCGGTATCCGAGTCGTTGACCCACCAACAAACATCAAGGAGGATCTGCAGCGCAAAGGGAAGAGGTCATGGAATGCCAACAAGCCTCGGGAGATCATCAACGGCGAGTTCGACGATGATGACAATGAGGAAGAACCTCTGGGGCCCCCTGACAAGAAAATCGAGGGAGGCGACTCTGGGCCTTTCAAGGGACGACCTTCCAGCAGCACCACAAACCGAGTGCAACGAACTGGCTTTGTGATCGATGACGACCAGAAGCAAGAGACCAGACCGCGTGCTCCAGACGCATCGAGACTGCGTATCGAATATATACGAAACGGTCGCTACGGCGTTGAACACTTTGACGGTGCCGACCCTAACGATGATCAACGGGGCGTGCGCTCGAGATTCAGCTGGAACGACGGTGATACCCAGCCGGAGTTCGACTGGAACAATCGTACACACACCTCGTTCCTCAGCAAGTGGAGATCCGATCGTCTCCTGAAGATCACCGGGGAAAAGAAGCGACTTGAGGTCCGGACACCCTTCAACAAGTACGAGCGGGACTGGCTTCGGGAGCAGGAGGCGATCAGGACAGAAGAGCGGTTCTACGAGCTTGCACAACAAGATCGCTTCCAGAGCGGCATCACCAATCAACAGGCCTGGAATGAGACACTGAGGAAAGCCCCCTTTGACGGACGTCCTTACCCAATGCCGGCGGCAGAGCTTGATGCCCTGGCAGCGCGCTTCAACCAGCAATTTGGGAACAGAACGATGTACACCAAGGTCCTGTGGGATGACAGGACTAAGAAATACGTCTACATCCCGAAGGACATGTCAGAGGTTGGGGAGGTGCCGCGTCCTCATCGCACGTCTTTGGTGATCGGCCAGGAGCGACGCCGGATCAGAGCGTACGCTAAGCATTTCCATCTGACATACGATGGTAATGTTCCTGGAGGTGGTTCACCGGACAGTGAGTCGGACTCGGACTGTTATGAGGACAGGAACGCCTGATGGTCTATGATGGGAAGGGAGGAGTCTGTCGTCTTTGATGGGTTGTTTGGTGGTCTTCAATGGTTGAGGGGGGCAAGGTATCTGGTCGTCAATGAGTTGCTTGTGGTCTGGACTTTGGGTGAGGTCAAGACAGTGTCAAGAGAGGATTGTTAGATGAAAGCATTATGGTGGCCGCCACTTGCAAACCATTCTGTTCTGGGTTGCTCCGGTCGTCTTGTTGTACCAAAATCTGTACCAAGGTTGCCTGCTGGGAGAAAGTCTGAAGTAGTGTTGGTAATGGCGCTTGCTTTCACAATGATAATGTTACTGGCTACTTTACATGACCCCCCGTTCTTGGAAATCATGATATACGTGTTGAAATGAGTAGAGCTTGGATCAGGCCTACCCCGATGTGATGGAAAGACCTGTCGCTAAAAAGGCTCAATACACCTTCATCATGAATGGTCTTTTTGCAACATAGGTACGAGCCGGCATCGGGGCATTGACATGCATTTGTTCGGTCACAGTCCGTGAGTGGCCCACAGTATGCAGATTCAGGATATATCGCGTATCCGAACATTTACGTTCGGCAAAACAAGGCAGCGGACCTATATTCTCCTAACGGTTGCCCACTTTGTAAGTCCGAATGGCACTTACTTGGTAAGGTCAAGGCGATCATTGTGTGTCCTCCTCGATTTACCTCCTTGTCGACGCTGTTCCGACGGAGGATCTATATCCCGCTGGTAACCTAGACTTGGTCGATGCTCGATAGTCTCCAGTTGTCGAGGATGAGACAGTCATAGTTTCTTCACTAATCAGTCTCATCTCGACGTAAGAATTCCCAGTTATAAACACCTACGAGTCCCCCCGTCCCTGTTCCCCTCTGTTTCTACTTCAGAACACTCACCAATCAGCCGCACACACTATCGTTCAAGACTTGCTTGTCTCCTCAACAGATTGAAGCACCCATTGAGCATCTCCTCGACAACAGCTCGCTTTTGTAATAAACATGGACATCTTGCCGCGCGGTTCCTTCAACGTCAATCCCGCGACAGGGGTGGACTTGGCCATCTCTGACCACGTATCTGACTTCCTCTGGGCTGTCACAGCCGTCTACACAGTCGCCTTTGTAAGTCTCTTTCGCGGCGATCTCGAAACCATAACTTCGTTGACGCTTCACGTTCAGTTTATCATTCTGGTCCCCTCTTTCACCGCTCCCGAAAGCAAGAGAGTTTTCAACTACACTCTGTCCATGGCCCTTCTGGTCGGCGCAGTGACATACTTTGCCCAAGCATCCGACCTGGGTTGGGATGCCGTCGAGCAGTCCAATGGTCTCACCAGCCAGGTCTTCTACGCAAGATACATCAACTGGGTCGTCTCGTTCCCTGCACTGGTCTTGTCCCTCGGTCTCTTGTCGGGCATCTCATGGACCACCATCATTCTGAACATTGTTTGCTCGTGGTTCTGGATCATCAACTACCTGATTGCCGCTTATACCACCACCAGCTACAAGTGGGGCTTCTTCGCTTTCGGCACCTTTGCCTGTGTCATCCTGGCCATGAGCACCATCAACGAGAGTCGCGAATCGGCTGAAAATATCGGTATCAGTCGCGACTATCTCATTCTGGCTGGTTGGGTGACTTTGATATGGACGTTATACCCCGTTGCCTTTGGTCTGAGTGATGGTAGTCATGTCATTGACGTCAATGGCGGCTTCATCTTCTTCGGGGTCCTCGACGTGCTCCTCCTACCAGTGGCATCGATTGGGTTCTTGCTTCTGTCAAGCCACTGGGATTTTGCCGCACTGCAATTGGACTTCAGCGAGTATCGCGGCGTGCGCCATAGCAGGATTCCGTTGGAGAAGGGCGGTTCTTCTGATGGGTCAGATCGTCCAGGACCAGCCGAGGTGTGAGGCGCAGATCTGCAAAGTGTCTGACCAGAGCTTCGTATCAGCCTTCTTAGCGTTTCCGAGAGACTTGCATTCTGGTCAATTGACACCTCAGTTTTTGAAGGAGGATTGCTGCGGTATCACTTGGCAAATTCGTGTTTGAACAATTCTTTTCTTGTAAGGAGGAGTTTGCACAGCATCATAGACATTTAGACAGGAAGGGAGTTTTACACAAGTCCGGTAATTTGAAAAGACATAGATAGAACACCAATCTACACAGTACTGTATGAAAATCGTTGATCGTTGTACTTCACCAGCTAGAGCCTGATCGTCCTAATTGTTAGCAGTGCCCAAGGGGGTCGTGTAGGAGGCATCTCACGCGCTACCCATTCCAGTGCGATGATCCGACCTCATGCATGTGATGTGAAAGACCGGCTGTCACGCAGGGTAGACGGTGAGCAGTGGGACAGCGAAATTGCGGGGGATACCAAGCACGGCCTGAGCAGATTTTCCTTGCAGTCATTTGATCGTGAAGTGGTGAGGCCTTTTCGATTTGGTACGGCCAGCGCTGGAGTGCATGGAAACCAGGCCGAACCGAACGCATTGGAAATAGCGGAATGGTACGTGCTCCACACTGACCGGCCACAAGGCACCATCGGTCAAGCAGGTCAGCAGCGGTCTCAACAGCTGTCTTAGATATTTTTCTGGTTCCATCGAGACCGCCTTGGTCGGACTTCAAAACATCATACCATCCACATTATTCAGCGGCACAAGTGTGCTCCACGACTCAAGATCTTCATCCGGCATGAATCCGAAGAAGTCATTCTCCTGTAGATATCGTATTAGCGCCTGGAACATGGAGAGTTAGACCGTAGTCCGAAAGGATCACTGACATAGTATGGAAAAGTGTTTGTGTCGTCGAACTCCACAGGGTCGATCATTAGATTTGCAGCTGCGGGATTCGATTGGATTCTTGTTCCCTCGATACCCATATGCGCAACATTGTTGCCTTGGATCCCTGCATCATGCTCTACAGCCAGGCGTGCCAGGTGGCACAGATCTCTGACGAACATTCGCGATAGTTCAAGTCCGGTGACGAATTCAAGATTGGAAAAGTATCCGAAGGCAATATCTGAGTGAAACCTTCATCAGTTCTATGGTCTTGTCATGAAGGAGAACGGGTATGTATGCACGATATTGGATCAATACATACCCAAGAGCACAAGGTCCGACGAAACCGTAGGTGCAGTAGTGTCTCGTAAGATGTGCATGAATAGGTTCATAAAACAGTACACGGGCGTGTATTTTGCAATTCTATGCAAGAGTCAGCGATCCAGTGACAGAACCTTCGGTCACCGAATTGGATAAAGGGCAACGGGAAGCATTACAAGAGAGAGCAACCACCGTCGATATGTACTTGTCTGGTTGCCAGAATACCTGCACGCGAAGCCTGGGCCACTTCTTTACAGGAGGCCTCAACGTGCGAAGTAGCAGCTGCATCATTCGATAGGTAAGCCGAGATGCCTAACCAAGGGTAGGTCAGAGGAGTGTTGATGTCCAGCACCAAGCAGAAGTAATGGGACTGGAGTGATTGAGCCTGGCGTAAGGACAGCCCTGCTGGTATTCGAGAGGTTTCAAGCGGGTCGTCAAGACAGATGTCGTGCTGCACCGAGAGCTTGAAATCTGCAAGGTCCTTCCTCAACTTCCGGACGGTCTTGATCAGCTGTTCGGTTGTTTGTCGGAGAGCGCGGGCGCTTGACAGGCGCTTTCTAGCAGTAGAACTCAGCTGCATCATTTTGATGAGTGTGTGACAGTACAAAGTGTCGCTTGGTAACCCACTGGGCGCACTCGAGGATACGCGACAGCTTATCTCGTCATCGTCCATAATCTCGTGAGGTTAGAGTCACCGAGGTATAAACTGTGCTGAAGAGACATACCGAAGGACGCCCCGACCGGGAGCAAATGTGTTTTTCCAGACAGTAAATGGACCAGAACATCCAGTTCCTGTGGGTGACTTCTTGCGGCGATATTTTCCAGGAATGGGAAGGCTGTCGATGCAATCCTTTGGAACAGGCGAGGCGCATGGCGTCCGTGCATAGAGTATATTGCAAAGACTCCTTACCTATGCCCTCACTGAAGTATGCCTGTTGAGAAAGATCAGATACACGGCTCAAATGCTGAAATGGATGATGCGTACCATTAATATTAGGGTCTGTACGCCCATCAGGGATGTATGCAGGAACAGATTCTCGGTATGCATGGAAAGCGCATTCTCGAAGAAGCCCAATGAGGCTTGTAAGGTTTCACGGAAAGTTCTCTTTCTTGAAAGGACTATGCGGCACCCGTGAGCCAATACAATGTTGCGTAACGCGTACCACGCTTTATCATCGGTCATAAGGTTCCGTATCCCACTGAAATGTGCGCGTAGCCGAGCTTCAAACAAATTACGCTCGACAACGCCGAAAGCCTGGTCCAGCCCCTCTTCAAAGTATGCTAAAACAGAACGTTATTCTTCGGCTCAATAGGTTTGGACGATGTTGAGAGTGAACTTGCCGCAGGTGTATTGCCATGCAATCTCGGGAGGAGGGTCTGGCACTCGGGAAGACGACAGGCTGTTACTCATTTTGAGCATGCGAGCCGAGTTGTGGACAACACGTTTCACTATGCTGGCATAGTCTTTTGATTTCGTGTTGAGTATCACCCAATCTACGGCAGGCTGAGAGCAAACAGACAGCATACAGCGTGGGCCCGTAAACCATCAGTCCATGACCGGCGTTTTATGCGCGGTGACTCACCATAATACTCAAGGCTGAGCTTAATGAATAAGTCAGTATCGTGGTAGACCACACGGAGTAATGAGCCTACCGTGTCCGTGGCATGGAGACTGTTGTCCTCGCCGACATCTTGATCATCAAAGACATTGATCGAGGGTTCACGATCGTCTTGTGGTGTTTCTGTCTGGCTTTCAGACTGCTGAGGAACGAAGATGAGTGGCTGCGATAGCACATTGCTGTAGCCAGCTTGTACCGGACGAGGCTCGTTGTCCTCGTGCGAAACTACGCGACCATCGTGATTGAGGCTCTTCTGGATGCGTGGACGACGTCTGGGTGTGACGACACATTCTTCGGCACGATCCAGGCAGTTGGCGCAGGGAATGTTCCCATTGCCTGCTCGAATAGTAAGCATATTCGAGTCCTCGGGAGCATACACTTTGTGTACTTACACCGGATCTTCTTCGCCCTACAATGATTGCATGCGACGGAACGCCGACTCTTAGCCGGTAACTGGACAGGATCGAGGCGAGCTGGGAGCTCCGATGCCATGGTCCAGATGTCCGTAAAGCGAGGTTGTCCTTCGCCTTGGCGGGCCGATCAAGTCATGTACCCGAGAGGAGTGCCCCAGCTAACGGTGAAAAACAGCAACGCTGGCAGGCCAGATGGACGTCAGAAGCCGAAGCGACTAGACCGAAATTACTTGTAGATTTTGGTTGGAGCAACTGTCCCTGTCCCTCCATTGGTGTTTGTGAGCTATGCCTAATTCTTTCGGCAATGCCTAGAAATGCCGAACAGAAGAGGTGCTTTGGACTCGATCACTCGCGACCGGGGAGGAGATTTTGTCCGTCTGGATGAGGATGCGAGGCACTCATATCTCGTGACGGGTGGGAAAAGAGATGGTGGACATTGGATTCGAGAAAAGTTTAGGCGGTTGGAGTTGAGTGTCACGTCTACGAGGCGGAAGAATCTCGAAGTCGATCAAATGACAGCAGACTTTCAGTTGAAATGACGACATGCCAGTGTACATCTTTATTCGATCTTTTGATTGTTGCCTTGTCTACTTTTTGTTGATCCCCAATATAGCTGTCAACTCTCTCCAGCGTCCTCGAGCGTCCCATATCCAGTCACGAATGTCATGAGAAGAGCTCATAAAGCTCGCAAGTTGCTTGAAGGAGACAGGTGAGATGACTCGCAGACTTTGCGCAAGGGACATTCCTCTTCTCGAAAGCTATCCCAGGCAGAGCGCCCTTGAGCTACTGCAATCTATGATCTGCTATGAGTATCGCCCAAAATATCAGTGCTTTCTTTGTCCAGATATATCACAGCATCAAAGGTTATTGTACTGCTATGGTTGATTCGAACAATGGGAACAAGGGCATCTCAGATCACGTGACCACAATTGGGCTTTGTCGCGAGGCTGAACTCGAAAGGAGGCATACCCGCAGCCCGTCTCTTTGTCACTGAAGTGCGCGATCAATGGATGCCCGCGCCTCGCGAGAAGGTATTTGATCAGTGACTCTCCGCTCATCTCTTCCTGCTCTCTTCAAATATATACAAATACATTTCCTGACACCCACAACTCTTTGGTAAGCAACAACCACAGGCCGAAAATGCCTCCCAAGCAGAACAAGACTCCTGGAGCAGGTAGCAAACGTAAACGAGGCTCCAGATCCAGCCCTTCCACTCCCTCATCTAGTGCTAACACTCCTAACAATGCTCAGGGTCGTCCTTCCAATGTTAGCCGGGCTACGAGGGAGAATAGAATCGATAACTTCCGACAGCGCCTCTATCCGCAAGTCACTACTCGAAGAGTAATTGAAGTCTTGCTCGAAACTAACAACGACGATGCCGAGGCTGCGTACCAGCAGTACATGGCTGCTAGAAGACAAATTCTTGCCAATCTAGGTCACCCTCAAACCGCCCAAGCCAACGCTAGCGACAACGAGGACGAGGAAGAAGGTGGTGAGCAAGGAGAAGATGGAGAGACAACTGCAGGGCAGGTCCAGGCCCTGCCAGACGCAATTGAACTCCTAACTGAGACAGATATTCCGTGGAACGCAAACACCGAACAAGAACGTCGAAATGTAGCTTACACTCTCCGGGAACATGTCCGAGATTCAACCCTGTTCACCGACACACTTACTCGCACCGAAGCCGTCCTGTGGAATCACCTCCAAGAGTACGATATTGCCACAGCTCAAGAAACCTTCCAAAGCGTCAACCACGTCAGACGCCAACTCGCAAGAATCTTTGACAAAATGAGAACGCCACTGCAACGTGATGTCGTGCATATGAAGACACGAGGGACTGGAGGAAAAAAGGCTCAGGCTGACGCCAATGAGGAGGAAGAAGAGACCGAGGAGGAACGAGCAGCAGCCGAGGAACTCAAGAGAGTCTCAATGTCCCAGGACGAGAGACTCGCTGAATTCATCAACATTACTGGCCGTCCAGACTGGTATTCGCTGCTCCTTGTACTCCAAGCACACAACTGGAACCTTGTGAGGGCCGTTGAGCAATGGTACAGAGACGGGGTACCACCTTATACAGATCGTCCAAAGCGCTATCCAGGCCAAAAAGGTGGCATTCAAAAGGAGGAGTATGGGATGAGACTTGATTATATGACCGGAAAACCCATGACCAAGCCCAGCCCTGAGGATTGCATACCATCAAACTTGGAAGCCGATGATGACGACCAGTGGCGTGACGAAGACGACTTTTTTGATCCTGAGGAAGAAGGAGACAGTGAGCTCGAGGAGACACCCCCTCCACCACCAACCTCGGAGAGCAAGAACAATGATGACCGTAAAAAGCCAGGTTTCACAATCAACAGACTCACCAAGCTTCCGTACAAAGGAATGCCGAATCCACGAAGGTTTGTGTTCGAATACATTCAGAACGGCAAGTACGTTTCCAACATCTTCGAGCCAGAGAAGTTTTACTTCCCAGAGCGAGGTGAAGACGAAAACCGCCCTCCCAAGACCAACAGGAGAAGCAGCAAGCCCCGGGACAAACCAGTGCTCTTCGACTGGAACAACGGCAAACACATCACGTTCTTGACCAACTGGTATCGTCAAAACCTGCAACGAACAGTCGGCACACTCCGACGAGCAGCCCATCAGACCTGGTCCGAGGCCGAGCGCCAATGGCTTCACGACCGCATGACGGAACTCTTCCAGAAACACAAAGCGAAGAACCCCAACAAGTCTGACGACGAGATCCTTGAGCACATGCACGTCGACACGGCGACCAAAAATGCATGGGAGAAAGCTTACAACGAGGAATTCGTGGGTACCAAGCAATCCGGCGGGATTCGCAAGCCACGTAACGCGGCCGCCCTGATGACCATGCGCTCGCGCGATGCGCGTATCTGCGAGGACTTCCTGGTCAAACCTGATGACACGTACTTCACCAGACGCAAGCACAATAGAGTCAACGAACACATGTCCCATCACGAAGTTGGGCCCGATCCGTACGGACAATACGACTTCACTGACTTCGCAGACCTTGATCTGGAAGGTTACATGAGGACATCCACGTTGATCGAGCAGGTTGACTACGAGTTGTATTTCACTGTCGATCTCAACGAGCGAACATTCTGGTTCTGGGGTCGTGTCCTTGCTGCCATCACGGAGTTGTACATGACTCGTATGACTGTCCAGGACCAGGCCGTTGCCATGGAGCTTTTGAACTGGGTTGGCTTGCCTGAGATTGATGTCATGACCATGTCTGAGGATGAGGTCTTGGAAGCAATCCGAGACATTCGCGACGCGGCACCACTGGAAATAGAGCGCAATGATGTTGAGATGGAAGACGAAGATGCAGAGAGTGACAGCAATGAGGGAACTCCCCGTGACGTCCCCGATGGAGCGTCGCCGTCTCATGGTGACGCCGACGAGCCGCCGGCGAAGAGACAACGACTTGAGTAATTGAGGGGAAGTATATTGTTCTGCAAAGAATCTGTTGTGTCGAAAGGTGTCTTTATTACGAGCTGGACTCGCGGAGGAACCTTTTGGTATGAATTGCTTCTGGGTATCTGGATGGTTGACTATGTTACGTTTTTCCTTGAATAGGTTGACATTGTACAAATACAATTGACTTTGAGACATTCTTTCGTTTCAACCGCAGACCAGAGCGGCTTTTGGTGTTTCATTCGAGGCGTTTCGAGAGGGAGTAGGCTGACCATCGTACTCATCGGTCCGTTGTACTGGATCGCTCTTGGTCTCGGTAACTTCATTCATGGCTAGTTTGGCGACTTCCTTCTTGCTGAGCTGAAGCGCGCCTACCTTGATGGCTTCCTCTGGTAACGGCCGTATGTACGGCTGACACACCCACCATGGTCTCTTGTAAATTGCTTCTGTTTTTTGTTTGGGCGTCATCTCCTGTTCCGGAACAGTTTCGGCCTTGTCTACCAATTCTTTCGAAGTCGCTGATTCTTCCGCTTGATCGAGTGCGTTCCTGACGGCCTCTTCGACCATGGCAAGTACTCGTTCGAAGCCTTCCATCTCCCCACACCTGGTCCTGGCCAAGGTATCTCGAATATCCGTGTGTTTGGAAACTAAAGGTCTCAAAAGTTGGAAAAGGTGACCTTGCATCACTTTCAGGTTTGGGTCCAGTTTGAACTTTTTGTCATCGCCGCGCTTGCGCTTTTTGTTGTTGACCGGCTGATTTTCATCCGATTCAGTCTTCTTTTGCTCCGAACTTTCTTTTGGGTCTCCGGGTATGTATAACGGGGGGCGTTCAGGACCTGGTCTTTCGAGAGAGTATGTGTAAATGATGTCCATGTATCGCCTGAAAACTGCATCGATGCGGTATCCACCTTTCCCATCAGTGTCGTACCAGTACTCTCGCGGATTATGCTCCCTTGGCGGCTGAGCAAAAATCGTAGGATCGCACAGATTTCCTTCGGCGCTCATGATACCGTCAGCACCTGTGGCTGCTAGACATGCTTCAATGTCTCCTGAGTTCAGAATGTTGCCGTTGGCGAACAAGACTGTTTCGGGCGGCAGATTATCACGTAAGTAGCGTATCATAGACCAGTCTGCGATGCCGGTGTTGTGGCCCTTCTGCTCACGCCGTCGTCCGTGGACCGTCAATATGCTTGCACCGGCAGACAGTATCATCTTCGCATAATCGAGTGTCTTTTCGGGTGTCTCTAGAATCCTCATCTTCGCTGTTACCGGTACCGACAGTTCGTTGTGTAGCTTGTTGATCATCTTGTAGATGCTGTCCCAATCTTCTTGCAGGAAGGCCCCGTAGTGACCACTTTTAGCGATGCCTTGTGGACATCCCAAGTTCAAGTCCACCGCGTCACAGTAGGGAGCTGCATACTCGGCTGCTTCTAGCAGATCTTCCGGCTTGTTTGCGCAGAACTGTACGAACAGCGGCCTGTCAAGTTTTGGATTGCCATCTAGCCAAAGAGGCGCAGTCGACTTCTGTTTCGACTTGAGGCTCTCCCTGGTGGGTCTGAAGTAGTCATCTCGACATTTCGGATTCCCGCCAAAGAGACGGGCGTGGAACATAGGTGTGTAGGCTAGCAAGGACTTTGAGCGGTCTTCATTCAGAAAGGATCGGGTGAGAAGTCTCCAAGCCTGAATAACGAGTCAACAAAGATCGATGGAGGGGCGAAAGGGTAGTGGAGGGGACGGACAAATTCTGAACGGTCAACCATGGGCGCAACGATCATCTTGGGACTCCCAATACTCTCGTAGAAGGCTCGACCGAGGAGCTTCGCAGAGGGGTGGCTTTCGCCAGAGGAAGTCGCTTGCGCCATGGTTCGTTGACCGAGTTGCGACAGACCGTTTACGATCCTTGCAGAAACCGACCTGTACATAAGCACATTTCGAGCCAACGAACACCTCCCCGTGGCGCTTAAATCGCCGACTGCGCGTTGAATAGCAGCAGGCACAGGAGAACGTGGCAGTATTGTAAAGAAGGCAAACAAGACCCAGAAAATAAAATCATCGTCGACTACACGTTTGGCGTTCATACTGTACCGTACATTAATATCTTATCTACACGTGACCTTGTCGGAAAAGTTGCCCATAACTCATAGGCTGTTTCCCAAAAGAGAAAATCCAGGCTGTCAGACGGCGCACGGAATATGGCGAAATTGATCATCCGAAATTGTCTTTTGTCCGTCATTGATGGAATTCCATGTCATCGATGGTGCGACGATCTGCCTGGTAATTCCACGAGGGATTGGACAACAGCCATGTCAGTCTCCAAGAATATTCACCTCATTGAAGTCCAAACCAGAGGTAGCCTGGCTTGCGCATGCTCTACTGTTTGTCTGCCATGTCTTGGTTGCACATTCGCCTCTCTTCTTTTCGACCTCCAGCTACGGGCTTCCGCCATTCTGGTCCTGACAAGCCAGGCCTCCCCACACATATCTTGCAAAGTGTTTTCATGACCTATGCTAATCACATCCGTTGACCTCCGGCGAATTCTGACAGACAAAGCTGCCAAATGAGTCACTGAGGTCCATTCCACAAACGTCCGGTTCCCCAGGATATGAGATTTCGGCTTGTTCGTCGTTATTCAATGCCCAAACAGGTTCATTGCAATTTGCGTCACTGCTCGCACTATCAGCCTCGCCCAAGTCGACAATTGTTGGTGAAACTATCTATCTACGGGCTCCTGTACCTGAAGAGGATGCAATAAGTTCCTTCATCGGGACCTATTGACCTGATTGAATGATTCTGTTGATGCGCAGACATCAGAATCCTGTGAGTGGACTACGATATTTCGGGGCTTGACAACTCACCCAGTTGCTCGTCAAAGTAATGCACACATTCGAAGGAAAGACGTCGTGAGCACAGATTCCTTGCCATCCTGCCTCGGTGCAATAATAGAGCTACCATGATCAGTTACATGGAAATTTCGGGGGGCATGTTATGGTCTCAACCTACACCACAGGTTCCATCCGCCGTTTGGCTGGTGTTGCAGGTATCTGCGAGTTGCAAGGCTGTGGCAACAAGTGCCACAATGGCGCAAATCCATGGCATTCTTGGTCCGGCAAGGCTTCAAAAAACGTGCAGGCAGACAAGGGGGCCCTCATTTGTATAACTACCCCTGACCGGGTTGTTTGTACACCAACAGTTTGCTTCCCCCGCAATTGCATAACATTTCAATTCTCGGAGCCGTTTTCGGACGCTCGCAAGGAGTTTGACAAATATTCACTGGAAGTTGCCAATGAGACGAAGATCCAGCACCGTTCGGCTTCAGGTGTCCGATCAAGCAAACATTCGGTGTCGGCGGCCTTCAACGACCCATCATCAACAACAAGACGCTCACTTGATGCCCGAGCCTCTCACATCGACACGGTGCAGTACCGCTTCTCGGGTTGGTTCATTGCGCCAGGACTACACCCCGATCTCTCGAGCAGACCTTAGCCTCTTCCAGGTTGGTGAGGCCGCTGCCAAAGATTCTGTCGATCCTCTTCTCTCGATCCCACACCGTCACCTGCTCCCCATTGTCGTTCCGCTGCTTGAAATATTTGATGCGGTGCTGTGGGATCCACTCTTCTTCTGTGAATTCGGAAACCCAACTGGACGCTGGTATTTCTTTGATGCCAGTGAACCGCTCGAGGTAGCCAATGGTGAACTTTGAGGCATCGAGACTATCATCCCAGTGCATACGGTCAAGCACATCTGAAGAAAGAAATGAATAAAAACCATCCAGCAATGGTCACTTCACCTACCATGGGCTGATCTCATCTTCGAGGCCGTGGTCGACATTGTCGTCGTTGTTTTCGCAATCTTTTCGCGCCGTCGAGGTCTGGCATAGTGTTGCAACTCTTCTAACCTTCTCAAATCCTCTCTCTCTTCTTGCTCCTTCTCCTCTTGGATCTCCCGAATATGTCTCTCTGCGATACTTCGGAGCTCCTGAATAGTATCTGATGACGCTTGGATCGTTTGCGCTGAAGCTTCGGTCATAACGGGCTTTCAGTACCAGAATGGAACGGCCGTCTTTGCGATAATACTCGCAACATGGGTCAAGTGGTTCTGGTAAGTGATATAAACGCCATAGCAGACGTTTGAGACCATTGTGGCGGAGCTTTCATTGGTCACTGGATGAGTCACTTGTCAAATACTATGGTAGATTTGATTCGCAGTCGTGACAGGGGTCCCAAGATCGTTCAATGAAACCACCGCGCTGTGATAGCCATCCAAGATATTGCGCGAGGTGCAGTGGTAGTTCATGAAAGAGGGTTTTCTGAGTCACTGAGGTTGGGGCTGTGTCATCGGACGTCCCTGGTGGGAAGCGAGGCCGGCCTTTGGAGGCTGACAACGTCTGGACCTGCACACCTCAGGCACAATCCATGTCTGTTGCACTCCCATGGAATAAAGAGAATGTCAATCCTCTGGTGTTCTGCCATGCACAGTAGCATGTCCTCTAGTGGGGTCAAAGCAGTTGGACGTCGACCGCTCCCAACGCGTAGCCTTGTCGCGTTGAGCACACCGGCAACGACCACCCACATCGTCTTTCTGCACATTCATTCATGTGAGTGCTCGTCAAACACCTCAACGCGTCTTGAGACCAGCGAAGCTACCCTTCTGAACATTTTTCTATACTCGCGCCAAGCGGTTCCTCTTGGGATTCTGTACATACGTATTCATTTCAATTCTTCAAATAAGAGGTTGAAAACAAATTTGTCCATTGTTGATGCATTAAAACCGTTCATGCGAGACTGTTCAGTAGACAAAGCATAATCAGTATCAATGTTTGTCGAAATGTGACCTGGAAGACGGAGTCGAGGAATGAGTCAAGACGCACGATGACGCCCGACAGTCCAGGTAAAGACCGAGGTTGGCCCGATTTTGCTCTCTCGGTCGGCTGCTTGCTTGACATAAATCGTCCTCGTGGCAACATCAACAACTTTCAACATGGGCAGATGGCAGGTTTGAAAGAAACTAAGTCATATCCAGAGGATGTGCTTGTGCCGGGCCAGCTGCAGAGTGTCCCTCAAGCCATCTCGACCTGGGATATCCAGAGATGCGTACTGGAAATCAATATCTCAATTTCGAGTGATCGAGCATGTCGTACCGGCTCAGCATACGAGACACTGGCCGAGAGGCACTGACGTCGGCTACGAAAATACTTTGAGGATTGCAGTAAAGCAATATGTCCCGAAGAGCAATAACACCCCTCAGATTGGAGACGTCACCTTTATTGCTGCCCATGCCAATGGCTTTCCAAAGGTAAGTGGCTTGAAACAGTGTGCTGTTCGTATTCTAAGACAATGAAGGAGCTTTATGAGCCCTTGTTTGAAGAGCTGCAAGTAAATCTGAGCACTCTTGGACGGAGAATACGTGGTATTTGGATCGCCGACATTGCTCACCAAGGCCAAAGTGGCATACTCAATGAAGAAGCATTGGGAAATGATCGTACGTCAAGCATGAGAGATTTCGCACTTTCACTGACGCAGAAGAAGCCAACTGGTGGGATTTTGCAAGAGATCTCCTATTCTTGATCAACCAGAAGCAGGATCAAATGTCTCAGCCACTCGTAGGGATCGGCCATAGCATGGGAGGATCACAGTTGTATGGCTGACAGCAAGAGCAATTTCATGGCTGACTTTTGTAGGGCTCAGCTTGCCTTGATCCACCCTGGCTTACTGCAAGCTCTTATCCTGATCGATCCGGTCATCCAGACGGAGAATCCCAGCAAGGCATTCGCTAAAGCCTCGACATACCGACGTGACCTTTGGCCATCGAGAACAGCAGCAGCACAAAGCTTTGCTAGTAGCAGATTCTACCAAGCGTGGGATCGGCGCGTGCTTGAGAGATGGGTTAAGTATGGTCTCAGAGACCTACCCACCGAACTCTACCCTGAGCGTGGAGACGGCCAAGAACCTCCAGTGACCTTGACGACCACCAAGGCACAAGAGGTCTTTTCGTACTTGAGGCCAAAGTACTACGGCTCTTCAGGTATCGCCTCGGAGGACGACCGTGACGTGTACGGGGACATGCATCCGGATGATGTGGAGAAAGAGTATCCCTTTTACCGTCCGGAGCCTGCAGAGATCTTCCGCCGGCTACCGGAGTTGAAGCCACCGGTTCTATATATCTTTGGGAAGTCCTCGGAGCTTGCAACACCTACATTAAGAAGAAAGAAAATGGAGACAACTGGAATTGGAGTTGGAGGCAGTGGTGGAGAACGAGCAGGTAGGGTCAAAGAGGTGGTGTTGGAGTGTGGCCATCTCGTGCCCATGGAAAAGGTCAGTGCTTGTGCAGAAGCCGCTGCTTCATTTACAGCGTCTGAGGTAGATCGCTGGCAGAAAATGACTCAGGAATGGCAACGACGATGGCTAAAAAGGCCTCGGAAGGAAAGAATTGGCATAGACGACGAATGGAGGGAGATGATTGGGCCAAAAGCACAACGTTCTTGATGAAACGACAAGCACTCTCCTGATCGCAAGGGGATGATCATATCGGCTGTGCCACTGTTATCTGAATTATTGAAGTGTTCAGGATGATTTGAAGCTGTCGTGGACTTCAGCAGTGAAGACAAATGTTGTCTGATTGAGGAAGGTTTGCCTAATTCAGTCACGTGAAAGGATTGCACCTCCTGCGAAGCAGTTTCTGCATCTTTTGGACAATCTGCGTGGCTTTACAAAGACTCCGTCACATCAACATCCACAAAGCGCGTTTCTGTGTACGGTCGAGCAACACGGCGAAGCCATCATGGTATGTATTTACTTTCATGCAATCGTGCAGTTTAGAGATGAGTATTCTAACCAGCATCAGGTTTACAGCTGGGATCCGCACAAAGATGTCTGCTACAAACTCTACATCGAAGAGCGCAAGGTATGATTACCCTCGCTCACCTTTCTGCTCAGTCCAGCTAACAGCCTTTCAGTCCCTTGAGGATATCATGCTGTACATGCGTGATAACCACAACTTCGCGCCTTCGAAACGAGCCTTCCAGACTCAATTCAAGCGATGGGATTTCCCCTCGAAACGCAAACCTGCCCATCGTAACGAGGATCTTGTCGAACGCGTGAGAGAATTATGGGAAGCCAACTACAGTCAACGCAATATGCTTGCAGTGCTTCATGAGGAGGGTCATGACATCAAGGAACGTGAGCTCATGAGATTACGCGCCAAACATCGATGGTTGATGCGAATCCCAAATGGTACCAAGCAGACTCCTGCCGACGAAGATGAAGCTTCACTCGAGGCGCAGTTGATCGCAGCAACCCAGGACGAGTCCACTCTCGACGAATCCGTTCAGCTCACTCAGTCCGGTCAACCAGATCGATCGGTCGTCCCGGATGATCCACCCGAGGATTTCGTGCAGCAGCAAAAGGAGAGACTCGAACAGCTCAAGACAGTCAGCGATGACAGATTGAAACACAAGAAGCGTCGTCGAAGAACCAAAGGTTATGCTGGGCTTCCTGCCGATCCGCCTGGCCCTCCTCGATTCCCCTCAGAGACAACACTTGAGGAAAGCAGAGACATATTGGAGTTGAATGTCAAACAGTACAAGGCGATCCGTGATCAATTCCAGACCATTTGTGAAGAAGAGCAGATCCTTCAGAAGACCGTCGCAGGAGCCGAAAAGTGGCAGGCTGTCAAAAATCGACTTGTATCTGAGAACATTCTCCTGCAAGATGTATTCTCCAAGGATACCGGCGATGCGGAGGCAACTCAGAAGAAAGACCTTGCTCTCGATGTGATTTGTACTGATGTGACCAAGCGTCTTCGGACAATGGGACGACGTCTGACCATTCTGGAGTCGAAAAACGTCCTAGCGATCAACCCCGAACAGGGCCGACAAATTCGTGGTCGCTTTTACGACATCCTCATGTCCACACATTACACCAGCAAGATCGAGATGGGTCCCGAAAAGTGGCAAGAACTCAAGGATGGCTTGATCGCCAGTACACCACTTTTGCAGCAAATCCTGGCTCCAGGCGAAGATGATCCAATGCACGAAAAGAAGAAATCTGCTTTGGAACTGATCTGCCGGGATGTCATGAAACGTGTACGGGATGACCGAGCGAAGAAGAAGGGAACATTCCGGAAGAATGCACCCCAGACTCCAACTCAAACGGCAGACCATGTTGACGAACCCACTTTCGATGGTGCCTATGCTCCCTCTCTGCCTGCCAACCCCTTCAGTGAGATTGCAGCCGCGGCGCAAAATGCAGATCTGTCAGACCTTCAAATCGACCCGCACCTGCTGCAAGTCGCTGATGATATGGGCTCTCCACAAGTTTCGACCATGACGCCAGTGTACATTCGTCCATCCCCGGGGTCGACACTGTACAACAATACTAAGATGTGGTTGGGATCATTGTCGAGTCGAACTGTACAAGAGCTTCATGCAATGCTTGCGAATAAGTATCCGAACGCAAAGCCGGCTCGTATCGAGGGAATCGCAAAAGACGCCAGTGGCGAGATCCCATTTGTGATTGATGAAGATGAGGAACTCGACGCATACCTTGATCATGTTCATGGGCGAAAGGCCACATTCGTTGTCTTGCTCACCAAAGCGTGATCATTGATGGTTGTGATGTGTTCCACCCGGGCGCGGACGATATTTCTGCAGTGCATTGAGATGTCGACCACTGGACGATCGTGGGTCGGACGTGTTGCACTATGCACTTTGCGTGCAGTCTTGCTTGAGCTATCCTGGGGCTGAAATGATCGACTAATTCTTTAGTCTTCGACTGTTGCAGATTAGGGGCTTTTATTGTGGAGCTGGAGACGGGATTCCATGGTCACACATCCACAGACCTTTGGTTCATGCGATTCACCAGCTAGGACGGACGTTATCGCTCGAAAATGAGCTTGATTCGTTCACAAAATGGATCGCACTATTCATCATTCATTCAACCTCCTCGGAGCATTCTTTTCACGCACGTTCTCCCCACAGCTAGTTGATATAAGACTACAAGCACCTTCTCGGTACCATTTCCAGCCATCTTTCGGTGATTATCTTTTCGGCGTCGTGAGGACGCTACCCTGATGGTCTGATGAATATTCCCCCGTGAGTATCAAGCCGGAGTCATCCCTTGCTCCGGTGGATAGCTACCGCAGACTCTACGCGCGCACGGGAGGCTGTTCGGTGAAAAGGGAAGCAGCAGACATGGCGAATACTTTCTCAATGGACTCCATTCTTCGACACCGGAAGGACGTTGGGCATGACACGGGGCTGACCCTGGTGACATTCCACTTTTGTCTGGAACAATCAGAGATCGCTGTGGGAATAAGCACCGACCGGTAAGTCATGGGGAATGATCGTCAGCCAGTCAAGCACTTCCAATAAAGGCGGAGTGTGGTGCCCATGAGGAAGTCTACAAAGACCAAGTAATCCCAACCTAGGTAGGCTTGTTCTTTTCCTCCCCATCTTCGATTTAGTAAGATTCTCTCGAAGCATCCATCATGTCTCCTTCCAAGCTCGAGACGATTTCCTTTGATACATTCGCCAACATCGTCAACGGCCAATCGCGTTCCTCAAAGACAACATATCATGGCGTCGACCCTACCACCAAGCAACCCAACTGGCAAGCCCCCGTCGCCAGTGCCGAAGTTGTCGAAGACGCCGTTGCCGCCGCCAACAAGGCCTTTGAGCAGTGGAAGACTACGACCTGGAAATTTCGCTCAGCGCGCATGGTCCGCTTCAAGGAGATCTTCGAGGCTTACAGGAGTGAAATGGTGGATTTGTTGATCAAGGAGACTGGAAAGCCCCCAGCCGGAGCCACGATTGAGTTCGACAGCTGCTTGGCGGTGTTTGACTGGCATATCAAGATGGAGGAGCCCCAGGGTGAGGTTATCGACACTCCGGAAAAACGTGTCGTCAACAGATTCGTGCCGCTTGGTGTTGTTGCTGCTATCTGCCCTTGGAATTTCCCTCTCATTCACGCTATGGGGAAAGTGTTGCCGGCGGTTCTAATGGGCAATACTATCATTGTTAAGCCCAGCCCTTATACTCCGTGAGTTCATCATGCTTTGGGAACTGTACCTAGAGGGTTGGTATACGCTGACACATTTGCCGCAAGGTACACATTTCTCAGGTCGTCGAGTTGGCCAACCAGATCTTCCCGCCTGGTGTGATCCAGGTACTGGGCGGTGACGAGAAATTGGGCCCAGCGCTCATCGAACACCCTCGTATCCACAAGATCGCTTGCACGGGGTCGACTGCTACGGGAAAGAAAGTCTTGGCTGCTGCGGCCAAGACTGTGAAGCGATGTACATTGGAGATGAGTGGGAATGATGCGTCGATTGTGCTGCCAGATGCTGATATTGGGGAGGCGGCGCAGAAGATTGCTCTGGTAAGTCAAGCAAACCTCAACCTTTGTTTGACATTTGAGCTGCATGTTTAGAAGTATCAGTGACTGACCCTGTCGTGTTGCAGGGCGCTTTCATCAACACAAGCCAAGTCTGCACGGCAACAAAACGCATCTACGTGCACAGTTCGATCTACGACATCTTCCTGGCCGTATTGGTACAAATCGCGCAGAGCCTCAAGGTCGGCGCTCCTGACGAGGAAGGAGTTGTGCTCGGCCCGGTCCAGAATGAAATGCAGTATGAGCGTGTCAAGCATTTCTTCCGCGACAGTCAAGCTGCGGGCTACAAATTCGCGCTTGGATCAGGCGATGTGGCCGACTCCAAAGGGTTTTATGTGCACCCAACGATCATTGACAACCCGCCTGACGAGAGTTTGATCGTGCAGGAGGAGCCCTATGGGCCGATCGTGCCGGTGTTGAAGTATGATGATCTCGAGGATGCGATTCGTCGGGCGAATGATACGAAGTCCGGATTGGGCGCGAGTGTTCACGGGAAGGATCCGGAGGTGTTGGCCCATGTGGCGGAACGATTGGAGGCGGGGAGTGTTTGGATCAATGAGTTGCCGTTCCCCAGTGTTGAGGCGCATTTCGGGGGGTGGAAAGAGTCGGGGATGGGGACTGAGTTTGGGAGGAATGGGGTGTTGGCTTATGCTAATACTAAGGCTATTCATACTTTCAAGAGTATCTGAAGGTTTGAGGGTGGCGGGCTATGTACAGGTTATGAAGATATGGACCTGAAGAGGCGCTATGAGATGATGGTACTTGGACAGGTAATCTGAGAATATGACATTTGAACAGGTATGATTACATGAATATGAAGCTGTCGACACAACCTGGGGTCTGGACAAACACCACTCAAGGCTTAGCATCTTGTGGGTGTAGGAGGACGGCCGGTTTATAGCTTCGAGTCTCGTCCCTTTCGATCGGTGATGCTCCCCATGTCGTCGCCACTGGTGGGATCGTTGTCGCTTGTTTCGGCCTTGAGACTCACGGGGTCACCTAGCATTGAGCGATTGCCCTTTTTGGCTTCATTGAGGTCCTCGTTGGCGATGTCTTTGAGACTTTTCTTGTCGTTGTCCTTGTTGGGCCGGTCTTTCTCCGTCGGTGAAGTGTCTGACTTTTCGGCCTTGAGAGACACAGGGTCGCCTAGGGCTGTTGGGTTGGATTTCGCTGAATCTTTGAGAGATTTGCCGGCCATGATGGATGGTGTTGCCGGAATGATTTGTCGAGATTAGTCTTTGGATGATCGGTCCCTGGAGGTGTTGTTGATGCTCGTGTGGGCTTCGTGGGGTCAGTAAGGGTCAAGAGCTGAGTGTTCAGGATGAGAAGCTGGATGATGTCGCTTGAATCCAGTGGTGTCAGAAGAGTACATATAATAAAGACTCAATCTGCGGTAGACGTTAGGTTCACTTTTACCATGATGTTATGTCCCAAGATCGGGCCAGACCTGGGGTAAAGACCCAATGCTCTGACGTCTTCCATTTCCTTAAATCGTCCTACCAATAGATGTTGGACGCCGTTTGCTTCACCCTTAGATTTGTGCCGAGGCCCGGCACAGGTTTGTTGTGTATCTCTACGCCCACCGAGTTGCAAAGATCTCTGTGTCGTCAGCTCAGTTCCTTCAGCATTATCACTAACACGTCTTGGTGATGGCCTCGCCCACAGATTGACTTCCATCGCCTAGTGAAGGGCTAGAACAACGGAACGATACCGCGGCTCCGGAGGACCACGCTTCTTACACCTAAAGGCCACCAATGACATGTGCAGAAGATAAGAGTCCCCGCCTTTGATCCAGAATGTAGGAGATACCTGGTACTGACTCGACAGCACTCTCTAAAAGGGTATTTGATGCCATTTGCCAAAGCCGCGCTGACATCAACGCCTTGAAGCTTCAGGGAACAGATGCTGGTTTGCCGGTAGGGTAGAAGAATCCCCCATATACAACATCGAGCGAAGGCTTTATCGTCTCAATCCTGGACTGCCTCACTGACAGCATTGTCTTACCTTGGTCGAAGCAATTACCTGGATTCAACAATGGGTAGCACCGAGCCAGCCACGACTTTGCGTATCGCCGCAGCCCAATATGAGCCCGAATGGCTCGACTTGCAAGCTTCGGTGAAGAAGGCTTGCTCGATCATCGATGAAGCTGGCAAGGAAGGGGTCAAGATCTTGGGATTCTCCGAAGCGTTCATCCCTGGATATCCTGCTTGGATATGGTAAACACTTTCTTCACCAAATTTGGCCACAACTTTAACCATTACATCAGGCACCGACCAGTCGATCCGGTCCTGGCGACAAAGTACATTCAGAACTCATTGGCCGTTGATTCGGAAGAGATGCGAACAATCCAAGCTTGTGCAGCAAAGAACAAGGTAGTTGTGGCTTTGGGATTTTCAGAAAACGACCACAACTCGGTATATATCTCTCAAGCCATCATTGACAGTGACGGCAAACTCCTTATGAAACGCCGAAAACTCAAACCTACCCATATGGAAAGGACCATCTTTGGTGACGCTTCAGGTGACAGCTTGACGAATGTTGTTCCAACTTCAGCTGGGAAGCGGCTTGGGTCATTGGCCTGCTGGGAACATGTCCAGCCTCTGCTCAAGTATCATACTGCAACACAGAGAGAGGACATTCACGCAGGCGGTTGGCCGCCACTGTCACCTCATGCTGGACCCGAACTGTGGTCAATGTCAGCCGAGGGTTCGATGAGCCTAGCTTATGACTTCTGAGGTTAGCTAACGTTCTCAGGATGTCTCAATCTGTCACGAACTTATGCTATCGAGACTCAAACTTTCGTCATTCACTCAACAACAGTGATTGGAGAGAAAGGCATCGAGTCCATGGGAACAACGCAAGCAATGCTCATGAATGCTCCCGGTGGTGGCTACTCAGCTGTCATCGGACCTGATGGACGCATGCTATCGGAGCCGCTCGACCCCAAGTCGGAGGGCTTGGTTATCGTGGATATTGATCCGAGCATGTCGATCATGGCAAGAAGTTTTCTCGATATTTGTGGTCACTACAGCAGGCCAGATCTGTTGTGGCTGGGTTGTGATACACGGGAGAAGAAGCATAAGATTGATACTCCAGCTGCTCCTGTCTCGGAGGGAAAAGTTGGAGCATGCGGCAAGTAGGTGTGGAAGATGATGCTCATGCTCATGTCTTTTTCTTCTTCTCTCCTCTGCTTGCATCCGTGTCGTCATATTCCTTCTTTTCTACCATACCATCAGACCAACGGTCCCAAGCACACTGATTCCCAAGCCAGTCCAGCCTGACAACCACACCTGTCTGTTGGTCAACATGGCACCGGTATCCCAGATCAGATGTTTCAATCCATGCACAATGTGGAAGACAAAGGGAAACCCAAAGAAACCCTTGACCGCCAGACGGGTACCGAGCGAAAGGCTTCCGAACCATTCCACCAGACTTGCGGTGTCAAGATGCCAGCCCACTAGCGGCGAGATGAGATATGCTGCCCCATAGAGGTATATAGGTGCCGTGAGAATGATGGCACAATTGCGCATGATGGCACCTGAAACCCAGTGGATCTGAGGCTGGTAGATGGAGAGGTGAGGACTGATAGGGCGGGAGCGGCGCTGGGAAGCCAGAAGCATGTCATTTTGGGCTGCCGTAATGGCCTGGAGTTTCGGTTTGCTTTGGGAGTCGGTGGTAGATAGCCTGCCTAGATCGTTAGGAGTTTCAGAACACCGAAGGACTTGGACACATACCGATGGTGCAGAAGGACGGGTGCGGCGCAGAAGGGGGTGCTTCTGACTCCTGCCCTGAGTCTCAGTGGTCCATTGCAAACGCTATATACTGCATTGGCAGACGTTAGTCCTGGACTGAGCGTTCAGTGTGACCAACTCACGTCCTCGTTTCAAGGGATTTCCCACGATTCGCGACGCCATTGATAAGTGAGGTTGAGAGATGTCCTCCTTGTGAAGAGCCGCGCAAGGATTGTGCAGTGTAGAGACCGAAAGGCTGAGGCAAGGACGAGATGAATGCTCCTTCCCTGCACTGTGGAGGTATATTCGTTCAGCCAATCATATGTCAAGAATTGCGGACTTGGTCTGAGCGTTTTCGAGGGAGTCTAGCCGAAGAAGGCTTTCTTCATACGCCGATAAGTTCCGACAAACTCTTTCCCACTTCTGCCTCTCCGTATCATCACGCATATGAGGTCAAGACGGCGACAGGCATGCGAAGGGTGCCACGCACGCAAGTCGCGGTGCTTGCCTGGCAAGAGCGCCGATACCTGCAAGAGGTAAGAGGTGACAAGTTCACGAAAACGCCGCTAAGGACTTCAGATGCGAAGAGAACGACCTCAGCTGTGAGGCTCATGAAGCACGCACTCGCAGACGGAAAATCCCAAGGTTTAATGGCCAGTATTTGATTCTGGGGCATCGGTTGACACGGTTCTAGAAAAGAGTTACGTTTTGTCGATGTTGCCAGCAAGCTCCAAGCGACAAGTGAGCATAGCTTTGGCCATCAACTCCTCGTCGCCCTCCAAGTCCAAGCTGTTTCACCCAGCAAATGGCCTGCATTGGAAACACTGACCCATGAGCGAGGTCAAGAACTGTGCGAGCATTACCGGAGACTCGCCACTGCAGTGCCTTTCGCGATCTACCCGTCCTCAGTGGCACCACAAAAACTGCTATCGACCTCTCCTATATTGCTTCTTTCAATCATACTCAGTGCCAGTAGTTCGTGTCTAGAGCTTGAGAGGCATTGCGAGGATATATTCCGGCATACTCTGGCCGACCGTGTCATCATCAAGGGACAGCGCAGCCTAGAACTCCTGCAGAGTCTTCTCACTTACCTGATCTGGTATCCCCATCGATTTGATCCTTCGACGCAGCAATACTACCAGTTCCTGCAACTCGCGCTAGGCATGGCGGCAGATCTGGGTTTGTACAAGCAATTCAAGCATGGGAAATTTGCGCAAGCAATCAATGACCTGAACACAGTCAGGACTTTTCTTCTTTGTTACTATCTTGGCTGTGGTTGTGGTATCCTTGGCTTCGATAGGCCGGATGTCATGCGATGTGTTGAGAAGTTGAGGGCTGCAGCAGGAGTATTGGCGGAAGGCTCGGACAACCCGCTCGACAAGGAAGCACCAGCTATCGTTGAGTTGATGCATATTGTGGCACAGCAATGGGACTGCTTGAGTTCCACTGATACTGCAAGGTTGGCGTCCCTGGACTCAACAACAAGTCAGGAAATGTGGAGAACGGCTCATTACAGGTCTACCCTGTCGTCAGCTACCAAATCAAGTTATCACTTCATCTCGGCTTACAGCATCATCAAGAGCGCAGGATATCGATCCCTTCCAGCACAGAAGATTGGGACCTGCGTGGACCATCTCGTGGCTCTTTTGTCAAATGTCCTTGATCAAGACATCTCCTACCTTTTCTTTCTGGGAGGAGTGGAATGGGGACATGTGCTGACGAGTTTGTTTCTCCTGCCAAAGCTGGAGACGTCTTTACCAGTGAAGCCCACCGAGCCAAGGACAGCGCCACTCACGTTTCAGCACGTTGGTGACTTTCGAAATCTTCTTCATAAGATTCGGTCTGAGACCGATACAAACCCCACTCTCAACGCTCCCCATTTCTCCGACTGGATAGAGAAGATCCTTGCAGCCGTGGAGAAGCAAACGATATCTCGGCTGCATTCTCCCACAGCCGATGCTGGCTTAAATAATGAGGAGACAGCACATGAGCTCGTCAACTCATTTGTAGACGATGGAAAGCACGATGGCTCCCACACAAACGGCAATACACGTCACTCGCAAGAATTGGGCACAGAGGACTTCTGGGCAGATTTCATGTCTGATTGGTTACATTGGTGATGGGCAATGTTCAGCAGCCCAATGTAGATGATTTGTCTAGACGTTCCCTCCATGGGACTGGATGCAGACATCGGCCTCATACCCAAATTGGCACGCTCCAATATTCATACTCAAGGTCAAACTACTATCCCGCG
Organism: Exophiala viscosa; assembly: GCF_022695815.1. Taxonomy (NCBI): domain Eukaryota; kingdom Fungi; phylum Ascomycota; class Eurotiomycetes; order Chaetothyriales; family Herpotrichiellaceae; genus Exophiala; species Exophiala viscosa. The sequence continues at coordinate 107,368 of NW_026944368.1, read as the reverse complement.
TTCCAGTCATGAGATATCGGCGCAGCTAGTTGAACACGGTACGACTGGCACCAACCAGCACAATTTTGATGGAGAAAGTCGCTAGACCTCGCATCTGCAACTCAAATTGAAGTCAATTCTTGTCAATGACATCAAGTTACGGAATCAGCCATTGCGCGAGGCGTTGGGCCGATCTTGTGCGGTATGTCCGGGCAGAGACGTGGTCCTGCGTGCAAACCACTCAGCAATACAGATCCACATTTGTCTCAGCTTCAAGCAGAAATACGGTGTGTCTTTCTATACCATCCGATATTCGGCTGAAAAAGAGCACGCCATAGGATCTCCTGGTGATGGCTCCTTGGGCGTCCGGGGTCACGATGAAGAGAAGGCCAACGGTGTACTTTGACCATAATGACATAAAACTTGTGCGATACGGAATGGTGTGTTTGAGGCTTTCCTCTCGGTTTGGTAAGCATACGGCAATATCTACCCACAGTCATTCTCGCTGTCACACCGTGGATCCTGGGCTGGAGACGAGGAAGCAAACATGATGTGGGCCCCTGATCACAAACATGTATGCTGTGTGCCTGAACATCAGCTGTATGACATCTTTCATCCGGACGGAACAGCCAATTACGCAGCAAGCGCAAGTGTTCGCATGTCTGAATACGATGTCCATCAAAGCTGTCTTATATCTCCTGAAAATCCCTCTCTGATCAAGTTATTATCCTCCCATTCATCATATCAACATCCCCTCCGTGTGAGAGACCACCCTGTCACCCACAGAAGCATCTCTCCACCAGTCGGATACAGCCATGGCAGCTTTCTCATCCGTATGGGAACTGTCCAGGACAACGAACGATTTGATAGGCATTTCAACAGGTTTTCTTCAGGCAGCAACGACTGACAATGTTCAACCCCTCGCATTATTAGCATGTGAAAGCTTTGGAGCTACTCTGCCCATGAGCTACGAAACCCGCAAGACTGTTGGCGCTTTGTGCTCCCAGGGTCATCAAAGCCAGATCATCGAGCATTTGAAGTTTCAAGTGGGATGGCGCAATGGTGATAGTGGTTGGCACCTTTCTCGAAGTGATGCTGGCCAGCGGTTCCTTGGTCTAGCAGCATGCCTCCTTACATTTGACCAGTGGTCTGCTGCGCAGACGTTTCAAGAGCTCATCATTGCTACTGCTGCCGATAAGCTGCTCGTGCCCACAGCAAGACAGCTTCAAGACCTTCTCACGTATCTCGAATCCCGGTTAGGGCGTTCAGACTTTTCAACTAACGTCGTAGGCTGGCAGCTCCATATCGACAATATGAGACGGCAAAGCATGCGCACGCATTACGCACCATCGGGTGCAGTCACGCAGAAGGTTGTCGAAGCCCTGTCCAGCCTCCAACGCCTCGGTGACCAGAGAAGGCACAGTCTGAAAATTGAAATCGTACATCAGGAAGCAGCTTGGGTGATAGCACTGATCAAATGGCTTTTGGGTCGTCCTCCAAATGTTGAATATGGCGGCAGTACTCCTTTGCTAGCAGGATCACAAGTGACTGTCATCCCGTGTGATGAAGGCTTTGAAGGTGATACCGACGACTGGGACCTTGATCAGCGGCTCCAAATTACTGTCTGTGACCGATTTGACAACATTCTGGAGCTGATCACAGCGGGAGACCCTAACCAAGATTTCATCGGGTTAGTGCCGGTGACCAGACTTGCTGAGTCTTTCGTACAGTACTTTGGTCCCCAAGACTCTCCACGGTGGCTAGCTGCCGTTGACATGATCTCTTACGGATGCTCGGCACTCTTGAGACACGTTCGAAAAGGAAAAGATGACAAAGTGAGTCGGCTCTGTCATGGACTGCCTGGTGATACCTCTGTCAAGACAACTGCCAAATACCCCTTTGAGTCCGATATCTCAGAAACAATGGCACGATTCTTAGGACTAGAATCGACATTCATGCTCAAGAAACACCCTCCACACTACTCTGAGCACATCGAGGCGATACAAGAACTTCAACGAGAATTCCTTGATCTCGAAGACGATATATTAGTTGTCAAAAAATGTATCGCAACCATTTTTGCCCTGTCGCTGTTCGTTCCAAACCCCAGTCTGCCGCCACTATCTGTTCTTTACGAGAGTCCCGGATGGACATCAAGAGATGGATTTGAAAGACCAAGATTTCTTCACGAACGTCTTTGGGGTATCTTGCAGGATATCGATGTTGCTATTGACGACAGAGCAGGAGTCGACAGAGAGAGAAATGACACCTCCAACAACAACTTCGATGCATCCCCACGTCATCTTTTCCAGTCTGCTCTCCGGCTCCTTGGTCACCAGGTTTCTTCGGCGGAGTCGCTGGCCATGTCCAGTTTCAGCGGCCAGACCGTCTTTCCCGAGATCTTACATAGCCTGGAGCTGCAGCACGAGAGCCGTGTACGGCTCTTCTACATGCACGGCGTATCTTGTGGAAGAGTGATAAATACAGCCAGGTCACAACGCACCATTATACGGACAGTGGCGAACGCTATGATGACATGGGATTGCTAGAAAGGGGCAATGCTACACCACAGCCTCTGAGCTTGGAGAAAGACGTGCCCTACGATGGTTTCACGAAATGCGAGTTGACATGGCAAGTCGAATGCCGCTACGACAAGCTAAGCATTGCGCTGGGTTCCAATTCCAACAAAGATGAGGTCAATCCAATGGTACCATTCACTACGATGGACGATGTGTTCTTTGTTGACTGCACGCATGATCGCTATACACGGTTTCCATTCACTGACGGATACTATCATAATGGGCCAAAAAGCTTCAAGGTCGTACTCGTTACTGCTGAGGGACCCAGCGTGCTATGGGCCAACTTCAGAACCTATGGCCAAAATCTCGGCATAGTCTGCAGTGATAACAACCACAAGGCTAGACATTACGCACTCTGCAAAAATTCGGGGCATCGCGGTGGTACGTGGGAATGTATGTGTGGAATGCTGCATCAAGGTTGCTTTGAGGTCGGAGGACTTCCTGATCATCTGCTAGTTATTAAAGCCGATTTGAGATCGAACTGACTTGGTGCATGTCTGGTTGGTAGAAGAAGCTGAGTAATGAAAGTTGTTTATTTTCCCTGTGTGTTGAAAAATCCGTTGCTCAGGTTTACTTGCCCTTGCTGCTTACCTTTGCTCTCGATTCATCAACTCGCACTCGAAGCAAATTGCCAGACGAGCCTGAGGCCAGGCTATCATCGATACATGTCAAACAGTGTGCATGATATGATACATTGAATTCTCTGTCCTTCTACAACTACCTATGTACTTACCACGTATTTATAGGTGAGAGAGGCATCATTTACCCACTTCCTACAACGTGATTTACCCACTGATCGAGACCTCGTCGTCACCCTTAAACGCTAGTGTAACAAGGCGCTATCAGACCATTGAATAGTGCGGGAAGCCGTCGCGTAATCTTGCCGTTTAATATACCCGCCTAGGGAAGATCTCGTCGTCGCCTTCGTGGCTTAGTGTTATACTATGTAATATCGAGATTCTTTCCTATCTTCCTAGGACTCTATATAAACGAACTTTTTTTTTTTTTAAACTCTTTTCTTTTCCTCTCCTTATTCTATCGCGGACGAAGAAGATTATCTTTCGTTATAGCTATCGTCGTCGCTACTACTAGGCGTTAGCGTTAGCGTTAAGAAGTCTATTCTTAATATTCTATAGATTAAGCTATTATATAAATAATTCGAATTACTATCGAGAAAGCGCCTTAGTAAAGCTATCGATAATTATTTAATTAGTAAGAATCTACTTAATCGTAATCTTATCGTGTTATACTTTCTATCTAAGCTAATACCTATAGATATCGATATATCGTAGATAAGTATTAAGCTTATAGCCGTACTTTATTAAAAGACGAATAGCTTATAGATTATTAAAGTAAATAGTAGACTTTTACTCGAGATTAAGATTAATATCGTTAAATAGTTATTCTTACTAAATTATTTTACTTATCGTATTTAATAAGGCGAGTAATTTAGCCTCGATAAAAGAAGTTATTACGATCTTTTACTTAAAGGCTCGTTAGTTAATTACTTCGCTAAATAAGATAATAATATAATTATTTAAGCTTCGCTAAGAGTCTTTATTATCGACGAAGAATATATTAAATATATATTCGAAGATATTACTAAAGAGTATAAGTAAATACTTAATAACTAAAGTATATATATCTTTAAGATATTTAATTACTTTATTAATAGCGTTAAGATACTTTTAAGACGAGTTTATAAGGAACTAAGTAAGCTTTAAGAATACTAAAGAGATATTTAGTCTAGTTATTACTACGACAAAGTTAATTAAGTTTATTCGTTATTAGTAAATATAAATTTACTATAGCGTAGTCTTATTTTCGTTAATTAAAAGAGACTTAATAATAATTAGTATAATTTATCGTTATTAAGTAAGTATAATATAAAATCGACTTATAAACTTATCGATATATAAGTTCTAATATAACTATAGCTTATAATTAGCTTTATCTTTAATAATTCTAATACTTAAGAATTAATTAGTATCTTTAATAACTCGAAAAGTAAAGCGTTTTTAAAGTTATTAAATAAAGTTATTAAATTATATTTATTAGCTATATTAATAAAGTATTATAATATTATTAATATAAAAGAAAATAATTAATTAATTATTTCGTAGTAAATAATTTACTCTTAGTACTTCTTTAAGATTAAGCTCTTTAAGAGCTAAGATAAATATATTATATTATAATAATAGTAATTATCTTAAGTCGTATAATACTTTAAGTAAGTATAAACTCTTATCTTCTTTATTATATTTTTCTAGATAGTTGATATATACTTCCTTATTGATCTTAGAGTTAAGAAAGATATTAATAATATTAGCTTAATAGATCTCGAGATTAAAGTAAACGATAATTCCTATTAATACTCGAAAGATCTTAAGTATAAGAGTAGTCGCGTAAGCGTTCTTCTCGTTTATTTAAAGGTCTCTTCGTATATAGATACGAGCCTTAAATTTATTAAGATATCTATTAATATTAAATTTATAAATAAAGATTTATAATAGAAATAGAACTTATTTATCTTTAATACTTTAGCGATTAATCTCTTTAATCGTTTAATTAATTAAAATAGCCTTTTATTTAGTAAAGATAGTCTTAATCTATTCCTTACGATAAGAGTATTATAGTACTTATCGTTAATATTTAGGTAATAAAGAAAAATAATCTCGATATATTTATTATATACTTTACTTTTATTTAATAATAGTAACGAAAGTATAATAGTAATTACTAACGAAGTTACTTTTTTATTAAAGAGTCGCTACGTAAGCTTATCGACGAGTTAATTATCGTTTACAACGAGTACTCTTAGGAATAATATTATTCTCTAAAAGTAATACTATTATCTCTATAACTCGTAGTATAGTATTAAGTTTCTCGAGAATTCGACTCTTCGATTAATTAGCTAAATTCTTCGACGGCTCCTAATTAGCGGAATTAACCTTAAGTCCTAGGGTTACCTTAGGGCTTAGAAGATCTTATATATTTAAGGCTTAATTCACTATAGTTATTAAGACGTTCTTTTAAGTCGTATTTTAAGCGTTTTTTAGTGCTTCCTAATTAGTCGATTATTATTAATAAAGTACTATACGTATAATAATAATCGTATTCTTATTATTCTTTAAGTTCTATTACTCTTAGTAAGGCTTTAAGTTAATAAAGTTATTGATTATCTTTACTATATTTAGTATCTCTCTTAACGTTAATCGATCGTTATTAAGATTATTAAAGCTATATAATATTAACTCGTCGAAAATAATATTTCTAAATATAATAATTTAGTAGTTAATAAGATTCTAAATATATTAAATATTATATAATTAATATTCGATATAGTAGCCTATAAAGACTCGTTTATAAAGCTTATCTTTTCTTAATATTTTGTTAATTAGGATATAAGCTCGATAGCTAACTATATATAAATAATTTAGCCTTAGCTTTTTTTTATTAACTACTTCGAATAATATTTTCTATCTTAATACTCGAATTAGTATATAGTTAAGTACGTATTTAGTTATTTTTACTAACTTAAGCTATAGTATTATAGATAAATATATATATATATATATATATTACTCTTACTCTTTAAATAATTATACTCCTTAAGCGTTCGGCGTTACTATTTTACGTAAGAGTATATAAGGTCGATCGTTTAATAATAATTTCTTTCTTAATTATAAGTTTATTAAACGCTTTACTTAAAGAGGTCTCTTCGTCGAGTCTTATAAAGAAAGAGATAATTCTATAGTGATTCTTAAATAAGGCTAAATAGACTCGAATAATTAGAATATAGTTCCTTTTACTCGAATAAGTATAAATATAATTAAATCGAGTCTTATAGTTATTAAAGTAACTTATATACTTATTATTACTATAGGCTTCGTTAAGAATAGCTAAATTATATAAGACTCGTTAATATAGTTAAGTTATAGTGTTTTTATACTTAAGTCTTCGCGAAATAATTTCCTTAGCCTTAGAAACACTATAAGCTTAGTACTCGATAGTTATTAAGATATTCTTAACTATAATTTAAATCTCTTCGATATTCTATAGTAGCTAGTTAATAGTCTCGATATTAGAGTATCTTATAATTTAATACTATTCTATCGCTATATAAGTCCTATTATTATACGGCGCTATACTTAAGATAAATATTAAGTAAATTAATTAAGTCGTTATATTTCCTAATACGAAGTGTTCTTTCTATTATTTAACGTAATAGAGATACTCTTTATCGCGTTATAGACTTTCTATTAAGTTATCTTAGTATACGCCTTTTACTATAAGGCGTAATAGAGAGATAATATTATTTATATATCTTAATATATAAGTAACTTCCGTGATTATTATCGTCCTAAGCTCGTTATTAGTAGAGACGTTAATTACGATAGTATCGTAGCTATCGATAAAATAAATATCGATATCGTATTATACTTTATCGTTAGATTAAGTAGGGTATATTACTTAATACGATCCCTTCTTTTCGTTATATAAATAAATATCGAAGCCTAAATCGATAATTTATTTATCGATAAGAGAGTATCTCGCTATTATCGAGTACGCCGCCGTAAACGTCCCTAACGACTACTTTTCGCTTATCGAAGTATTACTAATATCGTCGAGAGAGATATCCTTTTAGATTATCTCTTTACTAGTCTTTTATTTAGCTCTAGTAATTTAAGAGGCGAAGAGAGTATTAGTCTTAAGCTTATTTTCGAAATCTCGTTAAGTAGTAACGTTTAACTTTTAGTATAATAGTCGTTTTATCTTATTTACGTAGTTATAGTCGATATATTAATATCGTTATTCGTAAAAGTATTTAAAAGAACTTAATTATCTATCTTAAAAGATTACGAATAAGATATAAAAGACTCGAGTCGCTTTAGTTACTTTATCGTATAATCGTAATTATTTAAAGAGCTATATAATCTTTAATAAATTATAAGAGTAGTTATTCTTATCTATAAGTAAGGCTAATCTCTAGATCTTAGCTTAGGTCTCCTTAATACTTATAATAGTATTAAGAAAGTTAAGAACTAGTCGTTTAAGACTTACCTTAGGAATTTCTACTTTTAAGGCGTCGATATAAGTAACTTTCTACTTTATTAGCTAGACGTTAATATCTTTCGCCTTTAGTATTTATTATAGAGCTTTATAGCGCTTAATTACTTTTGTTTTCCTATAGAAGAATATAAGTAATAGTTATAAATAAAGTACTATTAACTTTTACTATAGCTATAAATAGTTCTTTTTAATATATATTAAATTATACTTAGCGATCGTATTGTTAATTAACTTATTAAGAGCCTTTAATACTATATACTTATACTCGTAAGTCTTTAAGAGGTATTAATAATCTTAATATAATATCTTATATATCTCTTTCTCGTTAGCACTAAGGTCGCTATAGGTTACTACTCTATTCCTAACTATCGTTACTATCGATAGTAAAGGAGATAGTAATAGTTATATTAGATTCGGCGTAATTATCGAATCGATATACTATTAGATATCGTGCGAGACTACCTCGTTACGTATTTTATAAAACTATTCGTTTTAGTCCTAAACCTTATCGAGAATAATAGAGACTTTAGCTACTATAGAAGAGTTATCTAAATAAGATATAATTACTATAAGTGAATTAATAGTATTATTATATAGACTTATTCTTAATAAGTAAACTTAGAAGATATTAATCTTATAGCCTCGTTAGACGACGCGTTCTAATTAGTTTAAATTTAAAGTATACTCGACTAGAAGTAGTTATTAGTAAATCTTAATAAGGGATACGATTTCGGGCTTATAACTATTGAATAGTATATATATATATATTATTCTATTATAGTCTTATCGATCCCTCTATAGGGCTATACGAACGATTTTCTACTATAGGAAAAACCCCTAGGGGAAAACCTACGACTACCTTACGAGGCGATTACGTAGTGTACGCGCTACGTTACCTACTCGATATCTTTCTAGTTATTAACTTCTTTCTAATCTCTCCCTAAGTATCTTCGAGAGTCTCTCTCCCCTACTACTTCTTCGCGTCCTAAAAGGGCGCGTAGCCTAAGACGTTCTTCTTCGTAATTTCCGCCGCTACTCTAAACTACTTTATAAGGCTATAGCGTACTAACTATCTAGTCGTATACTATATACGATCTAGCGTAGCTAGGATCTTCTCGAGGCGCTCTATATCGTATACTTATAGAAGGCCTCTTCTATTTAGCCTTAGATAGTATAGTAAAATATATCGTACGGTTTACGTACGCTACCCGTACGCGTATATCGTCGTAATCTTTAGGACCTAGATACTAGCTAGCTAGGCGTTAAGGCCGATAACCTCCGACCGTATTAGTAGTAGTACTATACTCTCTATCTTCGATAGCTCGATATATAGCGTACGGAGATTCTACGACTAGGGTATAGTTTAGGTCGTCGTGAAGCGGTAGTCTATTCTATCGCTAACCTTCTCTATTTACCTTCTTTTCTATTTCTCCTTTATTATCGTCATTAGTACGGCCTTATTAGTTCGCCTTAGCGTAGCTCGCGGGCGCCTCGCGTTCACTACGCGCGCGAGTCGTATAGCTTCCTAGCGCTCCCTCTTAACCTATATTTCTTAGTTCGCTCTAGTACGGAGTGTCTCTCTCGAGATTAGTGGCCTCGCGTCTTAGTATCCGTATCTTCGTCGCCCCTTTACTCTTTATATACGCTCTTAAATCGTATTAGCTACGCGTAAGATATTCGTCTCTACGGAGTATTCTTATATTACTATAGCTCGTTAGGCCTTTATCTACTTAAGGTAGAGATTTAGAGACGAAATCTAGGCTTCCCTCTATACTAGGAGGCGCGGGGCTCTACGATACGCCCCTATAGCTCGCCTAAAGTATATATACTATAAGTCCTTAAGGGGTTTAAGCTTTCTCTTCGCTAAAGCCTCGTCGGCTTCTCTTATCCTCTATTCTTAAGAGTCGTAAAGAAGTATAGACCGAACTACCGCTATATATAGTAGGCGAGTATTTTACGTCGAGGGGCCTTAGGTTAACGTCGTTAGTCTTAATAGGGCCGTAATCGTAGCGAGACCCTTACGTATCGCCTACGTAATATACTCTTTCTATATAAGCGCCGAGTCTAGCTAAACCTTTAGAACTCGAATCGTTTTTTAAATTAGAATCTAAACGAGACTTAGTTATATAATAGTCGTTAAGTCCTCGCTACCGTAATTCCTACGACGTATAAAGTATATTAATTAGTACTTCTTCGAGGTAAAGGTCGCTTCGTTCTAAGCCGCTTAGCTTTAGCACTATAAGTAAGCTATAGTTAGTCTATAGTAATTATTCTTCGCGGTTCTTCTTTAGGCTATTAAATTTATATTGTTCACGAAATTAAAGTTTAGTATATTATCTTAGAAACTCCTAAACTACTCGAGAAGATCGACGATATAGAAGAGAAAAAGAATCGAAGATAGAGAGAAGCCCTACGAAATCTTATATTCTATCTCTATTTAGTTACTCTCGTACTTAACGTATACGATTCGCGTACGGCGCTTTCGGAGAAACTCCTTAACTTCGCGAACTATCTATTTCTATAGGTCTCTCTATCGTAGAATCTCGAGTAGTCGACTATAAGGGACGTTATTATAGACTCTCGCTAGATTTAAGCTTAATAGCGTTACTATAGTCCTTAGGTATACTTTCTATATAGTCTTAATATATAAAGTTAGTAGTCTAATTATTAATAGTATAGAGCGATCTCTTCTTATCTCTATCTATATTTACGAGAGGAGTTCTTACTCCTTAGCTACGTTACTTAAGCGATTAGTAAGAGTCTTCTCGATTATCTTCGCTAAAATATTTTTAAGAGCTATTAATCTATAGCTATTAAGTAACGAGTAGTTCTTCTTACTTTCTTTACGAAGAGTAAGTATTATAAAATCTCTATACCTCTATAGTAGCGAAACGCTTACGAATATTACGCTAATTGTATACGCGAGATCTATACTAATATTATAGCTTAGCGTCTTTAATATCTCGTTCGAGACTAAGTTCGTACTTAGCGCCTTATTTATTAGGAGTTTATTAAGAACTACCTTTACCTCTTTTAGCGAGATTAGAAGAGCGGCGTACTCGATACGAGATTACTACGCTTCGCGTACGTCTCGTATCGAGAAAAACTTCTCCGCGAGAATTATAGTCTTCTCTTTATTCTTAATCTTTTTCGAGCTATTCGGTATTCTTTATAGTGTTAATAAGTACTATTCCTTATACTATTCGCTTATAGCTTATCTACTTTACTTAGAGAGCCTTTATAGGTCTTAATTATTAGTATCTTAAGTACTTATTAGTTCCTTAACTAGACGGCGCTAGGAGGCCCTTAATACCCTACGTATTTCGTGTTTTAGCTACGTTAAGAGAGTCCTCGCGCTTACGCCGTAGTGGCTATCGTCTATCTCGTTAAATCTTCTTCTCGTACTCTTAACGCCTACGAGAAGTATACTCGCCCTCGAGGACTAATCTAGTTTCGCTCGCGGCGAGAGATATATCTATAGATAATATTAAGGAAGAAGGGAGACTAGAGAGTCCTAGAGGGCCTAGAGTAGCTATTCCGCTACCTATTATTTCGTATCTCGTAGGGCTATCGCGAGGCCCTCGATATCGAGCCTCTTAAGATTATATCGTCGTTAAGTAGTCGACTCTTCTATCTTCGCGAGAAGAGAGATTCGGATTAGGATATAATTATCGATTAGCCCTTATCTCTTCTCGAACTCGTAAAAAGCGAGCCGAGCGTATATTGTATACGTAGCGTATATAAAGTTAATAGTAAACGAGCTATCCCCTCTTCTCTACGTAAGCTCTTCCTATACTATTACCTAGTAGAGCTATTACGCTTCTAGTACGTAGTGTAGATAGTTCGCTTACTATTCGTATACGACCTCGATACCTCTCTATCTCTTATAGTAGTAGTTAAAATCGCTTACTAGTAATATCTCTTCGTCTATCTTCTCTAGAGCGTATTAAAGCCTCGACTAAATCGAGACTTTTGGCTTTATATCCCTTAGATTATAGATATTAATAATCGTTAGGGGGCCTTGCTTTAGGCTAAGACGAAGCGCTACTATATTTAGGCCGTACTATATACGGTTCTAATATATAGCGCCTATATTTCGTCGAATAAGAAAGTAAACGCGAATTATCTTATATACCTCGTAGACTAGCTTATACGGTTTCGAGTAGTAGGTCGATCGAGTATATCTATTATATAGGGGTTCCTATATTATAATCGCGATCAAGTACGTAAAGCTATCGAATAGTGCTTTTATCTTATCGTTATTTAAGTTACTATAGTTATATTAAACGATAGTAGTATAGTTACTTATTATATACTATAATCGCTTTTACCTTAAGTATATTCTCGTCGCTCGTCGCCTACGTCTCGTATATCTATCCTTAGGGGGTCCCGAAGGATATCTTCTAGCTAAAGATAATACGCGTTTATCTCGAGTATCTTATCGTTTATTCTACGTAGATAGGTCTTTCTACTCTTCTCTAGTACTTATCTCTCGTTAGCGAGGCGCCTCGTAGCCTCTTACGAGTTATAGTAGCCTAGCTCTAGGATAGGGATTAGCTAGATAAGGCGTTATAGTAGAAGCTACTCGCGGAGCTCGCGTCTTACATATTAAGCGCTTACTCGTTAAGTACGATACGTTTACGTTAAATATCTAGGAAGTAAGCCTAGTAGAACGAGTACTCGCTACGCTACTACGCCCTATACTTCTTACTATAGTTTATATAAGAGAGGGAGTCCCTCGTATAGGCCCGAGTTATATAGGCGTCGATATATTAACCGTACTTCTTCTATTTACCGTATACGTTTTAGGTATATTCTTACTACTAGTACCTAAATGTTATGAATCGCTCCACTGGGGTGTCACGAGACAAAGGGTTCCTGAGCAGGGGGAAGTATCAAGGTATGGTGGTAAGAGAGCACGCTACTATATGAGCGAAACTGATCGATACTCAAACGTATGGGTATGATCGTTAACGAAGTTGACTACGAAGGAAAGCTATGTAATGACTGTCGTATATATACTTCTGATGGCTCCGTGGTGCTCCTCATGGCTCTAGTGGCTCTGTACGGAGCACTGAGAGCCATGAGATCCAACAGAGCCACTGAGGTCACGTGATGGCGTTTCACGTGCCCTTGACCCTTCCTTGGTGGTCTGGCTGTCGTCACAGCTTGGCTGCGGCCATATGTAAGGCCTGGTTCGTAACACTTAGACTAAAAAGGCGATAGCACTAAAGCTTATAAGCAATATTTTCTAGTAAAAGACGATAAACTAACGAAAAGATAAGGAAGTAATAATATCGAAGCCCTTAAGAAGTTCTCTCCGGAAGATATAGGATAAGTATATATTCGGAGATATACCTATCGAGGAATCTCGACCTTCGTCCTTCGCAAAAGTTATGGCCTAGGTTTCCAAGAAGCCTGGAAGCTCTAATATAGCCGGCTTAGGAGCTCGAAGCCTTCAAAGTCAGGTAGCGCCTTAGGAGACGTTATAGAAGGTTTATAATACTACTACGCGAAAAGATAAGGATATCCGAGATTTCTTTGCTACGATATATAAAGCGGAGGATAATAAGATCGGTATTAAACGTAAAGCGAATAACTAACTTTATATAGAAGATTTAGTTCCTAAGAAGCAAAAGTTATGAATACTTGTACGTCTAAGATACCCTCTTATATCGACGCTTAAGCTAGCCGAGAGGAAGGATTGCTAACTTATCTCGAGATAGTATTATCTTTTAAAAGACGTTGAGATAATATTCTATGTCTAGGGCAAGGTTAGAATAGCTAGGCTTGTATTATAGTAGAAAGAAGAGGGGAGAGGAGAGAGAAAGAATATATATGCTTCTAAGAGTTACTTACCGTTCGTGGTATAGGATAAAGATTTATATATTAAAGGTAAGTCTTCGCTTCGGTGGAGTAAGGGTTAGATAGCTTACTCGGTTAGGGCTAATCTATAGGTATATTTATAGTACTCGATACGTAAGTGGATTATATTGATATCGAATTATTAAGCTCTAAAGTTAGGGGGCTATTTAAGGTTCCTATATAGGTTAGTAGGTAGCTAGTACGAATAAAAGTTAAGTATAGACGTAAGAACGCCCTTGTCTTAATAGATAAATTTAAGGTAGTCTTCTACTCGTAGAGATAATACCTTTCTTTATAATATTCGTGTCGGTCTCTTTACTATGTTTCTGATTATTATAATAATTTATCGTAAGGTTATATAAGTGTTATACTATTAATTTTCTCTACTAGACTATATCTTCTATCTATTATAATAGCTTACTATACTCACTTCTAGTTAGTCTCGGGTAGCAATACTTTGGAATAAGGATAACTACTCTAAAGAATACGAAGAACGCTCCTAGTCTATACGACTATAGTATATAAGAGAATAAGTCTTTTATTAAGAGTATAAGTTAATAAAGCAATATATAAAAACTACGCTCTTTGTGTAAATGGATAGTCCTTTCTCGACTACTTTCTTAGATTCAATCGAATGTTCTATCTATAGCGCCTAGGAATATCTATCTCCTACTCTATCGCGTCAACGCCTAGATAGCTAGATACTCTTCCTCACCTTACCGAAAAGTTAGGTTCGACGCGTAATAGCCGCCTAGATTCGGTTATAGACCTTTTATCTAGCTAACTACTAGAGCTTACTTTATCTTTCTATTCTACTTAGTTACGTTTACGTAGTATCTATTATCGCTACGTAGGCCTAAATACGTAAATGCGTCTAGCTTATAGTATAGCTTAGCTCTCTTACTTAATCTTAGTCTCGCTAGTATAGTCTCGATATCGGCAAGGACCCGTTATACGTCCTCGCGATCGCGAAAATTCTTTGTCTATAACGAGATTAGATCCTCTCGCCTTGCCTTATAGAGTAATGTCGTTATATAGATTCCTCGTACTTAAGTATGAGTTCCTAATGTGCCTTTAGTTATCGCCCGAGCGAATTCCATTTAAATCCTATCTAAATTAAGGCCGAATAGTAGAAATAGTAACTACTTTCGTTTAACTATACTCTTCCCTTACGTTAGTGCCTTAATATTAAGCTTAAGCTCGTAGCCTTTCGTTCGGAGATAACGCTTTAGTAAGTCAGATATAGTAGTTCGATTAAGCTCTTTCTCACTATTATATTAGGTAGTGAACGTATCGAACCTATTAAGTAGGTCTTTTCCCTAAAGCTTAAAGTCGCTAAGGTTAACTAGAGAGAGATCTATTATAGACGAGTCGGCTATATCGATAGCGTCGAGATACGACCTTATATAGCTTAAGGGCTTTACTCGACGTAGGAAGTCTTTTATCGTCTCGCTTTGCTGAATAGCGATGATATTTTCGTCCTAAGTTATAGTCGAGATAATTTGCGTCTTATCTCTCTTCTGCTCTAGCTGCTTAGGGTCCAAGATTTCAACCTCCTCCTTATTCGATAGGGGCTGAAAATGCGCCGGAGTATATATTAGTAGCGTAAGAGGTTTCGGACGCGGGTCGGAAGGGCGATATAGAAGATCGGCCGTAGGTAGAGCTATAAGACGATCTAGGTAGTAATATCTAGGAACGAACGCGATAGTGATAAGGTGAATATCGTTAGGTGGAAATAATAGTGGTCGATCTACGCCTAGTATTTGTCGTAGTATCGCCTATATAGGTTCGTATACAACGATAATATACGTTATATCCGGACCGAATTTGTCGGCCTTGATAGCTCCTACTACGAGTGACTACTTAATACGAATACGAATAATCTTGTTCTTAGGTTCATTATGAACCTAGAGAAGATTCGTACCAGAAAGGAACTTGTCGCTCGTAGCTTCGCGTGTGGCCGGTATAAACGTTTCGATAGCCTCTTCTAGAGGACTTATTCTAATAGGAGAACGTAGTTACGAGTACACTAAACGCGGCAAGGTATAAATTAGGTAGGAGAAGAAGACGTAAAGCTAGACGAATACTTATTCGAGTGTATATAAGTGAGAGATTAGGCGTATAAAGGGGTGTAGAAGACAAGTAAAGGGCAATGAGGTCGCTTATTCGAAATGGGACCTAGCAATCGTAATAAAGTCAATATTTAGAGATAGTAAAGCCGCTAATGAAGGAAGTAAACACTTATAAACGATAGGAAGACTGCTTCGGCTATATTATGAGATAGAAATATTCTCAACTATTATTATACGCGTATATCTTCGCAACTTTAGTCGTTACTATTACACTTAAGAAACTATATTTTCAGCCCTATTGCTTCTCTATTATCTTCTTTAGAGCATTATAGGTATCTATAGCTTTACTAGTATCTACGTACTATTGGCCTAGGAAGCCTTGATCGTTAGTATAAGTATTATCTAGGAGACTAAGTGCGACTAACGCTAGTCGTAGATATATACTATAGATTCGAAGGATTTCCTCGGTTACCGAAGTCTTCTTATCGAAATGGGCTTTAATTCGCTAACCATAAGGAACGGATCTGAAAGTATTGAGCTAGAAGACTTATTCAATCTAATTAGTGTCCTATTGTAAGCGGTAGTCTTAGAGCTTAGGTAACTTCTTTATCTAGCGTACGAATTTCATTAGCTATGATCGATATTTAGGATTTATAGTCGCGACTTATATTGATATTAGAAGGATTTTGGATAGTGGATAACGACTTGGCCGATACGTCGGACGAATACGTTACGCGATCGGAAAGCGTAACGGACGGTCTAGATACCCTAGCGTCTATGGCTAAACGTTCTAGTACTAATCGTCTAGTGAAGCGTTACTAAGTATCTAAGGTTTCGAATAGCGGTAGGTAACCGTGATTTAAGATAGGAGAGGATTATATCTAAGGTTAAAGAGAATTATTCGTCGATAGAAGGGCTAGTGCTTAGTCTATAGTCGTAGTATCTATAAGTATACCGGACCTATTGAGTAGTTGAAACTAACCTTGACTCTATATGGCCGATAACACGAGTCTCGACTCTCCCTCTAGCCCTGTACGGAAAGACTACTTCTTGAGGGCGGGCGAATATAGCGTTAGCTCGTCTTATGGATGACCTATTGGCGCAGCCTCGCTCGAGCGAGGTGAACGGTAGGTCGACTATTAGGGTTGGTTTGCTCTCCTACGTATAGTAGTGCTCGACTATACTCCTAAGTTATGCCTCGCTACTAGTCACCGAGTATTTTAGCTATTGATATAATATCGCAATGGCCTGGACTAACGGCGTTGACTTGCCGGCGAATAGTGTCTATAATTGGATTTAAGTAGGCTTAACACCGATTTAGTCGTGGAGCCGAATACGCTAGGCTAGAAAGGTCTCGGGTAGCGCGCTTATAACTATAGGGCGGATATCTAGAGACGATTAGAATATCTCTCCTTATTATATATATCGAATATCGGTACTATACTATTCTTTAGTGCTATCACTAGCAACGTGTTAAGAAGCGCAATTGTTGTGATACGCGAGAGCTATATATCGCGGTAAGTAGATATAATATTATGAATAGCGTTAGGTAGTATATCTAGCAACGTCGATCTCATCTCTTTTATGTATAGGAAGCTTCGTAATATACTTATAGCTCGTTTACTAGATCTAGAGCTAGCGGTGAATAGGCCTTGACATGGGCCGGGTAAACCTAGTTAGGTCAGGGTTAAGGTCGGGTCGGGGTCGGGTTAGGGTCGAAGTACTCGTTGACCCTATAGCCCAATGGGCGAGTATTATATAGTTAATACTCGACCCTAACCTAAACGAGTTTACCCGGTTCGGTTATACCTTCCTAATAAGGTAATAAATTAAGAAAATTCTAAGATTCTATAACTTTAAGTCTATTTATTTAACTAATTAGTATTATAATAGTAAAAGTAACGATACTATTATATATTAATATCTCTATAGTATATAGAACTATAATTTAATTTTTAATATCTCGTACTAACGATCTCGTCGTCGCTATAACGGGTCGACCCTAACCCGACCCGACCTAATATGCGGGTCACTAAGTCAGGGTTGGGTTGACTCCTAAAGCGACCCGGAAACCCGTTGGGCTGGGTCGATTAATCGAATACCCGGCCCGACCCGGCCTATGTCAAGGCCTATATAAGAGTATAGGCGAGCCTTAGAAGGATTATATCGATACGTAGTGAGATTCGAATGGATTAGGCTTATATATATTCGTACGCCTCGTAGGAGAGCTTACTTAATCGTATCTAGTATAAAAGGTTGATCTTATAATTAGTTATAGAGACTTATATCTAGATTAGCTATCGATACCTAAGACGAATAATTTAGTTGGTTTATAATAGTTATAATATTATGATTGACTTAGCGAAATATAAAGACGCTAGAGTAGTGATTAGTTTTAGTCTATAATCTTCGTTACGTTTATATCTAGGTAGCGAGTAAATAACTTTAACTTAAAGTAAACCTCTATACCTTTAATTAAACCTTCGGAACTTCGAGACATACGGCTTTCACGGTCTCTTATTCGTACTTTCAAGAATATAATAAGACTTTATAAAGTAAACTAAAATCGTCGAGATATTCTCTTAGTATATCGTTAATTAGTTCTTGATCGATAGTCGGTATATTAGTTAATCTAGAAGGCATAACTAAGTACTCGTATAATCCGAAGCGGATTTTAAAGGCTATCTTTTATTCTTCGCCTTTCTTTATCCGTACTCGATAATAGGCGTCTCGTACGTCGATTACGATAAAGTATTTAGTACTTAATAATCTATTCTATAGTTCGTCGATACGTAGTAACGAATATCGATTCTTTTTTATAATTATATTAAGTAGTCGATAGTTAATATATACTCGAAGTCCTTTATCTTTTTTTAAGGTAAATCGTACTTCGTATACTATAGAAGACTTAAATAGTTAGATAAAGTCTTTCTTCTCGTGTTTTTCGATATAGTCCTTAAGAAAGTCTTCTTCTTTTTTAGATAGTTATCGAAGTTACTCGTTATACTTCGATACTTTTCTATCTTCGAGAGATATTTTATAGTTCTATAGTTTATATCCTAGTAATATAGCTAAGTCTTCTCTTTTCTTAAAGAGATTTACGAAGTCTCGATATTCTTTCGAGATCTCTTTTATTATATTAACGAGAATCTTCTAGTTTAGTCTTACTTATATTATCTTAATAAGTAACTTAGAGAATAATTAATCCTCTTTCCTATTTTAGTAATTACGATTAGGAAACTTAAGAGTTTATTCTTACTAGTCTATTACTAATCTTTATTTCTAAAGCTATTTTATTTTTAATATAATATCGTATTTAATTAGTATAATATCGAGATTAATTTATTTAATATAACCTTCGATTTCGAGTTAGACGTCTCGAATTTCTCTACGAATCTACTCTTCGCCGTACTTAATAGATATTTTATTTACTATATTTAGTAAGTAAAGTTTCGCTTTTTATCGATATTATTTATATAATTTCTTCGTAAGCTATAGTAATACGTAATTCTAATTTACTTTATAATTTATTATTACTTATACTTCCTTATCGGCTAGTATAGCGTCGAAGACTAATAGTATTAAATACTAAGGGTATAAGATAGCGAATAGATTCTAAGGCTATTTTAGAAGGAAGCTTTATCTCGTTATGCTTTCTTCTTATTGTTTTTTGTTATATCGTATATCGTAGAGTCGTCTTTTCTATAGACGATTCTAGCGATCTCGATTAGTAGCTTAATTTCGATCTTTTTATTATTATCTTCTCGATATATATATATCTTTAGCGCTTATATATAACTAGTATCTTAATATAGCTATAAAATAATAGTTTTAATATATTCTTTTAGTTATACTTCTAGATCAAATATCGTATATAAGTATTATTATTCTTAGAAATAATTTTCTCTTTAGTATATTATATTTTTTTAATATTACGTAACGATAACTTATAATCGTCGTATAACTTTAGTAACTAGAAACTTAATTAAATTAGTATTATTTTAGGTTTCTTTTATTATTATAAGTTCTTATAATAGTTTATCGTTATCGTCTTTCTTATTTAAGAAGATATTCGTCGTAATAAAGTAATATATATCTACTTCTTTTATTTAGTATATATATATATTTTCTTTATCTTCGTATAGTTAATTTCGATATTTCGAGATTCCGTTAATTTATATTTCGATTATATTTTAGTTTTTGAACTAAATTTTTAAATAGTTCTTCTTTACTACTCGTCTTCTTTCTAAAAGTAAGTCTTAATAATTACTCTATAGTCGTTAGTTTCTTAAATATAGTATCTAACGACTATTTCTTCGATTAGGTCTTCTCGAGTAAGAGTATTTTCTTCCTTAAAGGGAAATATAAACTAGTAACTATTAATTACTTAGTGATAGTATACTAGACTTCTTATATCGTAGTTATAGTATCTCTATAAAATAATATACTTATCTTCTCCTTATGGCTTCTCTTCTAGATTATAAAGAAGATACTTCTATACGTATTAGTCTTAGTACTAATACGATTCTTTTACTTAGTACTTTATTCGTATAACTACTATTGTCTCTCCTCGTCTTAGGACGTTCCTTACTTCTCGTAGATTAGTCTTGTCTAAGAGTACTTTCTTATATTCGCTATCTATATTAGTATCGTTTAATAAAGCGAATAGAAAGTCGTATCGATTTTCTCTTACTACGTTGTATATATAGGTTCGTCTTTAGTTGTATCTTATTATAATATAGCGTATTAATAGAACTAGTTCCTCCTTTCTTTTAGGGTTAGTATATAAATTAAACTTTCGATAAGTTTCTCTATATAAGTTTAGCCTTAGTTCCGTATAATACTTATTATAGAGTATCTCGAACTAGTATAGCGTTAAGATAACTATAACGTAGTTACTTTATATAATTATCTTATATTTTTCTTAATAAGGAATATCTTTCTATTCTATAACTATAAGCGTATCTTATTAAGCTTTTTTAAATTTATTCGTCTTTACTTTAGTTTTCTTTTCGTAAGAGAACTATCCTAACTATTCCTTAAAGAGTTAATAGATAGTATAAAGATCGTTAAAATAGAAGGTCTATAACTTTATTTCGTATTTATCGATTATCTCGTATTTATTAGCTTCTTCGTTATCTATACTTTCTAGATAATAAGTCTTTACGATAGTAATATTCTCTTCACTATATTTAACTTATAGTAGTAAGAGCGCTTCTTCTCCCTAAGTCTTTTTTAACTCCTTCTATACTTTCTCGGGGCTACTAGCTTTTTAAGTACGTTCGTTATTTTATACTTTACGTTTAAGTTCTTCTTTTATTAGAGTATCGGCCTTTGTTTCTCTAATATCGGCTATATCGTTTATTATATATAGTCCTTATAGACGAGTATCGTATTCTCGCGCCCTATATCCGGATTTTCTATAACTATAGTATAGATTTTCTTTCTTACGTCTCTCTCGCTCCCTAGGTAATAGGCCTTAGCGTTAGGACTTATCTTTTAGTCGTAAGGATCGACTATATTTTATATTATCTAAGTCTATTAAGTCTCTATAGGATTAGTAACGATTCTTCTTTTAATAGAACGTTTCACTAGTTCTTCCTTAAAACCCTTTCCTTTTTATCGCTCGTTCGTAGAGTCAATTATCGATCTTAATAGATTTAGCGACTAGTTTCTTATATTTATCTAGTCGCTTAATCTCTATCTTGTCTTTAATCGAATCCTTTAGTCCTAAATAATAGGCTAATACGAAGACATTCGATTCCTAATCGAGTTTAGTAGTAAGCCTTTAAAATAACGTATAGTACTAGGCTACTAACTTAGTTTGTCGGAGTTATTGAATATATTGGGCTACTACTTATTTCTCTCCTAGTATACTAAAGATTTATTTAAGTCGAGCTTCGAAAATATTGAAGTTATCGAAGATAGCCTTGGTTTCCTTATCTTATTGATCTAAGTATATTATAAGATAATTCACTATAACTAGTTTAAACTAGTAGAAGGCTAAGCCCTTTATATAGAGTTCGGCGTATAGGACTCTATCGGTATATATATTATACTTACCTCGCTATAGTGTAAACACTACTTTAAGTTATATAAAGAATATATCGAGCTTAGCTCTATCCCTATAGAAGTACTTTACTTTAAATCGTAGCTATACTTTAATCTTTCGAAGCCTAATTATTTCTTTCGAAAGAGTTATTTTAAGAGAATTTTAATCTTTTTATCGCGCTAATATAGTTTCTTATCTTATCGAGAGAGATTTCTATAGTTAAGATAATCTTAAAAGATTTATTTAAAACTATTCGCGTTATTTCGAATAAAGTATATTAGTTTCGATAAAGTTTTATTTAAGAACTTAATAAGGTTTAAAGTCGCTAAAGATATTTATCTTTATTTTCGAAAATATTAATATAGTTTATAGCGATATTTTCGAAGACTACTTATATTTTATTATTAACTTCAAAATAATTAAAGAAAGCTAAATTATCTTAAGGGGATCCGCGTTAAGATAATTATATAAGACTAAGTAATTTAAAGAGATAATTATATATCGAAATTCTTTCTTAACTAATATCTTCTTTAGTCTCGTCGTTCTAAGGTCTCGCTAAAAGTTCGATAGTCTTTAAGAGGAGTAAAAGAGCTCTTTCTCGAGAAAGAAGAGATTACTTTTTAGAATAAAGATATTATCGTTACTATAACGATTCTTATCGAATACCTAAGTATTTTACGATATACTTTAAATTAAAGATCGTATCGTTTTCGAGATCTTAAGATCGTTCTAACTATACTTCTTCTCTTTCGAAAAAGTATAAGAGCTTTAGAAGCTTTAGCTTAAGGTAGAGAGTTATTAAATCGTTACTACTAGATATAATTTTTACGGAGGACTTATTATTACTCAAGGGCCGTAAGGGCTCGTTAGACTATATGTTTATTCGGAGGTCGTATATCGTGTACGATATCCTCCTAAGTTAGTTGACGGTCTTTAACCGTCTTTATATCCCTTGGTATCTCTGATACGCTGAATAATCACAATCTGAAACTTTTTCGGTCACGTGCCTAGGTCGGCTGTCGTGTGATTCAGCCTTGCGTCCCCGTCTAGCCAACAGCCTTGTCATCCAACAACGAGCCAAGAGACCTCGGGATCAGCTTGATCAGAGAAGAGGAGGCCCCATTATTGGACCCTGGGTCACGTATGCCTCACCGCCTCAGTCAGTGCCACTTTCAGATATTGTGATGGAGCCACAGTGTTCATAGTTACGCTCAGCGCCACTAGATAGTTAGTCCTACAACTAAGAATGCTACTACCTACGGGTTTCAAATGGTTATAAGCCTCTTTTATATCTAAGGGTTGTGGTCATTGAAGTGGGATCGTGATTAGTGGACCAGGACGTCGCTAGCTGATGAAATTTGCAGGTCATCGCTCCTGATAGTCTTATCAGCACTGGCAGTTAATTAACATCCATATGATATATCCATATGATAGTCTCTCAAGGCGTCCACCGGCTTGGCACCGGACTGAGCTAGTTTGTTGGCTTTCGGATGGCAGGCGTTTAGTTCTTCAGCTCCGACGGGTCACCTCATCCTTGATCAATGGCTGCTGTCATTACTAGCGATGGATAGTCTCATGAAACTTACGCTGTTGGACTTCTGTCAACATCTTGGCGTACCTAGCGTAACTAGCGTACCTGCTAAGTGAGTCATGCATCCTTGCTGCCTCTTCTATCTCCGTCATGTTATTCAGCGGTGCCATTAAAGTTGAGCTTATGCAGGTTCGGGATTTTGTGGGGGAACTCAAAGAGTCTCGTATTCCTGTGGAGGTCTCATAATTGTGCAGCTAATCTGGTCGTGGCTTGGTTGCGGCAAGATAATCCCCTGAAAGCTAGAAGGTGTGTTGGGCAACCTGTGGTTTCGCCATCCTATTCATCGAGCAGGGTTTGGGCTTGTCTCCGAGGTTTTGCGTCCGCTTTCGTTGTTGCCACTGAAACACTCACCGAGCGATTCTGTTTATGGCTCTGGCTGAGTTTCATTTCTATTCACGAGTACTACGGTTCGAGCACCCTACCAAGAATTGGCCTGGGGTAGCCGGCAGATAAGAAGACTTGTCCAGATTGAATCTGGAAAAAGTGTTTCGTTGTCTTCGCAACTTCCACTTTTCTTCCAGGTGGTCGACTTGGTAATTCGTGTCGCCAGGCGTATGGAATTTTTTTAAGGCGCAGTCTTGTTGTGCAAAATGCCCCAAACACCGACGTTCTTGGTATGTGTTGCTGGCTGTTGATTTTATGACCGTGTGGGTTAACCTATCTGTGCAGACGCGAGGCTTCTGGCTGCAATCGCTTCAGCACGTTTGCCTTCTCATTTCAGTGCTGTTGTTTACTTTCTACCTGATTCAGGCACATGAGAGAGCCGACTTACAGAGGTTGAGTGAGTCTTCCGAACCTGGTGAAGACCTTAGACTACGACTCGACGAGCTTACTGAGCACGATCGTTGGCTGAATGAAAGCCTGTCCGAGCTCAATGAGATTATCCTTGATTTCAATTCCACCACGAGCATCTCCCAACGAGAGCAGTGTCAAATCGCGAAAGTCTCAATGCTCTACGGCGAAATTAATGAGTTGTATGAAAGAGCAATGGTCACACACCAAACTCACTCTTCACGACAAGGATACATCCAACTTGTCCTCCGCAATCAACTCGCGCAAGGCTATTGGAATAAGCCATACTATCTGCTCGCTCTCCTCCTCAGCGAAATGAGCAAAGAACCCTGGCTGCGTCTGAAATGGCTCATGTAAAACCACTCCATCGGCGAGTTCTCTGACCTGCTACTAACAATACCACAGGTGGTTTGATGCGGACTCAGTCATCCTCAACCCATCTTTCCCCGTACAAGTCTTCCTTCCACCAGACGACCTATCAAATGTGCACTTTCTTGTGACGAAAGACGAGGGTGGCCTCAACAGTGGTATTTTCTTTGTCCGCGTTCACGAACAATCGATCGAAATCCTGATGAAGTCAATCAACTATCCCGAAATCAGTCCCGATATCGACCTTGGCTTCTCGTTCGACCAGATGGCATTGCAATTAACCTTCAATGAGAGTCAATATCATCAGTACATCGCATATATGCCTCGCCCATGGTTCAACGCCTACGCTTTCGAGCCAAACCCTGGAGATCTACTTGTTCACTTCGCCGGCCTCTGGGATAGAGATACCCGACTGAGGTTGTGGTTAGAGCGAATAGAAGGACCAGGAGCGGCCGAATGGGACATTGATTTACAACAGACGGATTATGGTCATCGAGTGGACAAATTTTGGAAACAATTCAGGGAGATGAGAGAGTTTAATGCAACAGTCAATGAGCGGTATGACCGAAGTCTATCTCCGGCAAATGCGAAGATGGCGCTGGAGAATTTCGCTGATGTTACATATTATGCAACAGATGATGCGGAGAGGATGGAGCTGGCAAAGCTTGAGGTAGAGGACACTCTTGGATTGCATGCTCTATGAATGCTAAAACAGGTACAAAATAAGGACAAAGCTTCTACTTCTTTTCTACACGCCACTGTTCAGCTTGCCTGGCCTGGTACGGCGGCTCACTACGACACGTGTCCGCGCAATAATTCAGAAATGCAAATGCAAATGCAAATGCACCCAGTACAGTCCACAATCAACTTTTCAAACACCACATGATCACAGTTAGTATGTACACTGTTTGAAAGCGCGAGCGATTACGATATTACTGATACTAATTATCTGTATTTTTTTCGTGATTTAATAACGCGTACGTACTATAAAAAGTATCTCTTTTAGTAATAATTTTTGAAGTTCTAAGTGCTAAGACTTACGCCTATAAGCTTTACCTACGTCGTGCCTAAGTCTTTAGAGGTTCTAGACATTAAAGTCGCCTGAAGCTTATAGCCAATGCTCTTGCAATCCGTGAACTCTGCGATGCCACGCACCTGTTGCAGCGCTCGACGAGAGCTTCAGACAGCAAGTGCCATCGTGACACATTGTTGTGTTCGTCTAATCAAGAAGAATGAAAGCCTTGTACAGGATCATGCCAAGGTGCCAAGGCATGCTCGTCATAACTGTTCCAGCTATCCGAGATAGCTGTCCTGAGACATCCCTGCCATTTCCTCTCTAGCCTTGGTGGCGTCTCTTATGCTGGTGTTGCTTGCGGCCTCTACGGCGCATGCCACAACGTCAGCACCTATGAGCGACTTGGCCGATTTCCATGAGAACGCCTCCATACCATGGTTCTCGCCTTGAGCAGTGTTGTAGTCCAGCAGGTCTTCAAAGTATGGTAGACTTTGAACAAGTGCCCCCAAGCCTTCTAACCTCGCAACCTGTACAGTCACATCCATTACACTAAACGTTATTGTCATGATATCTTGTGCAGCGCTGCGATTCCAGTGAGAAATACTGTTGGCAATCAGAATGTGACCTTCACCACACGGATCTGCCCGTGCAGCTGGGGTCAAGATTGCAGCACCAAAGTCGAGTGCGTCACTGGTATAGGCGATGTGGAATTGGCTTGAGCCCGTGCTGGATAGAACCATAAGCTCTGGGCGGTATGTCCGGCTTTCACACCCCGAAATAAGCGATGTACGTGGAAAGCCAACGTAGAGTTGTATACCTGGATTCTGCAGGATATCAAAGGGCACTGACACGAAGTTGGTTCCTCCATGTAATTGTCCACGACTTTCTTTCCCAGCGGCGACTTCGGGG
Source organism: Exophiala viscosa (assembly GCF_022695815.1). Classification (NCBI taxonomy): domain Eukaryota; kingdom Fungi; phylum Ascomycota; class Eurotiomycetes; order Chaetothyriales; family Herpotrichiellaceae; genus Exophiala; species Exophiala viscosa. The sequence goes on along the minus strand of NW_026944368.1, from coordinate 81,075 downwards.
GTGATGTCTTGTTGATATGCCCAGTCGCAATAACCGCTGAGCAGATGACATTTGAGTATCCGCAGAGGCACGAAGCCATAGATGAAATGAAGGTACTCATTTGGAGAATTGCTTGACAGGCCCGCATCGACACGATGAAAGAAAGGCATCCAATTCTTCTCCACATCTTTCCTGTCCTCGTTTCTAATAGTCAGGACGGTCGTGAAGTTCGAAAATGGCCGGTAGACCCACATCGCTCGGAACCAATTTGGTGCATTGGATTGCATGTTGAATATGATGACCGGTTCGGCACCTCTTACGTTGTCTTCTAAGACCACGCGTGGATCCTCTGGTCCGTAGGGGTCGGCTCCGTTTTCCTTCCATTCGAAAGGGATCTCGAAAATCAGTGGGAACACAATCTTATCGCCGAACCAATCTAGAATGTAGTCCTCGAGATGATTCCAGTCTGCGTCATACACTTGACCACGAAGAAAGCTGACTGTGGGCCAGTCTAGAGATCCTCCGGGGTAGAAGGTGACACGTGTCACGGAGAGAAAGACAGCATGCTCAGGAAGCCAGACGCTTGAGCCCGAAAGTCGTGCCCATGTTTCGTTATCGATGTCTTCATGACCGGAGTTCTTTGCGTAGCTCTCAACTTCATATGCAACCAGAGGATGGGATTTGGTAAGGAGTACAACTTCGGTAAGGTTGTCATGTAGATAAAAACTCTGCTGCACTCCAATAGTCTGATTGTAACGCAATGCATCGCACATGGCGTTACCAGGCACGCCATGATTGCTGAAACCCGATAAATGTATAGGCTGAAAAGGACATTGGTCACAACTCGGAGTATTTGGAACAAGCAACGACTGGGGCTGTAGAGCAAGGCAACGAGCAACGTCAGACACAACAATAGAGCGGTCCAGGGTAAGACAACTGACCTTATCCCCGCGGATGAATCTGAGATTCTCTGACCATGCCAACCAGCACAGACTCAGAAAGATCGCTGCAGTATATAGCTTCACCGATCTCATGCGTAACCGCGATGTCGATCGCAGGCATGGAGCAATCTGAGTATCGTAAAGGAAGAGAGCCAGTGTCCCTGGATGGTTGTTACTTTCGATTGCGTGGGTACGATCGGCCGCTTCATAGCTAGTCTGACCCATGTCGGCGGTAGGCAGTTAGATCTGACGAAAGGGATTTCTTGGTGAAGAAGTCATCAGTGGACGACGGTAGGCGAAGGGGCCAGCGCGTTGCGGTGTATGCATGCGACAGCAAACATGACTTAGGGAACTTGCCCCCAAAGAGATGTTGATTCAATACCGGAAGGATAGAAAATGAGAAAATGAACCCCTGATTGCAGATCCTTTGAAAAACGCTTTGGGCCACGACCTCTGCAGTTTTAGTGTACTCCAATTAGGTCGGACTGGGGAAAGATTTAGCAGAATACCTACTCACCTACCCGGTCTTGGATATCCATTTATGGTTACAGAGGGTCCGTTTCATCCTTCCGCAGGGGAATTTGTAGAATTGGGAAATCGAGCTATGGCGTTCCGAGATATTGCCAGGACGAAGGCTACAAAACATTATTGTCCATGAAACGGGGCGAGAGAATGGGGTCTACTTAGCGCATCTGCACGTCCGGCTGTTTAATCCTCGCCAAGGTTCTGGAGGCTGGCGAATACGAAGCGACCCTTGAAGCGATTGGCATCGCTGAATGATTGGTTAGTATGGGAGGCGAGAACCTCGGTTTGGCAAACAATCCCGCCGAGCCTCGAACATCATCCCATGAAGAGTCCATGCGGCTGCTGATCCCAAGCTTTCGTGTAGGGTCCGCACCCTTTGGAACTGTACTGACGTGCCGGCTGGGATGAAGGTGGCATGTCTTCGCTCACCTTTGTAAGTAAAAGCTTGTCGTAATGAACTTATTCTACTCGGCGCAAGCCGAACGACTATATTCACTTCATCTACAGCTCTTGACCTCTACGTGTCGTGAAATGTCATCTTCGTTGTGGCGATTGCGATTTAACTTATGTTCAAGACGTTCCCCAGAATTTCCTGAGCACGCACTACGAGAAGGGAGGCAGTCTACGTGGGGGTACTAATTTTGTATCTATCCCGTTTCCAATTTTAAGATTGATAGCCACTACTACTTGGCCTTTGCGAGTGAGTCGCTCGACTTTGGAACTGCCATCGTGGAGCTGGGACAAGACGACGATTGTTCTGAGACAAGGCTTCGATCATGATCTCAAACAGCGTCGCCCAACGTGATACCTGTGACTGACAGGATGTCATGAGTGTCACTTTCAGTATTAATGACAGGACCGTCCAAGTGGCATGGACGATAAGGATCAAGACGAGTAGGATCACAGCGATGAAGTGGACGAAGGAGATAGATCAGAGGACACAAGCACCGGCATCGCCAGCACAAGCATCACCCAGAGCGTCGATGGGCTTTCTGGTAGACTGGACGCAGCAGCCTTTCAAGCCATAAGAATCTTCCGAGGCAAAGTGTATACAAAAACTGGAATTAATTCCTAACTACCTAATTTTAGGATTCTAGCAAAAGGACTGCACGCTTCCTCATGCTCTGTCTCTGAATCGAGAGAATGAATAGCAAGTAGAAATAAATTAGACTACTATGTACTTGCGCTTTATGATGAGTCCGCTACACTTAATTTACGCTCAACCCATCTCGCAAAAGATACGACGGGAACATCAACATATCTCCAAAACAAGTCTGACCCCCAAAAAACAACCGATCCAACTACAACATACCCCAAGATGTGTGCTACCGTAGCTTGAGTATTAGTGACACCGTCCCACCACTCTTTACTCAAAGCCACGCTTGGTGGTGTGAATGTTGCGATCCGTAGTGTATATGGCATCCAGAGGTAACCAAGTGATTTGATCACTGTTCCATGAACAAGGTAAAGAGCATACGATATGTAGCCAAGATACAGGACGGCAGGATGTAGAAAGACTTTTCCCAGGGCTTTCGAGTTGGCGACACCCCAAACAGTGAGTATCGAGCCGTAGGAAAGGATAAATTCATCGGGATGTGCTACCCAGCTCTCGAGAGCATGGGGGAGCCAGTTTCCTTTCTCCCACTGATTTTCGATAGGTGAGGAAATCATAAAGTAACCCAGCACGAAGACGATGAACCAGAACCACTCGTAAGTACGTTCAGAAAGTTGTAAGAGAGGTTTTAGGTACGAGGGAGGGGTCTTCGAGTTGATGTGGTTGGTGGAAGAAGTGTAAGACTGTCGAAGTAGATCGAGTTCTGCGATAAACATGCCACCAAAAAACAAAGCGGCATGCCCACGGTCTGAGTTGTACAGATAGCTGTTGATGATAAAGACCGTAAGCATACGCCAGATAGTTTTCATGCGTGATGTTCCAATGAGAACCATGAAGAGGGCAATACTACAGCGATATTCGACCGGTATTGACCATTGATGATCGTCGTACTTGAAGTACCACCATTCAGACAGCTCGATATTGAAAGGGAAAGTCGCGCAAATAATGAACCTGTAATTGGTCCACCATAAAGCCCATTGACGCGCAAGAGTTGGTTCATGTGGTGGAGGAGGCTCTTTGAGAAAGAGATAGTCGGCGTATTCCTTGTAGATCTCCGTCGCTGAATCAAATCCTCCCAGGCTTGTGAGGACGCAGGCTACAGCGCTCATAGCTAGACACGGCAGGTACAGTCGAAATGCGCGTCGTATAGTCGCTGATGCCATGGTGTTCTGAAGCTCCTCATACTGTCTTGATCGAATTTGCTTGAGCGGTTTGTAACTCAGAACATAGCCAGAGATGACGAAAAATAGGAAGACAGCTCCTTTGCCATACCACCATAGACGTATGAATGGGACTCGGTTGATCCAATGCTGACTGTTTTTGGACTGGTAGCAAATGACATAATGCTCGTTGAAGACGAAGAGGCAGGCAAGTCCTCTGAGCCCATCGAGGGCAGCTATACCACCATGCTTTGGGCGAGCCTTTGGTGACTTCTGAAGGAAACTCGGGAGGAGATGATAGCCCAACCTTGACATGACCGAAATAAAATCAGGTCGCTGTCTTGGTGCATGCTTCTCCAGGTCTTGAACGGAGAGACGATGTGTCGCTTTTGACATAGCGGCTCTGGCTGAACAATGTCGGGTTGATATAGTGCTATTGCATTTTTCCTGACGCTGTGATGGAGTGAGACGGGGTGGTGGTGGAAATGGGAGGCATAGATAATTAAAACGCCTGAGATGTCCGAGAGACTCACCGTAAGCAAGGCTAAATCGGCCCCGCTTGGCTCCTCTAGAAGGCGCTCCGATCATTAAGTCTTACTCGTGACTTGAGACCGGTCGGAAATCACGCCAGTTGCTGCAGCATCCGTATCAACCAGAGTCACTGGAGACTGGAGGACAGGAAATGGTGCAAGTGCTACCATATGCTGTGCCAAATTTGTGCATCAGGACAATCCAGGGCCCACATGCACTTGATTGACCCGAGCCGAGGGCCAGCTCCGGACCTGCTTTATTAGCGTCGTCATGCATCTCGGATACAATGCAAGGGTAATTTTGTGGCGTTCGTTCAGTCCAGCCAGCAGCATGGAATTGCCTGTTACGAGACAGGTCCTTTTCCTGTTGCGAGTTAAAGGTACAGCCACCTTCGGTTTCGAGAGCGCCATGAGAGCTCCGTGGCTGCATTGCCATTTTCAAACAATGCAATCGGATAGCTGAATTCGATGAATAGATTTACATTGGAAGGCACGTTACGCCTATATCTTACTTCTTATCAACAAGCATTTTATGGGGAGGCTCAATGTTGTATTTCTTGACCTAAATCTGGCATTTTTTGCATTCTTTCTCGCACTAACTTCGGGATAGCTGTCTTGAATACCTTTCATTGACTGCTTCCGCTTCTGCAAGTAATGCTGCGAGAGTCTTGTTGAAACGGGGGCTCAGTACCCTCCATCTGCTCTCATCGTGTTGAGGACACGTTTCCAGAGTTCCCCATCCATCCCAGACGGGCTGCGTTGAGCTGATGTCTGGTTTTCTTTCTTCGTTGGACTGGGTCTGTCCTGTGTTGAGTACTTCGTCAATCCTGCTGCCGAGGAACCAGTGCGTCCAATTGACAAAGCTTAGATCTTTGCGCTTTATATCCTTCCAGATAGCCCCGTTAGCCCAGAATGGTTCAGTACCATCTGCTGTTGCATGAGCCATATGTTCTGTACACTTTTTGCCTAAGTGCTCTGCTATCGATTCCGAAGAGTCATCTTCAGCCATAATAGCTGCAGACCAGGGTTCAAATGAATAAGTTGCCCCAGAAAGTTCTGTTGCTAACCAATATGTCTCCTTGTCGCCGTGGAACATATCGTATGTAAAGTCCCTTATATACTTGGTATTCATCCAAGCAGCAAAGAGTGTAGCTAAATAGAGCTTAGCTTGCGATTTGTCGATAACTACCATAGCCGAGTCTGCCTCCTCAGTAGTATACTCCCTATAAAAGAGTGAACTAGTATTGAGATGAACTGAAGCGGCTCGTTGCGTAGCTATAAGTTCTGCGGCGACCCAACCTCGACGTGCAGGAGCTTTATACGACCATGACGAGGTAGTAAATCTATCGTGAAAGAAGAGGGCCCCGGTTTCACGGAGGCCTGGGTAAGTACTGAATATAGTGTCTGGGGCGAAGAAAAAGACCGTATCTGCGTCGACCAGGATCGTGCGGGCAAACCGACTCGCTACAATTGCGAACGACTTCATGGCCCAACCAGAAAGACCGACAACATGATCGTCAAAGATCTGAGTAAGATCCACGAAATGTACCTCGCTGCTGGTGTTTGCCAGGAATTCTCGTGTAGTAGGAGACAAGTCTTGGTCGCCTGCATACGCAACTTCTATAGGAAGCTTGCTGTTGATAACATTCCTTAGAGTGCTGATCAAGTGTGCAGCTTCCCAAGCCTGCCCATCTCCTGCACAGATTACTAAACCAGTCGTATTCCACCCAAAGATAGTCTCCCAGGATTGTGACCGTATTGTAGACCTCCAGGGAATATACGAAAGCTTTTCTGGAACCCACCAAGGGAATTCTTGCCTGATAGCCTCGTCCAAACGGGTGTAGGGTAGTGATGGATTGTCCACATAATGCTGAGCCAACTCTGCGAGAGCGGCAACTTTCCTGCCTTTCGAGCCAAAGGCATACTCAGTGTCGGCTGGAGATGGATACGCAGCAGTAGACGCGTGCAAGACAGCCGCAGTGTGCAGAGAATTTCGCTTCTTGACGCTCTCGTGATGCCAATGCAATAAGGTAAGAGCTTGTAGAAAGAAAAGCAGGGCGAGGACGAAGACGAGCCTCTTCCATCCCGCACTCTTTACAGTCAGTAACATAGCTGTTTCCACTCGAAGGGAATTCCAGAGACGATAGGTAGTAATGCTTGCTTCAGTTCGTTGTCAGGCGGCAACGATCGTGGTCATGGAATAGTAAGGCCACTAAAAAGGTTGAACCTTTCTTCGGATGGCATTTCTCCTCGGGCTATTAGCGTCCCCTAGCGCACCGGATTAGTCTTGAACCAAGCTCCCTGTGGAAGGTTGCGCCCCACCGCTACTACTGGTCTTACATGGTTCCTTGGTGGTGTGGATCGCCTGCTAGACGACGCGCTTCGGCCATGCGAAAACAGCCACATACTATTCATTGAACGGTTATACTCTTTAGACGGTAGATTGTACTCTAGTCCTTTATCAGTGAGTTGATCACTAGTACCTCAGGACGTTTTGTTGAAGATGATAGTACTTACGTACTGAAGTAGAGTATCGGGTACCCTCCGGAAGTATGTGTCACTATTCGAGGCGCTGGTTATCCTCATCGGGCCTCAAAAAGCCCGCAAAATGGTGACTTCCATGCCAGGTATGTTGTTGCCTCACCACAGATGGCGGTGCCGTTGAGGGTCGCGACCGAACCCTTCGTCAAATCTGGCCAAGCTAGAACAACCCTCTGTGCAAGCATGCTGGCTCCTTAGACGCCTTGCCTTTGTGGCAATCAATAAGTCTGAACTGAGGTCATTAGAATAGTATTGACAAACATTGCGTACAGCTCCGGTACAGCTTTCACCATGTTTTTAACACGTAATTCAGGTGCATCATACTATCACGACGCTAGGAACACTCGCTTCAACGCAGACCCAAAGGCTGAGACTGGGCTCAGATATCAGCTTCAAAACAATATGCTAGATCTTGCAGTAAGTCTCCCGCTAAGACGTCAATGCCCCCAGCTCTAGTGTCCTCAATGCCAAATCCAAGAAACACTTCATCATCTAGATATCCGTGGTACATCAGCCCGTGCTTCTTCCAACTTAGATTAGTCACGAAAAACATCTCCGAATGAGCGACAGGAAGGTCGTCCCGGCCTCGCCATTCCTTCGCGTCGGTAGTGTTGGTGAGAGTGGTCCGGCCGTGCATCCAAATTCCTTTTTGAGAGATGGCATGTATCGCAAACGGCGCGCTTTGCTGGAAAAGCATAATATATGGGTGGTATTCAGCATGCCAGCTATAAAATGTTTTATGGTGGAAAACAACCATAATAAAGGTGTTGTTCGGTTTACTCATGCATTCAAGGTCGGACTTCTTGCAAAGTGTGATCGAGAGCGAATTCGAAGCTTGGTGGATAGCTTCATACCGAATAAACCCGGCGTCGGGGTCATTCCTTATCCCCATTCGGGGCATATAATTTGTCATACAAAGGCTGTCTGCTTTCGCAACTGCAGGAGCAAGGTCGGACCCAACTGAGCCATCGGCATTGAGGGGTGCGAATTGGCGCACACCTTCCTCATGGCGTCCTCCCATCAGATCGGTATGCACGTAAGGCTTTCTCTCCAAGTCCCAGAAGACAAAATAATTCTTCTCCGTCTCGCCGTAGGGAGGCGTTGGCTTTTGCACGTCGACAGGCTCCCCAAACGGATTGTCCATACGAGTCAAATTGTCGAAATCGGGAAGTAACGTCCTCGCGTCATGAAGCCACATTCCGAGGCAGGAAAATGCAGAATCTGAACCGTAAAGAATGTAGGGCATGTCAGGGCCGTAGAAGACGCGTGCATCATGTGGTCCACGCTTGTCATTGTTTTCGCATGGCAGTGTATGCCGTATAGGTAGCTTGATTGGAGGTTCCAAACAGACTAGACTTGAGTCAACGAAACTCGCGCTGCATGCAAGCTGCGCTGAGCGATGTGCTTTCAAGTCTTCGTCACTCAGCGATTGTTGAGCAACAACAATCCACTGGTCATGGTTGCTGGGATGGGGGACAAAGCTCGGGTTATATGCCTCTATGCCCCCCTGACCCCAATCCACGACGAAGTAGGTACCGTCCGTTGTCGCAAGCGATGAAAAGTCGCGGTACACTGACCAGTCGACCTCGTATGGATGCTCGATGATGATACCTTGATCTGATAAAGGCGGTGTGCTGTCGTGGTTGGCATCCTGCTCCGAAGATACCGAGACAGCATTAGCTCCAGTGGACGTAGGAGCACTTGATACTGCAGTCAACGATGAAGCGGAGAACTGCGTTGCGACCGGTAAAATGGCGTGGGTGCCGTTTGATGCCATAATGCCGGTGTACTCGAACATTTGCACGAATTCTTCTCTGTTGTGGAAAGAATAGAAAGAGATCAGTAATAGCGCAGCGACGCCGGCGAGCAGCCGTCTGCGCGCAGATGGTTTACCGACCAGCATGGTACTGGTCAGCAGGTGAAGTTTTGATAAATAGGGAGGTCACAATCCCAAGGTATGTCGGTTCTTCATGACAAATGGTGGTGAGGTTGAAGATGGCAACTGAGGCCTTCGTCAAACCTGTCCGAACTAGAACAATTCTCCTGTGTGCAAGGATGCCGACTCCTTAGACGCCTTGCCTCTGTGGTAATTGACATGATTTTGGAAACACGAGTCGATAGTGCGGTTTCGAGTGCACGGCAACTTCGTAATTACGGGCACGTAGTGAAAAATGAGAATGCAGGTCCGGAGACAAGTGAAAGCACTAAGTGCAGGAACGCGAAACGTACTGTGCAACATCGGGGCGCGAGCTCGACCAAGCCTCAAGATGGTTGCGGCACGATCTGACCAACAACTCCGGGCCAGGGCAAGGGTGGAAACCTGCCCCCTTCGAGGACTCGACCCACGTGAAAGACCTTCGAAAGGCTCGTAGCCGCCAGTGACAATGCCAAACGCATCAAATGGACCGAAAGAGTCGAAGCTATCCTGCTACCTGTTCGCAATTCGGCCAGAGGCCCACAGTGCAGCAAGCATCTACGCCAGGAACGATACTTCAACGATCCAACGAGCAGTGGCACAGTATGACAGCTAAGTGCAATGCATGCTCCATGCAATGAGAGGCGGTGCCTACTCTTTTCGCTGAGTAACGCTTTTTACGAGATGGACGTTGGTTTGCGGCTAGGGACCCCGGCTTGATATTAGCGAAGCCTAAATCCCCGTACTTAGAGTTCGCGCCGGCTGTCTTGGCACATACTATGCTACAATCAAAAAAGTCCCGCAGGATTTTCCCCCCGTGCGGAGGTACTATCCATTACAACGAAGGAAAAATAGCCGCGAAGAATACGTCATGCAAGGCATCCGATGGTCTCCTCGCGTAGATTTACAAACCCCTGTCTCGATCTTGCATTGAAGAGGGCTGGGGAGCTTGTTTCGTTAAGGCTGCTCTGTCTTGTTCCTGCCCTTGTGAGGCTGAGATGGGCTTTCTAGCTGTTGCTTGATACGCTTAAAAAGTGACTTTGGGTTCCGGCCAGTGGCCTAGCAGCGCCTGTTACGGGGCCGTCAGACAACCACTTACGAGGCGGCAAAACACGTGCTGCTCATGTCAGTCGGGCCTCTGATCTGTGCTCTTCAGAAACTTAAACTAGAGCTGGCTTGAACCCTATCAGTCTTTCTCCATGATCATCACACAGCCAGTGACAGCTGCTCGTTGGCTTGTGGTTTTCTTGCACTCCACAGTGGCAAAGTGCCGTGCGCCTCACCTCGTCGAGATGCGTGCGATACGAGGTAGGAACGACAAACCAGCGGACGACAGTAGGCCGTACCAATCGGCTACCTCGATCGACGGCGTGGCCGCATGGGCCTTCATCGTCAAAGCGCTTGCCACGGTTGTTCGCTATACCTTCTTCCTAATGCGCTCTCAAAAGTGACAATGACTGGCGTCGGGCTCATGGATGGTGTGCACACCACGCTATAGCACCTTTCTACCGAAAAGCTTGCTTAAGCCACCAATGGGTCTCCTGAACAGCTCGTATAAGGCCCCGTCGCCCAGTGCACCTGTCGATTATCAAAAAAGCGCGGCCATCCGTCAAATGCTCCTTCAATAGCCTGGAATCTGCCTTGTACCAGCCTCCTCCGGCGATCGAAATACTCATCAGCCAAGGATCGAGGCACCCGTTAAAAGAGTTTTCCGTGTTGTCAGCTGCGCCACAGGAATTGAGCGCAGAAAATCCTCTCACCACTCGTAGGGAGTCGACGAATTGGTCCCATTCAAGTCCTGCTTTTCCGTGAGTGCTCCTTGAGAGGGTCCGCGGTTGGTGTAACTCGTGAAGTTGGTCTCCTTACTCCTGCTCTAGATGCCGGTAGCGTCAGCCATTATCAAAACATACTTTCGTGGATTCTGCCGGACTGGCAATATCTACCTAGCAGGTCTTGCTTGCTAGCTAGCTTTGTGTGCCTGACAGAGCATTCCCGCGCCGGCACGCAACGAGAAGTTCATGGCAGATTTCGCATTCCTAGAACCAGGGAATAGCCTGCCAGGAGATTGGCAACGACATGTCAGCCGCTCTGCTTTTGCCGGCTGGCCAATGGCTCGGGAGCCCCTGGCTGTCAGTTCGAATGATAAAGATGCTTTGAGTGGCAATCATGTATGGGGGTGTTTGTGTCAGCTTCCGTGGCTTACACCCCGTCGCTTTGATGGCGGACAATCCGGTGCAAAGGTATATTTAGCCTCCGACATATTCCTGGGATCTGCTTCGATCGAGACCTTGCCACCCACACTGCCATGCACCAGGTGTCCGTGGCTTGCTGAGGGCCTTTTCCTCTTATCTTTGAGTTCGTGGCTCCGGACACACTGAAATTGCATTCCCTTCTGTTAAGACATGCATGGTCGCAGAGTGTGCGCCTCATTGTCTCCAGTTCCTAGCTTGATTGATGAGTCGGCTATTAGCTTGTTCGCGTGCGACTTCTCCTGGAGAGCCTGTGATCCAGGACTATCTCACGCCGGCCATGAATTGCGAGACGAGTCCGGTGGAGTCATGATGGACTCAGTCACAGCACTCAGTCTCTGAGGCTAGAGGGGATTCTCAGGTGGTACCGATCCGTCACCTACCATGCACAGTGTCCATATACCTGTGCCTCTCAAGACTTGAATTTTTCTCCCTTCTTGGAGATCGATTGCTCACCACGCTCCCTTTGATCACAATCACTCGCAGCTACCATGGAGGGCTTCACTAGCGTTATTGTCCTACCTATTTCTCTTCTTCTTGGTCTGGCTGCTTCGACGTAGGCAAGACCTACTCCCCCTCCAGCAGTAAGTACCCTCACTAGACCATAGAGACCTTGTCATTGACGCATTTCGAGTCGGTTTGCTTGACCGAAGTCATTGCCTCGTCCGGTTGCGCCGCCACCGATATATATTGTATCTGCACCTCTCCACAGTTTATGTCGTTACAGTGGGTCGAGCAAATCGATGTCCAATACCGAGATGGTATGTTACACTGGCTTTGAAAGTGTTCAAGTATTGGTAGACTGACCTTCGTAGACACACTCGTATCTGCCGTTAAGGTGTGCGCCGCTGCCAGCCTCCACCATCAGCCGGAACGAGGCGAACTCTAGCTCGTGGACTCACAGTCCTATGCGATATTGATCGTGTCCCATGTCAAGTTTTCGACATTTTGCAACGAATGCATCAGGCGATGCTCGTTGTGAATAATTCATCGGAGAGAACGGTAAAAAGTGGTACCACTAGGTCTTGTACCGAGCCGTTGAGGTGGAGTGGTGTCTCCTGTTTTTGTGATGGATGAATACAACAGCGAAAATATGCGATACTGAGTGTAGTTGTGAGAGTGACAAAGGGCGATGAGAGAGTAATGTTTGAGTCGTTGGTCGAATGCTACAGCGTCATGATGGCATGATCTGACTCCATGTGGTGCTAGGCGCGGTGGCCACATGAAAGAGAGTTGATCTTCTGGTCCCGGAGAACATTAGACTCGAAAGGCGACGGCATAAAATGTTTGTGAACATAGACTCACCGCGCCTTTTTCCCCACCACATCTTCAGAGAGTCTCTTTGTGTGCAAACTCGAAGCCGTCGATGTCAGAAAACCGTCCATAATCCTGTTCCTGCCAGGGAATAGGGGTTCCTGTCAAGCACAAACTTGATAGACATTTCAGCCCGCTATTTGGCGACAGACAAAAAGACGTTGACACAGGTTGGCCGATGTGAAATGCCAATGTGTCAATCGTAGGAGGGTTTCATACCTCTGGGTCAGACTGCAGGTTTCAGTGCGCCTGAGATTCACCATCGAGGCTAGATATTCTGTAGACAAGATCCCCCCAGCTGTCCACGAATGTCGAACTAGACGACATAACAGGCTTATTTCAGACTTTTCAACATGCAGAACCCTCAAAGTTTCGTAGATTACTAGTTATCCAGGGACCTCAAGGGTTTGAACGTATTGAAGCTCACTCACCTGATCAAGATCGGAGACACATGTATGTTGTGCAGCGCGGAGTGGAAAGTCGAAGACCACATGGACGGACACTTTTCGCGTATGCGCAATGCAGTATACCTACCAGCTAGGTCGCTACCAAGCACACCGAGCGAGGCTAGGTATTTCTAAGAAAGAAGGACATACCATATCCATGTCAGGAACTTGTCATGGCCTTTCAATTATCTTACCTCTCCTATTCGTCATCTAGCTAGCCACAGTACTTTGGGGGCCATACCTATAGGAAACTTCTGTCTTATGACGGACAGATGATGATTGTGGTATTATGCTAGGACCTTTACAAAATGTTTTCCCGATGGGAACTGTGTGGCCAGCAGAGTATGAATGGCCATCTTCGTGATACTGCTTGTTTTTCTGGGATTATGGCTTGCTTGGTATTAACGCGCCCACGTATCAACGTACCTTAGCACGTGCTTAGTTTATCACTTAGTGTCTTGCTGCTTTTCCCCTCCAAGCCGTCAACGACAAGGCGGCAATATGGCGGAGAAGACCATATTGAGAAAGAGACATCGAGACGCAGTGAAGTATCTTGAGACATATGGACTTGGGGTTGAGCATGCTACCGCAGTGGAAGATGACTTTCAGAGAGTCGTCAACCTACTGGAAGGTTGAGTAACAAGACCTTATGACGCCTGGCATAGGTGTTACACGATGTTCACCATACCCCAAGGGTTCTTACTCAGAGAGCGTCAGATGATATGTTCCATGGATGCGAGGGTTGTGGTAGGATGCGAGGGTTGTGCCAGAAGGGTGTCTTGAATGACCAGGTTCCACAGATTGATATCACACACAACAAATGCTGAGTAATCGAAGTCTCAGAATTGCCTGTCTTCAGTGGTTGATGTAGCCGGCCTCGCCAGGTCTATTCTGCCTCGTGAAGGTTATCCATTCAGGTCTTCTAGCTCTTGAGGAGCCGAACATTGTTTTCGCCTCTCACTGCGTCAATCAGTGGATAACACAGGAAGCTTTCTTGAGACAGATACTCAATAGCAGATACTCATGCGGGTCGGAAACGACAGTGCGGATTGGCAACGTCAGTGTCACGAAGACATGGCCGAATCCAATAATTGCATGCTTAATGAGGATGGCCACGGTATTCATGAGGAGCAGATGACTAGTACCGCGAACGATGAACATAGTATGAAGCTGGAGAAAAGGGCTGGCACCATTCCGTAAGGTACACGAAGCATTATCAGGATCTGCTGACTGGAGAATGCCAATACCTACCCTATGTGCTCATATAGATACCTAGGATCCTTGATAGATATGGCAGCCACCATGGGGTCCAAGAACGGGTCATCTGTGACAGCGTGCAATTTCTCGACTCTCTTCCGACATAATGGCCCACCCCAGTGTCTCTCGAAGAGCTACACTACGATCTGTGATTGATCTCTGAAAAGTGAAGACCTCGGATACCCCGGTGGACCTTCGGCAGCACAAACATACCCTTAGTACTCTTTGGTTGACCTCTCGACACGTAAACAGGTGAGATAGCCTCATGTTGCGCTGTGAAACGATGAAGTTAGCCCCCAGCTAGATATGTAGTCCGCACGTTTGTAACCCTAACTACCCACCGCAGATGTGGACCAGCCCAGTTGAGTACCGTTGGAGCGTCTTTCTGTTCGCCTTCTGCACGGCAATCTGCAAACTGGGTCCCAGGCTCGCAAGCTGTCAATGTGGCTCGTCATCGCCGCCAGCTGCTGCTGGCAAGCCGTCTATGTCGCCGAGTTGACCAGCGGTCTCTTCATCGCATACTGTCGATATCTCATCATCCCGAGTGTGTCTCGTACCCTCCCCAGTTGCCTAGCGATAACGATGATGATGATGATGATGATGATGATGATGATGATGATGGAAAGCCTGACCGAAACAGTCGCTGATCTCCCAGATTGTACATGTTGCCGTTGTCATATCCTAATGCTGATGTGCCAAGACCTTATCTCTACTGTCCTGGAAGTCACCTGGTCACCGTCAAACTCTTCTAGGAGATTTCCAGTACTTCCAGGTGGTATACCCTGAGGTAGGTTTGGAGTTCAGGGGTCTTTGACTTTCGTTGCATGACTATAATTTTCCTCGGAATGAAGCTCGCGGCAGAAAATATCTTGAAAAGAACGTCGCAAGTCTCTGGTACCAATGTACTTCTTGTGGAATGCTTTGGAGCAATGGAACTTGAACACTTGCTGATGTCACCACTGTGAAAAGAGTAAAGTAAAGTACATAATGTTGTGGTATGCTGAATTCTAGCATGCCGTCATGGCGTTGCAACCATCGATCAACGAGGCTCACGACTCCAGCAACAATTTCTGGTGGACATTCATTTGTCTCGCCACTGAATGCAAAAATACATCTTGAGGCCGCTGTATATCTCCAATCATGGATGGCGAAACCCTGTTCCACCTCATCGACGTGTTAGACGCCGGTGGAACTGCCGGTGCAACTGTCTAGATATCGCCTGCGGAGAAGCTGTGCAGAGGAGCGCCTTTGGTCGTATTAGCATATCGAAGCCTTGAGGTGAGATATGGGCTTACATCGTGGTAGAATTATTGAGTTATCAGGCCAAAGGTATGATGATTCCTGACGGGATGAGGGCTGATACCAGAACAAGTCTTCATCACATTCACGAGCGTGTCTGAATAGGTCAGTATGCTAGAATATACATTACTGTGATGAAAAGCGACCTACCATCAGCAGTGGTCTGCGCAGCCCAGTTCGACACTGATTGCAAGAACTGTGTAGATGTACAAATACAGGGTATATCGTGGGCCTCACAGCCTGTCGAGGTAACAGCATCGCTCAGCCAGAACGACTATAAATGGTTAACAACAAAACAAGTACCGCCCACAGATGTACCCACCGAGTATGAGGAAACTGGACGTGCTTGCGTCGAGGCACTTAGAGCAAAGAGAAAAAAGCTGATAAGACCTTTCATGGCGGCTGAACGATCGATACTAATCACGATGAACGTTTAGTCGCCAGAAGGAAGAGATAGATCAAGTCGTACGAACAGTGAGTCTTTAGAGGCCGTAGTGATCAGCTGGTTGAAGACCCTCGAGCTCGTGAGGGCTAGGAGTGGCTCGAAAGGCCATTCGCTGTGAATAGCAGTGTGTCCGGCGCCACGAACTCAAAGAGAAATGGGAAAGGCTCTTAGCAAGCCACGGACACCTGGATCATGGCGGTGTGGGTGGCAAAGGTCTCAGGCGAGGCAGATTATAGGGACATGTCGGAGGCTAATACACCTTTGCACCGGGTTGTTCGCCATGAAAGCGAATGCCGCAAGCCACTGAAGCTGACACAACCCCCTACATGATTTCGATTCGGACTGGCAGACAGGTGCTCCCAAGCCATTGACCAAACGGCAAAAAGCAGCGGCCAACATGCCGTTGCCAATCATCCCGGCAGGCGATTCCCTCGTACTGTGCATGCGGATCTGCATCAACACTTGGTGGTCCTGGCGCGGGAGGCTCTGTCAGGTACACGAACTTAGCAAGCATGCAAGACCTGCTTGGTAAATATGCCAGTCCGGCAGGACCCACGAAAGGATGCTTGCTGAAGGCCGACGCTACCGGTATGCGGACCAGCAACAGGAGTAGGGAGACCGGCTTTACGAGTTACAGCCACTGGAAACTCTTTCAAGGAGCACTCACGGAAAAGCAGGGCTCGACCACGGCCAATTTCGACAACCTGCAAGTGGTGGGAAGATCTCCTGCGCTCAAGTCATGTGGCGTAGCTGACAACACGGAAAGGTCTTCTAAGAAGTGTTTCGATGCTTGGTTGTTAAGGTTCGACCGCTGGTTGGGGGCAATGGTACAAGCCAGATTCCCAGGATCGAAGGAGCTTTGATAAATTGCCATGCTTTTTGGTACCCGATGGCTGCACTGACCAACCGGGCTTATACGAGGTGCTGAGGTGGTCCATAGGCCCATCCCTGTCTTAAGCAAGCCCTTGACGAGAAAGGTGCTATAAACTGGTGTGCACACCATCCATGAGTCTGACGCTACCCATGGTCACTCTTCAGAGCGTGTGAGGAGGCAACTTTTCGCAAAGGAATGGAAACAGCCAGCTTCCTCTTCGGTGAGGCCTACGCCACCGATCGAGTTGGTCGAAGATAGATCGGCATAGTTTCGTCCGCTGGTTTGTCGTTCTACCTCGTATTCATGCGCATCGACATGGTGAGGCGTACAGTATCTTGCCATTGTGGAGTAGAGGAAAGCCGCAAGCCAACAACCAGCTGAGATTGGGTGTGTCATGATTCGTGGAGAAAAGCTGGTAGAGTTCAGACCAACTCTAGCTTGGGTAGCGAGACCGGATAGTTGCAGGTCAGAGGACTCGACTGACACGAGCACGTCCTTTGCTGCCCCATTACAAGTTTTGTGGCGGCGCCGTGACTGGGGCAGCAACATCAGTACTACATTTAACCATATCACGCAACAGCAAGAAAGGCAACAATTTAAGCCTCACAAACGCCGAATAAGCCAGAGCAACCTTAGGGAGCATGCTTAGCGAAACCTGTTCCACACTCTCTTTGAAATCTACGCGAGGAGAGATCGACGGATGACCTGCATGACGTGATGCCTCGGCTATGACTTGCTGTGGCAGTAGTGGATGCGGAGAGTACCTCCGCACTGATCGGGACTTCTGATCGTTATGTGCCAAGACACCCCGCGTCAACCTTAAATACGGAGATTCAAAAATCCATTGACAGGGGCCGGGGTCCTGGGCTTTAACTCAACGGTCTATTTCCCCACCATTGCTTGGCGAGAAGAGCAGGCCCCACCGTGCGTTCCATGGAGCATGCTGGACACCCAACTGTCATACTGTGCCATTACACATGAATTGCTGGGACCTCAGTTAACTTCGTGTCGGGAATGCTTGTTGTATTTTACCCACGGTCCCGTTGTTGAAAGCCTCCCTCTTCGTGGTTGCGACATAATCTTAGCGTGGTGATGGTCCGAGCCTGCATAGGACCGTCCGGGCCCCTCTAGACAGGGCTATTGTCCAAGACGCACAAGTATGCAAAAGGCCTCGCGTCGAAGGTTGTCTACAACGAATGCTGGCCGGAGGCGAGGGTACTGTAGACATCTGCTTGGGTGTAGCAGTGGAGCTCGAACGGAGATTTGAGAACCATTTTCCCTTTCGTTGACCGTGTGTGGCCGACCCGAGACTGATGGAGCCTCGCCGGTGTTGTGAGCACCAGCTTCAGAATGAGCAGAGATTGATAGTTTGCAGAAAGTTTGTAGTCCGGCAGTCTTGGAAAGGAGTCTCCAGCCATCAACGCAGTTGCCACGGTGCCAGGATCTGATGGATGTCCGCGAGCATGTCTGGAGCACGCCAATGTCGGCAAGGGCATGGGACTTCGGATCAGGTGCAGGTGCAATTGATGGTCCAGATGGTGGTGCCAGCATCAATGGTATCAGCAGTGCAAGGTCGCCGGCAGCTCCTCGATTGCTCAGGAAATCCATTGACGCACATCTTCACGCTATTATGAAGTCGAGATCGATCTTAGTGCTGCCATCTTGACGGCCATGTGCCCCTGGTCCTGTAGACTATCGCATATTGCGAGTTCTCCGACATTCGTGGGCTTGGCAATCATACCGCGCCGCTGAGTTGCTTATCAAGCATTACCGTCCATAATCTTCTACGCCCGTTGTTGAACTAGTTTTGCAGTGTGAAGGCTCGTGGTATCGCTCCTATCGCTGAAAAGTTGTCAGCGAGGCGGACACTGTAGGCCCAAGTGGCGTCGATGCCTGAGCGAGTAAGTCAACAGAGCTCGTAGCCCTCTACCTCTCCTAGAGAGTGCTTCAGTATGGTTCGACGTACTACGAACGAGCTCTCCGATCCACGGCCACAAATCCAGTATGTTATTGTGCAAGGGCTCGCACACGAGTACATAGACGATATAGCCAGCATGCTGTCACTTTTTGTCGGCAAGCCTGTTCTCTGAATTTACGACCATGATTCTACCAGATTTTGGGGGGCAGCCAAAATTGGGTGGCTTAGTTGGCTTTTAACCCATCCCCCTGACACGTTCCAGGGCTAATTTTTGGTCTGATCGGAGTCGCTTCAGTTGCTTCACGTGCTGTCCCTCAGGGCCACAAGCTTGCCAAATCTCCCAAATCCCCTGATTTCGTATCGATCTCCAGGTCCAATACGACTTTGCTTGATTTTCTTATAGCTTTGAAAAGCATTGGGAAGGTTCACTATCGACACATCGCCAGCATTGATTGAGACCGGGTTTAAAAACCTCTAGGATTCGGGGAGTGTTCTGCGCCACAAAGAAAATAAGAGACACAACGAATTTTAGCGGGATTGACTGCCTTGCTCGTTTTCTTTCACGACAGCAGAGATCACAATTTCTCCTTTCAAAGGTGTGGGAGCATGATCAAATTGCGAGGGTCGATGAATCTTTCCAACAAGTTCATCGTCATCACTTCTTCCCTTTTCCTCATCTCTACTGCTTTGGCATATCATGTCCTGATCGGGATCAACCTCTCGGGATTGGCCTTACAGTTCACGCGGCCAAATGTGGGAAACGACTACGTTGACGCAGAGCAAAGACCTGATCAGACGTTATCATCACTGCCATCACCAGCCACTGACACGTCAGTGGCCTAAAGTAATTCTGTACCTCAAACAGGAGACGGCGAGCACGGCGACGACGGATCGCAGAGCGACAACACCACCAAGGTCGACCTCAATGTGCTGCCTCAGGTCGAAACCACTGAGCTTCGTTACGATACCGGATTTGATCCTGGATCGGGCTATCGCCCATTGTATTCACTAACAACGACGGACGGTAAATTCCTACCAATTCATTTTGGCGATATACTGGCATACAATCCGAATATTCTACCTCACCCTACCAAGAACAATACCTGGGTTGTTATCGCCCAAAAGGAAGAGAGCCGAGTGGTCAAATCAGTCATGCATGAATTGGTATGCATTGCGGAGTTGGTGAATGATGCTCTGGTTTGTACCGGTGCTCCGATCGATTTGCCTGTCGCGCCCTCTGTCCGGGGTGATTGTCCTACAAGGGAGCTCGACATGTTCAATTACATGTTTGGACCCCGTGACGCACGCATGTTTCACGGACCCGAAGCCCCCTTTATCGTTTACGGATCTCAGTCGACATACGGCTGCATGGGGCTTTGGATCCAAGACGCTCGCGCGCTCATAGGGGACTTGCAGTCCACATTTTTGAAGATGATGGTGCAACTCACAAATGCAACGGAACTTGACCGGCCGCCCCCCCGCCATGGTATTGAGAAGAACTTCTTCCTCTTTTGGGATAGTCACGGCGAGGTATACGCGCACCAAGACGTTCATCCCTGCCGTGTTTTCGCCCAGCTTGCCTCCGATGGAACTGTTGGGCCCAACCTCGCGCCTCAGAGTTCGAACGGAGACAAAGTCTGCTTGGAAGAATATATGCCAAAGATTGGACCAGAACTGGAGTCGATACACCAAGCAACCAATTCTTTAGCGATCACCCTTTGCAAACGCTCCGAGTCACTTTGCATACCCAGTGACGAAAACACATATATCATGATGATCTTTCAGCACAAAACTTATTTCGGCTTTCATGCAGTTTACGAAGCATATATCATGCTCTTCCAACGTACTGCGCCCTTTGCCATTCACGCCATCTCTACAAAACCGTTATGGATGCATGGTCGGGGTCCTCTAACCAGAGATACACACGCAATCTTCTACGAAGGTCGACCCGATGACGAGTTCCCCCAGAACCACACTGAAATGTTTTACGTCACAAGTATAAGCTGGAAGAATCGTGACCAAAGGTATCATGGTTACGAGGACGACCCGCTGGTCATAGCGTTCGGTATCGAAGATACGAGGTCTGGGATCATCGATGTTTTCGCAGGAGATTTGCTACGAGATCTGGCGTTCTGTAGAACCAAAAACATATAATCGTTCAATCATTGTCGTCGCTAAACTTATGACATTGTTGCCTTGGTCGAGACGCGTCTTTGTGTCAGAGCAATCATGGTAATGATGGGCGTCGCAGTACTGGGACCGCGATGAAACGAGATTGGCCAGTCCAGCTGCAGGGTTGGCTCCTTTTAGATTCAAACGCTGTCGCGGACAGAACAGTTCACGATGGGATAAAGACCCACCTGCGAACCTCAAATGCAGAGCTCTGCCTCGGGATATGAGGGGGTTAATCATCTGTCAAGCCTCATCCGGGAACAAGCATTTTTGACAAAGCGAATGGCCGAGGCATGTCGGGTAAAGCTATAGGAAGGTCCCAATGAACAAAACCTCGAGACTCTTGACCGCAGGTCCGTTGCGGGTTCCATAATGCTTCGCCTCGTTTCGAGCCCCTTTTTTGTGGCAGTGTTGGCATCATCCGTGCCATAAAACCCGTCCTTGCGAACTGCTTATGTTGATGATTTGTTGAACCTGTACTTCTCGTTTTTACACAGACGAATGTCGACCAGTAGCCACCTTGGGGAACTCTTCTTTCCTTCTGCTCCGGAAATCTTCTGTGGACTAAGCGTGGACCTAGAGACATGCCAGTGTTGCTTTCATCTGCACGAGGCACCATATATAAAAGACCATTTTTCCGAGTCCCCCCGGTCCCGGAAAGAGTACGTTGAGTGGATATATGTACGGACAACGAGCAGAGTCTTCGCCAGATCAAAACTTCTCGATTTTCTAGAAGCGGTTGAAACTGTCTCTCAAGCCAAGCGCTTTCATCGTGTTTATGCGGTCGAATCTCCCCTGACGGCGTGTCGATTCGGCCGATTGTAAGCGAGCCCGTGTCTCGAGATTGGAACTTCAAGGATACTTGCGGCACTAGTGGCCGTTCGATGCAAAAAGACCAGGACGTAGACCTATCTCGACATTGGGAGATCTAATTCGGTTGTGGTCGTTTTGAATCATCGTCGCGTTGGGCTAGGTTGACGTTGATATTGGCCTAGTCACACCTCTGCTTTCACAGTCTTTGCCGGATACTCTGGTCGTGAGTTTATCCCCACCATAGCAGAACATGACGCGACCTGTGGCTGAAGCAATACATTCAGTAAAGTAACGGGTCCCCGGCAAGAGCGACGCTGCACGTTTCGGAAGAGCGGAACACGACTTAGATGACAGGGAATAGTTTATAGCTATTATGCTTATTCACATTACAGAGGCGGCTGAGGGTCATTGTCCTCGACGCGGGGCCGAAGTTTTCAAGCGACAATGGTGCAGAAAATACTCCAAAATCAAAAAGATCTGTCAATCTGACATCAAAAGAACTCGATGGTCTCTTCCCAAGGCCATTCGACTACGGGAATATTTACGGGCGACCATGTATTGTCAAACGGCAAGATTACGCGACGGCTTCCCGCACCATTCAATGGTCTGACAGCGCCTTGTTACACCAGCGTTTAAGGGCGACGACGAGGTCTCGATCAGTGGGTAAATCACGTTATAGGAAGTAGATAAATAATGCCTCTCTTACCTATAAATACGTAGTAAGTATATAAGTAGTTATAGAAGAATAGAGAATTCAATATATTATATTATATATACTATTCAAGATATTATTTAGATTAGAAAAAGCTCGTGCGCGTACGAAAAGAACCCTTATTTCGAATCAAAAGGACACTTCCATATCCGCATAGCCTATCTATAGCTTCAGGATACGCGACAAGCCTACGGGAAGCGTACGCGACGATAGCGAAGCCAAAGCGTAGAGGTAACGCGTTAGGGGCCCGCCCCGGCGCGCCGTAGGAGGCATACTAGTAATAGCAAGAGGAACGAGCCCGTGAGGGCAAAAGCGAGGAATAGATAACTATCTCTACTAAACTTAAACGTATTAAAGAGAGTCTCGAGAAGAAGAACGCGTAGGCGGCGCGAGAGGTTCGGGTAGTACTCGTACGCGTTAAGCACGCGTTCTAAGGGGTAAGCGCTACTACTAGCGTCGAGGCGAGGCTAGAAAGAATCGAGTCTCTCTTAGTATAAGGAGGAGGACCTAGGGCTATAGGCCTAATAGAAATATCGATTAGAGCGACGTACGCGAGCGTAGCTACGTTTATTATTCGTTTCGTTAGCGAAACGATATTAATATATTCGTCGCGATATACGATACGAGTCTAGCTCTAAGGCGCTAAGGACCTTCCCTCGAAGGAGGTTCTTAAAGAGATTAAGAAGACGATTAGCGAAGCGACTACGATTCGCGTACTTCGTAGCGACGATATCGATATTACGGTAGCGAGTAAGAAGGTAAAGAATCGCGCTTAAAGTCTTCCGTTAACGAAAGGCCTTAAGATTATTCGACGCGATTACTTCCTAAAAGTATTAGGCGTATCTTTTATAATCGAGGTCGCGAGAGAAAAGTAGGCGAATAACGAGATATTCGTAACTAGTATCTATAAGGCTTCGAGAGTACTCTCTCTAGGTCTTAGAATTACTTAGATTTAATAGCTATACGAAAAGAGCTATACGCCTCGCGTACGATCCGATAATAGTCCGAAGTAAAGCGATACTCTAATTATAGGGGTATAGACCTAGACGATATAGAGAGTAGCTATATAAGGAGGCCTAGTTATTAATTCGCACTACTATAAGGCGAGGCCCTTCGATAGGAATCTTATCGCTACTTAGTACTTTAGTGTTACGAACCAGGCCTTATATATGGCCGTAGCCAAGCTGTGACGATAGCTAGACCACCAAGGAAGGGTCAAGGGCACGTGAAACGCTATCACGTGACCTCAGTGGCTCTGTTGGATCTCATGGCTCTCAGTGCTCCGTATAGAGCTACTAGAGCCATGAGGAGCACCACGGAGCCATCAGAAGTATATATACGACAGTCATTATATAGCTTTCCTTCGTAGTCAACTTCGTTAACGATCATACCTATACGTTTAAGTATCGATCAGTTTCGCTCATATAGTAGCGTGCTCTCTTACCACCATACCTTGATACTTCCCCCTACTCAGGAACCCTTTATCTCGTGACACCCTAGTGGAGCGATTCATAATACTTTAACTACCCTCTAAAGGACGTATCAGCACTATAGCTAGCTCTAAGCAAACCGTTCGTTCGCTATCACCAACAGAATCGATTAGATCCTCGGCCCTATAGGGAGCTAGGATCTATAGGGATAACCGTGAGAAGAGTGACCTTAAAGTAGAGTACTTCTATAGGGATAGGGCCAAGCTCGGTATGTTCCTTATGCAACTTAAAGTAGTGTTTACGCTATAGCGAGGTAAGTATAATATACATATCGATAGGGTCCTATACGCCGGACTCTATATAAAGGGCTTAGCCTTCCACTAGTTTGAACTAGTTATGGTAGATTATCTTACGACTTACTTAGACCAATAAGATAAAGAAATCAAGGCTATCTTCGGTAACTTTAATGTTTTCGAAGCTCGACTCAAATAGATCTTTGGCACACTAGGAGAGGAACAAGTAGTAGCCCAACGTATTCAATAACTCCGATAGACTAGGTTAGCAGCTCAGTACTATGCGTTGTTTTAAAGGCTTACTGCTAAACTCGATTAGGAATCGAATGCCTTCGCATTAGCCTATTACTTAGGACTAAAGGATTCGATTAAAGATAAGATAGGGATCGAGCGACTAGACGAATATAAGAAACTAGTCGCTAAATCCATTGAGATCGATAATTGGCTCTACGAACGAGCGATAGAAAGGAAAGGGTTCTAAAGGAGGACTAGTAGGACGTTCTATTAGAAAAAGAATCGTTACTAGTCCTATAGAGACCCGATAGACTTGGACAATATAGAATATAGTCGGTCCTCACGACTAAAAAGTAAGTTCCAACGCTAAGGTCTATTACCTAAGGAGCGAGAGAGACGCAAGAAAGAAAACCTATACTATAGTTATGGAAAATCCGGACATAGGGCGCGAGAATACGATACTCGCCTATAAGGACTATATATAATAGACAATATAGCCGGTATTAGAGAAACAAAGGCCGACACTCCAATAAAAGAAGAACTCGAACGTAGGGTACAAAATAATGAACGTACTCAAAAAGCTAGTAGCGCCGAGAGAGTATAGAAGGAGTCGGAAAAGACTTAGGGAGAAGGAGCGCTCTCGCCACCATAAGTTAAACGTAGTGAAGAGGTTACCGAAACCGCCGGAACCTATCATTCACGAAGTACGGATGACGAAGAAACCAATGAATACGAAATAATCGATAAACACGAAGTAGAATCATGGGCTTTCTATTTTAACGACTTTTGTCCTATTTATCGACCCTTTAAGGAATAGTCGGGATAGTTCCCTTACGGAAAGAAAACTAAGGTAAAGACGGACAAATTTAGAAAAGCTCGACGAGATATACTTATAGTTATAGAATAGGAAGATATCCCTTACTAGGAAAAATATAGGGTGATTATATAAGGTAACTACGTTATAGTTATCTTAATATCGTACTAGTCCGAAGTACCCTATAACGGGTATTATACGGAACTAGAACTAAACCTATATAGAGAAACTCATCGAAAGTTTAGTTTATATACTAATCCCGAAGGAAAAGAAGAACTAGTTCTATTGATACGCTATATTGTAATGAGATACGACTAACGACGAACCTATATATACGATATAGTGGAAGAAAATCGATACGACTTTCTATTCGCCCTATTAGACGATACCGATATAGATAGCGAATATAAGGAAGCACTCTTAGATAAGACTAATCTACGAGGAGTAGGGAATATCCTAAGACGAGGAGGGACGATAGTAGTTATATAAACTAAGTACTAAACACAAGAACTATACCAACACTAAGGCCGATACGTATAGAAGTATCTCCTCTACAACCCAAAAAGAGAACCTCAAGAAGAAGATAAGTGTATAGTCCTATAGAGATACTACGACTACGACGTAAGAAGCCTAGTACACTACTACTAGGTAATCGATAGTCACTAGTTTATATTTCCCTTTAAGGAAGAGAATACCCTTACCCGAGAAGACCTAATCGAGGAGATAGCCGTTAGGTACTATATCCAAGAAACTAGCGACTACGGAGTAATTATTAGGACTTACTTTTAGGAAGAAGACGAATAGCAAGGAAGGACCGTTTAGAAGTTCAGCCTAAAGACTAGAATTCAACCGGAATATAAGTTGATTAGAATTCCAAAGTGCCGAAACTAACTATACGAAGACAAAGAAAATACGTATATATACTAGGTAAAAGAAGTAGGAATACACTACTTCACGACGACGAATATCTTCTCTAGCGATAACGAAGAATCTAAAACTATCCCACAAGAAATCGGAACTCTAAGAGTATTGGGAGACGAAATCCTAGAAAGGCAACTAGAAGACCCTAAGAAGGAGAGGCCGAGAGGAATTCCTAGTTAAACCTTATATATAATGGAATCTCGAGAATCAAAACGTAAAACGGATAGAAGGTCCGTACCGAAATATAGATATCCGAATTAGGGAGATCGATTACCTAATAAGGAAAAAGTCTAAAACGAGTCAAAAAACGACAACGAGGAGACCGTATAAGGTAGCGGTCCCTCTAAATAGAGCCTTAGGATCTATTCGCTACCTTATACCCTTAGTATTCAATACTATTAGTCTTCGGCGCTACACTAGCCGATAAGGAAGTATAGGTAATAATAGATTGCGAAGTAAATTAAAATTACGTATTACTATAGCTTATAAAGAGATTATATAAATAGTGTCGATAAAAAGCGAAACCTTACCTACTAAATATAGTAGATAGAATACCCGTTAAGTACGACGGAGGGTAGATTCGCAGAGAAATTCGAGACGTCCGACTCGAAATCGAGGGTTATACCGAATAAATTGATCTCGATATTGCACTAATTAAATACGATATTATACTAAGAATAAAATAGCTTTAGAAATAAGGACTAGTAATAGACTAATAAGAACGAACTCTTATGTTTCCTAATTATAGTCATGGAAATAGGAAAGAGGACCGATTATCCTCTAGGTTACCCATTAGGGCAATATAGGTAAGACTAAACCGAAAGATTCTCGCTAACATGATAGGAGAGATCCCGGAAGAATATCGAGACTTCGTAGACCTCTTTAAGGAAAGAGAAGGCTTAGCCGCATTGCTAAAGCATAAACCATAGGACCATAAAATACCTCTCGAAGATAGAAAAGTACCGAAGTATAACGAGTGGCTTCGGCAACTCTCTAAGAAAGAAGAAGACTTTCTTAAAGATTATATCGAAAAACATAAAAAGAAAGGCTTTATTCGACTATTTAAATCTTCTATAGTATACGGGGTGTTATTTGCCCCGAAAAAGGATAGAGGACTTCGAGTATATATTGACTATCGACTACTCAATGCGATTACCAAAAAGAACCGGTATTCGTTACTACGTATCGACGAACTATAGGATAGATTATTAAGTGCTAAATACTTTACCGCGATCGACGTACGGGACGCCTATTATCGAGTACGGATAAAGAAAGGCGAAGAATAGAAGATAGCCTTCAAAACCCGCTTCGGATTATACGAATACTTGGTCATGCCCTTCGAATTGACTAATGCATTGGCTACTTTTCAAGAACTAATCAACGATATACTAAGAGAATATCTCGACGATTTTGCAATAGTATATCTCGACGACGTACTTATATTCTTAACTATACTTAAAGAATATATACAGTATATTCGGAAGATCCTAGAACGACTTAGATAGAAAGACCTACCTATGAAACTCAGTAAGTGCGAGTTCTATAAACACCGTATACACTTTCTAGGATATATCATCTTAGATAAGGGTATTAAGGTCGATCCGGAAAGAATTAAGTCTATTTAGGAATAGTCATAACTAACTAATATTACGGAAATATAAGCCTTTATTAAACTTATTAACTATAATAGGAAATTCATCGAAGGATTTTCAAGGGTCGCTATACTATTAATAAACCTTATAAAAAAGGAAACGAAGTTTCTATTCGGACCGCAATATAAGAAAGTATTCGAGAAACTTAAAGAAGCTATTACTAGCGCCTCTATACTCGCGATATTCAACCTAGAGTATAAAACCAATATAGAAATAGATATATCGAACGAAGCTATCGGGGCTCGCCTTACGTAAAAGAGCGCCGATAGAGAGCACTATACTATTACATACTATTCGAGAAAAATGACTAGATCGGAACTCAACTATAATATACATAATAAAGAACTACTTACTATTATTGAAGTATTTAAGGAATGGAGAGTATATTTAGAAGGTACGAAGTACCCTACTCAAGTCTATACTGACCACAAGAACTTGCTCTATTAGACGACGATAAAATAACTCAATAGACGATAAGTTCGGTGGGCTAAAACACTTATACCATTCGATTTCAGAATACATTATGTCCGAGGAAAAGAAAACGCTATAGTAGACGTACTTAACCGCCGGCTAGATTACATAAAAAATATCTAACTAGAACCTATGGCTATACTTAAGGAACGTGATGGAACCTTGACCTACGTAACGCCTTAAATAGAAATAATAGCCGCTATAGATATCGAATTAACAATAGAACAAAAGAAGGAAGTTATTTAAAGTAGACATAATAATAAGTTAGTAGGATACCTAGGTATTGAAAAACTATCGAGCTCGTTATACGAGACTTCACCTAGAAGGGAATACGAAGAGACGTAATAGAGTACATTAAGAACTACGATATATATTATAAAGCAAAGTACGTACGATATAAACTATATAGCCTACTATAAACATAATAAATACTAGAGAAGGTATAGTCGATAATCGTATTGGACTTTATTATAAAGCTATCAAAATCCATAGAACCCCTTACGGGCGTAGAATTTGATAATATACTAATGATAAACAATATCCTAATAAAATATACGTACTTCGTACTATATAAAGAAGTATCCATAGTAGAAGATCTAGTATACCTACTATACAAAACAATTATCGCGCAATACGGAATACCAAAAGAAATACGCTCGGACCGAGATAAACTATTTATATTATAATTTTAGTAGTTACTTATAGACCTTACTAGGATATATTAGAAAATATCGATAGTATACTATCTATAGTTAAATAGATAGATAAAAAGAATAAACTAGACACTAAAACAATATCTACGATACTATATTAGCTTTAAATAGGATAATTAGGTCTAACTCTTGCTTATAGCATAATTCGTATTTAACAATAGTATATCGATAATAGAAATATCACTATTCTATATAAACTACGGAAGACACCTAAACATTGAATACGAACTAAGGGGCATTAAATCAATTATAGAAAAAGCAAAAATATTAGTCAATAAATTAAGGGAACTACATAAAATGCTATAAAAGGAACTCGAAGAAATATTAAAGAAAACGATAATCTAAGTAAACAAAAGAAGATCTAAGGGACTAAACTTTCAAGAGGGGGAGATAGTCTATATCTTACGAAAAAACATTAAAACATAACGACTAAGCGATAAATTGGACCATACTAAAATCGAACTATATGAAATCAAAAAGAAACTAGGAATAGTAATATTTGAAATCGACTTACCTAAGGGCATAAATATTTATCTAGTATTCTATAAATTACTTATTGAGAAAGTATCACTAAACGCTAAACTAGGATCGGTACTAATATATAAAGAGACATAATAACCGTTATATAACGTCGAAAGGATATTGGACTACTAACTTATTAATAATAAACTACACTACTTAATTAAATGGTTAGGATACGAAGATTTAGAAAATACCTAGGAACTTATTGAATACCTCTTACGGACTCTAGTATAATAGTACTACTAGAGAAGTCAACTATCTATTGTAGAGAAGGGACAAAAGTAGAATCCAAAGCAAAGGCGAACTAAGCTAAGGGCTCGTCTAAAGATGCTTCGTCGATAGCGTCTAAAGCACCTATTTCGCGGGACAATATTTAGTGTTGGACGTCGCGTAGATAATTAACGCTCTTCTATAGGTGATCTTTCTACTATTACGCTCGGGAAACGGTAGCCGAAGCCTAACCTAAGGCCTTAGCGGCTTGGCGAAGCGTGTCCAGAAGTCGTCGCACTTCTCTATCCTTCTCCTTAACATCCTGTATTATCTTTTCACGTTGCGCCTATAGCGAATCGAATTCCAATACGGAGAAATACCCATCATAATCACCCACCCTTTTGTTTTTTAGTCGATACGTGTTACACATGGACTGCCCGTCTAACATCTAGCATAGCGAATCCGACTGGATGCAATTCGAATATCTACCTATTCCGAATAATTCACGCCCTAGAAGCTTGGATCGCTTAGCGGCAAGTTTTCGACGTTGAGTTGAGGAAAGACGGTGGGGATGTTTGGATACGCGACTAGTAGATATAGTTAGCTATGAAAACGGAAAGAAAACAAACATTAAATAACGGGGAGGAATCCTATATTATATATACGTTAAGGACAACGCATAAAGAAAGAGAGGGGAAAGTATTACGAACTAGGCCTTATATATAGCCGTAGCCAAGCTATAACGATAGCTAGACCACTAAGGAAGGGTCAAGGGTACGTGAAACGCTATCACGTAACCTTAGTGGCTCTATTGGATCTCATGGCTCTTAGTGCTCCGTATAGAGCTACTAGAGCTATAAGGAGCATCACGGAGCTATTAGAAGTATATATACGATAGTCATTATATAGCTTTCCTTCGTAGTCAACTTCGTTAACGATTATACCTATACGTTTAAGTATCGATCAGTTTCGCTTATATAGTAGCGTGCTCTCTTACCACCATACCTTGATACTTCCCCCTACTCAGGAACCCTTTGTCTCGTGACACCCTAGTGGAGCGATTCATAACACTAAGCTTTATCTGTCGTTATCGTCTTCTTACTAGCAACAATAGAGTTACGAAGCTTTAAGGCTCGTGTTTTTAGCTTACTCTACGAAAACAATATCTCTCGTAGCACAATATAGCTCGTCTCTTTATTCTGATTTCGAGAAGCTATCGATAAGAGCTACGGACCGTACTCGCTAGAGTACGTCGAAAGGTTACACTAGCTAATATACTTAAACGACGTAGTTATAGAGCCTATAACCTCACCGGCCTAGAGTAGAAAGGAGTCCGCTATAGCTATAGGCTTACCAAGCTAGTATCGTGCTCGAAGTTATTACTAGGTATCCCGACGTAAGCGATAAAGTAGTGCCTAAGGAACGTTTAAGAAAGAAGAGATATATAAAGAAAGTCTAGCCTAAGCTATAGAGATATAACGCACTATATAATTAAGGTAGTATAACGCTACCTTCCTACGTCCTTGATCACTATACGTAGCTACTAGGAGCAAACATAAAGAGATATTTATGAAGTTACCTACGAGGCAGCATAAGAAAGGGCCTGAAGTGCTACCTTGCACTACCTTAGAGGCAGTATAGAAACGTATAGTAGTTCGCTCAAATTGAAACTATATAACCCAGTTAAGGTATAAAAGCTAGGAGATACTCAGCCCATCTCACCTAAGACTAGATATTAAGAATATAGGCATCACTAGCTTCTCCTAATAATAACACTAGCGAGAAGGCACCGACTAGATTTCATAAATTATCTATCGCGTCATCTTCAGTAGCTTCGAGCACCCGTAAGAAAGATACCTAACCTAGTTAATATAGGATCAATTATTTAAGTACTTCCTACTAAATATTAAAGTACTTCGCAGGGTTCGCCGCTTAAAAGCTTATAGGGCTAGTCTCTAATATCGTTAGATATACTTTAGTAAAGCGGCGAAACTCGTCCATAATATCGTCCTCACGTACGGCAAAGTTTACTACGAAGTATTTATCTCGGTCGATAATAGGTCGGGTATTCCGGGTAATCTTTAACTACCTACTAGCACTATCGATAGCTTTCTAGTTAAGCTTACGGCGTCCGTCGTCCTCGGCGATAATCTCTAATAGCACTATATAGCGGTAGAGATTAAGGCCTTTAAATCCTTAAGAATAGGGGCTAAGAATATAAACTAATAGGCTTAGCCTATATATAGTATATAAGAACTATACTACCCGCCGTAGATTACCGATACCGACTTGTTCGATACTTCTAGCCTAGGTAAAGTTCAGAAACAGTAGTCGAGTATATAGTAGAATATTATAGATAAGGCTAGAAGATTACTAGCCTTCCCAACGGCTAGGCACGAATATATAGGTACTAGAAGAGTAATATCCGAGGTCGTAGATTACTCCGTATTTCCTACTAGTATTCAGAAAGTACTCGTGTTTTTTAACCTAATACTTACTTTTTTTTATATAAGACTCCTAACTAGGCTATCTAAGCAGCCTTATATTGCTTACGTGACCATCGACGTCTAGTCCCCACTAGCGGCCTTAGAGGGTTTCGCACGACGATCTTAGGCTCTATCTCCTTTACTAATAGCGGCTCGATATCCGAGTTTATTCTAGGGATAAAAGGTCTTCGTTTATAAGAATTCATTAATCCTTATCTTCTACGCTAGTCCAATAGTCTCTCTATATTACGTATCGTTTATTCTATTGCTCTATAGCTCTATCTTACCTTGAACTAGGTAACCTACTCGGCGAAGAGCCGTAAGCGCTAATATCTCTTCGCGTAGAACTATAAGTCAGGGATATCGTCTTAGGGGATAAAGACCGCCGCGTCATCGTCTTTAGATACGCTAAGTAGCTAGTCCTAGTATATAAAAGGAGAGAAGATAGGTTATAACTTATCTCTATTATAACTATTCTAGAAGGCGCTATAATAAGTAGTCCCGAATCTTCGAAGTATTATTATATACTCTCTTTTTAGCTTAACTATAATATATCGACGAGGGGTACTAGTATAAACGATCTTAAAATCACTTACGTAGGGTCGTAAGGTAAATTCCTCGAATCGATATAACTTCGAATATATATTTAAAGCGTACTATAGATTCTTGAGTATATCGAAATTAGATAAAAAGAACTATTATAGTAGGGCTAAGATACTATATATAGCGAGCTACGGATAGTCGTTATATATAATTCTATTATATAGATTATACCTATTGATAGAGTTAGTACTTAGTTAGTTTTCTACACTAGTCCCTCGTATCGTACGTACTAGATCTTATCTATATTATTATAGTATATCAACAAAGAGCGCATCCCCTTTAAGAGCATAGATAATAGCATTACGAAGAGCGCCTAGAGCATCGAAAAATATTCGGTAAGTCTATCTAATAATAGTATCTCTAGGAAATAGACGTCGAACTTCCCGCTCATAGCTTTTCCTTTATCTTTCTACTACTAAATATAGAATGCTAATATAAGTGTAACCTACTATAGAGCCGAAGGATTCTAGATAACGAAGGTAGCGCATTGATTTTGCCCCTCTCTTATACAAAGTGTATAGTAGTAGAAACTACCTCGGTATGACGATATCGATTAAGGCTAAATAGTCTTGATATCTAGACCGAGAAGCATTACGTTTATGGCATTAGCTTCGGTCACGGTAATCAATTTCTCTAGAGGTGCCTCTATTAGGATCGATACCGTACTATCGCTAAGAATAAGTTCGTCGTCGATAGGAGCACCTTCTCTTACTCTTATATACTCTTGTATAGTCTCGTTCAATACTTACGAATATCTTGCCTCCTATAGAAACGGCACTATATAGCCTTTAAGACGTCGTCTATACCTAAGGTAAAGACGACTAAGCGAATCCACTATAGTTGATATTATACTTTATTTAGTACGAAGAGGTTTTTCCTCCGGCTTTGTATATAGGTAGGCTTCTACGTAGTAGAAAACAAGTTTAATAAACACATAATAAACGTTTTCAGAAACAGAGAAACCCCCTTTCTTAAGCGATTGCTAGTATGGAAGTCGTTTATATTCGCAACCTAAACAATAGTTGGAAATCTAGATAATAGTGTGGACTAGCTAAAATACGTTGTGCTCTAGGGAAAAAACCTAGTAGTAGCATAGTTCTAGTGAGAAAATATCTTAACAGTCTCCGCCTAGACACATCGCGAAGATAGTGCAAACTTAGCCTCTAATTGAAGACATCACTCCCCAAGAGCCATGGTGTCACGAAGCGATAGATGGTAAATTGACTCTCAAAAAGGCCTATTCGAGACTTAAACATAGAACTGAAGCCTATGTTTTGTCTATGCCAGCTACAGCTACCCTTGCATTGACGGACCTCTGCTACGATAGGGGACGTAGGATGGTAGGAGTCTGCCTCGATCAGAAACACCAAGGTTTTTAACTAACCGTCTCTTTTAGGTGTACATAGTCATCAAATACAAAGAGACTACGTCACTACCAGATCTACTATATGTGTCGTAGGCGTAGACTATAGCCTAACAAGAAGAATAGAAGGCTATGAAGCCAGTCATTCGACTTGACCGTATCGCTAGCAGCCACGAATAGATTCAAGATAACGTCTTGATATTACCATTTCACGTTAGAGAAAACCGATACGTGTCACCTAGTGTTACCTTCCTCAACGGCCTGCTCCCCTACCTAATTAGATCTCCATATGATCATAGCCTTCCCTCCCCATCTCAAGTCGAAAGGCATCAGGATCATCAATCTCCACAATACAAATAGAGTGATAGTAGTAGAGACAGTAAGATCAGGATTCAACGTATTAATGGACTAAGAGGTGTCTTAGACGGCCTAAAGTCGATGTATAAGAGTAATAATAAGCATTTCTTAACTAAATCCAAGTTCTTCAATACTTGGATAGTTTAGGTCGTGAATAAAGAGTGAATACATAGGGACGTGAAGCTAAGCTCTTGGGTTAGAGGTCTAGGGAAAATAGCCTATATTACCGAAAAAGCAAGCGTAATTTAGCGTCGGTACCCTAGTGGAACGGAATGCTGCTTATATATAGAAGAAAGATAACTACCACGAATAGATCGATTATTGGGTCTTTTTCTATGCTTTTTTTAAGCTATTAAATCTCAGAACGATCTCAAAGCTCCTGGTGTGTACTCTTCATAGCCTTAAACCCTTTTAGTAGGTTGTCCATTCCCTATAGTGACTTACAACTTACCTTTTTGGTATAGCACATCGGAAACATTAACTGACTATATAGTAATGGCATCCACTCAAGCGCCACAAAAGGTATTAAAAGCCAGCTATGAGACCCTCGTTAGTAGCGTCGTCTTCGATCATACTCGCGTTGATCCTTTAAGATACAACAATTTGAAAGAGGCAAAGAATATCAAAGCTTTCACGGATATAGTCGAAGACTATATACTCTATATGAAAGAAGATACTTATCAGCATTAGGGCTAGGATGAAGAGAGAGAGAAGAGAGCTACTATTATATTTATGTCGATAATCAATAACGAGAAAGGATAGACCCTAGCAAGCAATGTAGTACTAGAGTTCCAACGCCTAATATTAGGCCACCCTACGTACGCTATAGCAAAAAGCTGACGAACCCTAGATTTAAAACGACAAACCTTGCTGATCCGCTACGATACATCCTAGATACCGTTAAAAGTCGCTTATCTCATCGGGAAACCTATTTCAAAATTCGACCGAGCGCGACCTAGAAGTGGGAAGAGAACCTAGCCTAGCGTTATGAGAAGAGGTTCGTGGAGTATCTAGGCTAGCGAGCAGGCCAAGCGAGTCAGACAAGCGATAGTCGAATAGCAGAGATCGAACAAGTTCTGGAAACATTGCAACTTGTCGTGAAGACAGAGGCAGAGCCAACAAGCGAGCAAGTCTCGGCATCACAGAACGCTACGTTAAAGTTCTCGCTTTATACACGGAGCACCGTCCCGGCGTTGTTGTTCCTAATGTTCATGTCAATATTGCTAGTGGTGTATATAAGAATAGTGCAGGAAGACGAACAGAACGATAATAAGCAAGAGGAAGATGGAAATGACCAAGACGAAGAGGACGAAGATGAACAGGAGGAAGATGAAGATAAACAGAAGGAAGATAAAGAGAAATAGGAGGAAGATGAAGATAAATAGGAGGAAGACGAAGATGAACAGGAGGAAGACGAAGATAAACAGGAGGAAGACGAAGATGAATAGGAGGAAGATGAAGATAAACAAGAGGAAGACGAAGATAAACAGGAGGAAGACAAAGATAAACAGGAAGAAGACAAAGATAAACAGGAGGAAGATAAAGATGAACAAGAGGAAGACGAAGATAAACAGAAGGAAGACGACGAATAGAGTCGCTAGGTCAATCTGGCAAACCATATTTCCTTTCGGAGAATAAGAAAGCTATATATACAGCTCGAGTTTCATCGTGGCAGAAGATACCAGGCGAGGCAGGTACCTACGTATAGGTAAGAAATTAGTGTGGATTCATTAATAATAACGTGCAAGGACAGTAGATATCTAATATAATCGTTCAGTACGAGGAAAAATATATCGCCGACGTCAAACGCACGTGAAAAAAAATCAAAGCTTGTTGAATTAGACAACTTTAAATTTTGATTAATTCCTCTGTCGAAATAGATACGATCTAACGAACAGTCGGCCGGCCGCGTGGCCTAATGGTTAAGGTAAACCGCCTATTATGCTCGAAATCGGTGGACATTTGGCTAAAAAAAAAAGGCGTTGGTTTTCGGATATTGAAGATATCTTCGATGTGAAAAACACCAAAGATTGGGAGTTCGAATCTTCCCGCGGTATGTACACTCAAACAATCTTGGTAACATCACGACTAATCATCCTTCAGGTCGCTCCATGTGACACAGTCTTTTTTTGTTCTTTTTAGGTCTTGCGCTGTTGTTGGGTGAGCTGCGCGTGTAAGGAACCAATTTTTTTGGGGGTCTGGAGGGGCATTCAGATCGAATCGGAGTGGAGATCGAGGCCCATCATGCTACGCTCGAAAGAGCTCGGGCGGCAGCGACTACTCGACCACCTGAAACTCTTCTGGTATGTTCCGCAACGACAGCAACATGAACTGTATTGAAGTTATACGAGTCTTGCTGGATGCCGCGAAGAAACGCTGCAGCAGCACAGCCGATCTACACGACGTTTCAACAAAAAGAAAGCATGGAAATCGTCACAAGCGCGAAAACAGCACGTCAGTGTGCTTGTATTGATTGCGGCTGAGCAGGAATAGAACTAGACGTGGTCCGTGACGAAGCAGCTTCCTTTGCCGCAAACTTGGCCGCTTCCTCAGCCTGGTCCTCACGGATCTTCTTCAGCAACTCAGGATACTATTACGACAAATTAGCGGCCAAAGCCACACAAGGGATACTCAAGACTTACCCATCGCTCACCAACGTCAGGATGACTCTTGATTCTGTTCATGAGCGTAGCCTCGCCCAGCCTGCTCCACGCACCCCTGATGAACGTGAACTCGATATCATCCAGCCTGACGCCACCCCTTCGCTCCAGGATATCCGATCTCAACTTCTTCACCGAATCTGGAACATCCATACTCTCAAATGTGGCGTCGTAACTGACACCCTGGAAGAAAGGGATACTGAACCGCGCGCCAGTGCCCCGAGCTGGACTCTGCACTCTATGCGTGGTCGACTGGCAGACACCCTGCGTTAGAGCCTCCATACCTTGGCCGATAGCCACGACAAACGTGCCGTCAATAGGTGGAGCATCAACCCACTGACCCTCCGCGTTCTGAACCTGCAGACCGCGATGATGACTCGCTTGCAGAAGATAACTCGTTAACATACTGTCCTTGTGCGGACCCACGCCTTGAGCTTCGCCCTCGACACCCAACTCCTCGAGATCCGGGTACTTGACGATTTTGAGTTTATGTTGCTGCGCTTCGTCGAAGAATTGGGCGAAGGCGTTGGACGGTAAGCCGATCGCTTCGGCGATCAAGCTGGTGAATTCCATACTCATGTCCCCCATGCGAGCCATGTACTCTTCGTAGACTTCACGGAATCGCGGTAAAGCATTCTCGTCAGGCCACAGGTTTGGCGCGAGTAAATTCCTATATAACGGATCATTTGGACCGGGTATGGGATGCGGCGTCGATAGATCGATCTGTTCGCGCCAGTCGGTTTTGAAGCGCGTGATTTCCATGCCGAGTTTATTGTAGCCGAGAAAGGATTTGGCGTTCTTCATTTCGACCTCGAGTTTCTTCTCCTCGGGGAGGTTGAAGAAAGCTTTGCCTAGCCGGATTACTTCGGCGACGAGGTCTGGTGGGACGCCTGTGTTTTTGATATACAAGAATCCAACTTCTAGGAGGGCATGGCGGAGACCGGCGAGAAGTTGGGGTTTGGTCTCTGGGGAGCGGGATAGTGAGAGATCCAGGATTGGGATGCTGGAGAATGACATCCTGGGCTGTCACCAAAAGGGGGTTTCTGATATGTCGGATGGTATAGTGTTTATTATTGTTTGGAAGAAAGGGAAATGAAAGAGAGTGGCGGCTGTTTGATGCTCGACGATGCTTGAGCGATGGCGCAATGCGCCGAGGCCGGAGAAGGTCGTATGCGGGTGAATATGATGCACCCGAGAGGCTCGTGGGCTGATCCTCGTTGACGCAAAGGCTACTTTCACAATTTCATACTTACACTCAGACATTTGGAGTATATTTGCTAGAGTGTGTCTGCTCGAGGGTGGCATCAACGAGGCCGAAAAAAAAGATAGTACAGTAGAAGTTGCTGGATGAAATTGTAGATCGTATAACTGACTCCGCCTACATAGAGCAAGTCTCATTCCTTACAATCAATCCAAGAGAATCAACTCGCCGTCGTTGTTGCTCACACGCTGATCCAACCTGATAGAAGTCCTGTTCCAGCAGCCATCGCCTGTTCCCAACTCTGCTTCCAACACCTTTCCGTTCTCACACAGTCTCACATCCCTTGCACTGGCACCGAAGTTGCCACCTCTAGCCCACACGAACTGACCGTGCTCATTAGCCAGACAATTGTTCAGCGAGATAGATGATAGCTTGTGATTCCCATGGACGTCAGCGCACGATGCGATCAGATCATAGTCTCTGTCCAAAGTGATGCTGTGAGACGAAGCAGAGAAATTACCCCGTGACTGAACGTATTGTTGAGGTTGATCTTGCGGACGTGGTTGCTGCTGAGGGTGCTGCTGGTACTGGTGCACCCCGTATGTCCCGGCACCGACAGCTGCAGCAGGTGCGACCCAGCCGTGCTTCTTCTTTTTCTTCTCATCGTCCGACGAACTACTGCTTGACGAAGAGTCTCGACGAAGAGGATTCTTCTCCTTCTTGTGTTTCTTGTAGGCATCTTCGGTCATGGACCCGGCGATCGCGCCTCCAATTGTGCCCAGAAAGCCGTGGTGTAATTTGTGGCCGCCATATGCTCCTAGAGCGCCACCGGCAACGGCACCCATGAGCCCTCGGTCTTGGGCTTGTGGGTCGTTGGGGTCCAGAGGAGCCCCAGGAGCAGGTTGTGGAGGGTATGGGCCTGTCTGAGTATGAGTAGGGGGTGGTCCTGCTGGTGGGATGAAACTGTTGTATTGAGACTGTGGATTTGGGGAGTATGCTCGGGAATCAGGTTGGTCATTGTAACCATAAGATTGGGATCTGTACGAGTATTCCTGTTGCTGGTAGGAATATGGCTGGGTTGGTGGAGGAGAAGAGTACTGATTCGAAGACTGATTGTCCGAGCCTGGATAGGCTGCTGGTTGATGATATGGTGGTTGATAGTCCCGACCTTCCTCATATGGGCGGTTCTGGTCGTAACTTGAACCGTAAGGTTGCCCACCGTAGCCCTGAGGTGGTCCAGAAGGAGGTTGCCATTGTTCCTCTTGATTACCTCCGTAGCCCCAACTCTGGCCAGGACGCTGATTGTTCCAGTACTCTTGGTCCGACATGTTGCTCAGTCCTTTGGAAGCTTCTTCCCAGACCTCATCACTCATCGGGAACTTACTGTCTTATAAAAGCTTTGAGGGGTAGTGGTGATCGCTAGGCATCCTCGTTTCAGGCTCACCGCCCTAGCATTAGATGGGAAAGGACTGTGGCTGAAGGTCATAACACAGCCACCCATGGATACATTCCCTAGATGTGATAGGGAGACAGCCTTGTAGAACAGCCACGTTCTATCTCCCTACGAGGGATGAGAGGCAGCTGTGATACCACTAGGCAATGCATCCGGTCTATGCAGACAGGGTCGCTCAGCTTGACAAGCTGATATGCAAGCTCCTTATGATGCAACCGATGAAGATCCGGGCCCAATGAATGCTGAAACATTTACGATGAACACCTTACCATGCAGTCATACTCACGGCAAGTCTCCTGACTGGGAGAGCGCCTGAACATGACAACAATGCGCGATCCCGGGATAGTGACCGCAAGGGCAGAATAGGCACTCGATTGGATAGGGAAGGTACTGTACGAGGAGAAGATGATAGTGGTGCCCCTAGTCTCTAAAGTCGGTACTGTACAGGTACTGTACCTTACGTTCACAATCGCTATTGGCGGGAAGGAGTAAGGAATTTAGGTGCACCGGACTTCTCAACTTCCCCTAAGCCAGAGACCAGCACGCCTAAGCGCGGAAATAAGGCGTCATTTAGGTGTCAATCAACCTTCTCCGCACTTGATGCCGAACACATTATCCTGCGGAGTCGGACCCTGCTTAACAAATCCTCCTCTGTTGTCGCTCTTAAGCCTGTTGACTGCCCTATCCGTCAAGGTTGGGTGCAACCATGTCCAGCTCTTCGTAGTGGCAGCCGGTACATCTTCAAGATGAGACATACCCTGCGGCTTGGCCGCTCAGCTGCTTCCTTTGTGCGGTCCATTGAGCGCACGAAACCATCTCAATCGCCTATCCTACGAGCCATCTCCGCAAGAACGTTCCACAGCACCCGACCGAAATCTGAAGAGAAGGGCAGAGAGGAACCGAAAGGAAGTGCGTCCTTTCGAGGTCAGCTTTATGAAAGCACATCAGACCGATTGAAGCGGGAAAGAGACTCTGAAGCCCGGTACATCCAAGCTCAACGCCAGCGCAAAGGAGAGCCGAGGACTTTGGCTCTGAGTGTTGGTACGTATGTCGCTGGCTTCATCTCTACTGGGGGCTGACAGTCATGAGTCATCCTATCCGTGGCCGGTGTGGCCTACTGGCTGGGAACCAGAGGCGAGAAAGCTTTAGACACTACCTCCACCACTCCTCTAGCACGGGCGCATCCTCCTCAACTCGACACACGTACCTCCGTTCTCCAGGCAGCCTGGGTCGACTTCGCTCAAATAGTCGGAAAAGACAATGTCTCCACAGTACCAGATGACCTTGAAGCGCATTCCGGCTCAGAATGGTCCTCTTACACAACAAAGTCCGGAGAGAGGCCGTTTGCTATCGTTTACCCTGCCACTACCGAGGAGGTGTCCAAGATCATGCAAGTATGCCACGCGAGAAAGATCCCAGTGACTGCACTCTCTGGCGGGACTAGTCTTGAGGGTCATTTCGCGCCGACAAGAGGGGGCATATGCATAGATATGATGAGAATGGACAAGATACTGGACTTCCACCCGCAAGATCTGGATATCATCGTCCAACCTGCCTTGGGCTGGGAAGACCTGAACGAATATCTGCGCGAGTCTGGCATGTTCTTTCCACCCGACCCAGGTCCAGGTGCAAAGATCGGAGGTATGGTCGGCACAGGCTGCTCCGGCACAAACGCTTACCGATATGGCACTATGCGTGAGTGGGTGATCTCGCTGACTGTTGTACTCGCCGATGGCACAGTCATCAAGACGAGACGGAGACCACGAAAGTCCAGCGCTGGTTACAATCTGACCCAGATGTTCATCGGCAGCGAAGGCACATTAGGTATTGTCACGGAAGCAACATTGAAAGTGACTGTTCTGCCTAAGAGCCAGTCTGTTGCCGTCGCTACTTTCCCGACCATTCATTCCGCAGCCGAGTGTGTTGCAAAGGTCGTCGGTGAAGGTATCCAACTTGCAGGAATGGAAATTCTTGATGATGTCCAGATGATGTGCATCAACAAAAGTGGAACAACATCTCGACAATGGCAAGAAGCGCCAACGCTCTTTTTCAAGTTCGCTGGTACGCCGGACGGTGTCAAAGAACAAATCAGTACGGTGCGAAAGCTGGCAAAAGCCACTCACAACAAAACCTTCGAGTTCGCAAAGAACGATGACGAGGCCGCAGAACTCTGGAGTGCTCGAAAGGAAGCGCTATGGAGTGTTATGGCTATGCGGAGAGACGAAAAAGACCATGTCTGGACGACCGATGTGGTAAGTATCTTTCAAGGGAAAGTTGATGGTTAATTCTAATCATGATCCAGGCTGTACCTATCAGCAGACTGGCTGATATCATTCAAGAGACTCGAGATGATGTCGCCAGCAGTGGATTGATAGGAGGTATTTGCGGCCATGTTGGTGATGGAAACTTCCACAGTAGGTCAACCAACATTGTGTTCATGAGCATGCGCTGACATTTGCAAAGCCATCTTGCTGTACAACGACACCGAGAAGCAGACAGCCGAAGGGCTTGTACACCGCATGATCCAACGAGCAATCGCTATGGATGGCACAGTTACTGGTGAGCACGGTGTCGGCCTGAAGAAGCGTGATTACATCCGTGAAGAGTTGGGAGAGGAGACTGTCGACGCCATGCGCAAGGTAAGCGGTCCATTTTTGGAGTCATTGCTACAGATGCTAACAAGGAACACAGCTCAAGCAAGCGTATGATCCTCTTGGAATTTTGAACTGTGACAAGATTGTTCAGCTTGAACTGGGACATTGAAGCCTTGTACCAGGAAAAAGCACGATAATATGAAAGGGAGAATGCACGTCGGCAAAGATATATACCGAATACTATATTCCAGAGTGCCCTTCTAGGTCTCAAATACCCCGAGCTGCAACAAGAACTGCAACCCCGCGGCCCAAATTGTTGCCCTCTATTTAGCCTAAATGCCCTCTACAACTTCTTTTCATCTCTTCTCCGGTGGTCACTATGAGATCATTGGTGCACCAGTCCCTCGAGATGATGGATCTTCTGCTCCACGTAGAAAGATCACCTGTGGTGGAAAGCGGTCCGCCAGCCATTAGTCGGCTGCTTGAGAGCGGTTAATTGTGCCTACAGCGTGGTTCTTCTTGTTTCGTGGTTCCTTCTCAACACCGTGACCTTCGCAGAGTCTCTCAACCATGACTACAGAAACGAGCACAAAGGTCGGCACAACCTCAGTGGTGAAAGCGACGATGTACTGACGTTGCACAGGAGAACAACTCTTTCGTCCTTCGGGGCATCAAAGATGTCACGTTCGAGGAACGACCAGTCCCTAAACTCGCCGGCCCTCACGACGTCCGTCTCCAGGTCAACTACACCGGCATCTGCGGTTCGGATGTACACTATTGGCAACATGGCCGGATAGGACATTTCGTGGTCAAGGACCCAATGGTTCTCGGTCATGAATCCGCAGGAACAGTGGTCGAGGTCGGTGAAAGTGTCAAGAGCCTGAAAAAGGGCGACCGTGTCGCAATGGAGCCTGGTGTTCCCTGCCGGCGTTGCGTACGGTGTAAGGAGGGCAAATACAACCTGTGCTTTGAGATGTCATTTGCAGCCACGCCACCATATGACGGAACACTGGCAAAGTACTATGTTCTGCCGGAAGATTTATGCTACAAGCTGCCTGAATCGCTAAGTCTGGAAGAGGGCGCATTGATGGAACCGCTCGCAGTTGCAGTACATATAACGAAACAGTCGGGACTGAAACAGAGTGATACCTGTGTCATTTTTGGTGCCGGTCCCGTTGGTTTGTTATGCTGCGCAGTGGCCAAAGCATTTGGTGCGAAGAAAGTGGTTGCTGTGGACATCAACCGGGAAAGACTCGACTTCGCAAAGTCATACGCTGCGGACTCGACTTTCGAGCCTTTCAAGGTCTCAGCCCCAGAGAACGCCCAGAGACTGATCAGTGAAAATGCTCTTGGTGCGGGCGCTGACGTGGCTATCGATGCCAGTGGCGCGGAGCCAAGTGTGCAAACGGCAATCCATGTACTTCGCGCGGGCGGAAGTTACG
The DNA here is from genome assembly GCF_022695815.1 of Exophiala viscosa. Classification (NCBI taxonomy): domain Eukaryota; kingdom Fungi; phylum Ascomycota; class Eurotiomycetes; order Chaetothyriales; family Herpotrichiellaceae; genus Exophiala; species Exophiala viscosa. Next base: position 37,452 of record NW_026944368.1, on the reverse strand, counting down.
TTCAAGGCGGTATGGGACGAGACGAAATCACTTTCCCAATCATGGCCGCCTGTACTAAGGAATTGACGGTAAAAGGGAGTTTCAGATACGGGTCCGGTGACTACCAGACTGCCGTGGATTTGGTGAGTAGTGGCAAGATTGACGTGAAGAAGTTGATCAGCAGGAAAGTCAGCTTTGAAGATGCAGAACAGGCGTTCGAGGACGTGAAGGCTGGAAAGGCCATCAAAGTCCTAATCGAAGGGCCGAAATAGGAGGTGGTGATTGCCGATTCTCAAAAAGAAATTGAATGGGTTTGCCGAGAAAGTCTTTACTTCTTCATTTTATGGACGTGTCCTGGATTTTCGGTCTTTGTGACTCATGCTGTGCTGATTGTCGAACAGTCATAAGTGCATTCTGGTCGTAACGCCTGGAACCGCCGTGAATTTCTTGGGTCGACTGGTTTTTGTGCGGTCCTGGATGCCTGTTGCAATTCCATGGTTCTCCGCTACATTAACATTTCCAGGAAGCCATGGAATGAGGACCTGTCCCAGCAAAGGCTATAAGTATCCCCTCTGACCCTTGTACTTATTTTCTCCTTCATGCTTCGTCTCCTTTTCCCTTGACCCTGGCCCTGGACTTCTGGGGTGGGTGTTAGCATGTACACTTATATATATCACGTCCAGATTTGTCCGATGTCGTTAAGACTTTCCACCACTTACCAAGTCATTTCACTCAGGTGTTCTCCACCTGCAAAGAACATGCCTCTGTCCCTGAAGGGTACAATGCAAGAGCCATATTGGTTGCAAGAATCAGTCAACTGAACCAACAACGACAGCAGCTTTGGGCACAACCAGCAGCTGCATGCGGGGAGCCGCAGCCAGGATGGCTGTCGCAGGGAGTTGTGGCCCCTCGGAATCACTGGAAAGACGGGCTGCTCAGTGGTCAGAAAGCCGTGGCTGCGAACAGGCTTTCGAGACGTCAGGCGACTTGGCCAGGACTCCAGAATTGGATATTCGTCCGTGGAAACAAGATCAGTCATCGACCTGACTGCTTTGACCCAGGAAGCCCTTCCAGCCGTTCGAGCTGCACTCTCATTGCTCCAATTATCTATGTGAGCAGCCCACCAGGTGCTGAGCTCGCCTCATCATCTCCGCCGGCCAGACCAGTGCTACCCTCCCCCACCATTTTCTCGTCCCGTCCGACCTGCCCGGCAGCCTCTGAAAGACATCACGAACATGCCTGACCGGTTCACTGCGGTTTGGCATTCCAGGAATCAGCAATAAGGTCTACTGAATGCTCTACGTCAAGCTGCTTAGGACTCTGACGCCGACGGTCCGGTCGTCATCCAGTCATCCACGGAACTACATTACTATCTCTGGACGAGCGTGCCCTAAACAACGACTAACTCTGTCGCCACTCGTGGATACTGTTTCAGATTTGGCTGTCGCATTATCCAAAGAATCCTGCCAACTGTACAGTTGCGATGACAATACCACAGGGCAAGTAGGCGCCGAAGCATTTCCTCAACCCTATTACAAACGGCCAAGGTCTGCGTGCTGGCGGATTGCAGAGCGGACAGGACAAGAAGACGCGAAAACAACATGATAATGTTTGGGACGACCTTCGGATTCGGAACCAGAGCCAGGTTTCGATGACACAATAAGTTCAGCGACGCGGACCAGGACCAGCTTGGGCAGTAACATTTTCCAGCTCACCGGCCATAGTAGTGCACAGTGAGGTAGGCTGCTATGGTCCTCGCCCAAACAGAATAGCACAACTACTTGGCCTTTTCTTCTGCGTTTTCAGTCGATGATGACTTTCGGACCTGTTATGAACGAACATATTGCTCGTCGCTACACGAAACCACCGTGCAAGACGCCAGTTGGGCCTTCTATCTCGAAGGTCCGTGATGCCCACACCTCGTGTGGCTGTCACATTCTTGCTTTCTGCAGGACCAACCGGAGTATCATTCATACGGATCAAGTTCGAGTGGGCTCTGACACAGCTTCCCCACGCAGATCTCTTCCAAGTGGTCATATCAGGATGAACTGGGTCCGGTCCACATCTGGGCTTTTGGTTCGAAACGTTGAAATACTCGACCATGCTGTTTGTGCTTCGAGAGACACGCGGCACCGGTGGTTGTCGTTGGCTCGCTTGAGAGTCTCTGCGAAGGACAATTGTGCTGGCATGACCGACTGGAACAAGCATTAATGACACCAAGTTAAAAGGCTGCTTATGTCACCAACCAGGGAGTCTTGGCCCCTGTGTCCGACGCCTTGGTGGAACCGTCAGAGATTGTCACAAAGAGCACGCATCAGTCCTGATGGGGCACTATATCATTACCCAAACCCAGCTGAAAGACGATGTTGGTCAGATGCGGCTTTTTAGCGACGAGAAGCAACGGCTGTGCCATATGAGAACAGGATTCGAGATATACTTTCGAGAAGTCCTGGATCAGCTTTACAAGAAGTTACAAGAAGGGATCTCTACCCTAACTTCTGTGAATGTGACAACCTGGATTGCAAAGCACCCCATCGGCGGGACGTCTCCGTATGTTCTCAGACTGAGGTGGTAGTCGGAATCAGAAATGCAGCACCTATACATACCGTGGTGCGAGTTGCATGTAGGACATCAGCATCCACGGAGATAGAGTCTTCTGGATCATCCAGAACTACGCGAGACCGATGAGGCCTTCCACGAAAACATCGAAGACCATGTGGATGTTTGGCTTCTGTATACCCAATCAGCGACTCGCTTACAGGAGAGAGTCAATTGAGCAATATCGAAAAGTATCCGCTGAGCAGTCTCTTGCCTTGGACACATCGATTTGCACTGCCGAACTCAACACCATGACCGAGATTCAAGCAGCAAAACTGGATCATTTCGAAAACAAATTCCTAATCCGTGTGCTCTTTACAGGGAGTGTTCTTCAAATCCATGAAGTACTACTTTCTAATGGTTGTAAAGAGATTGAGGTCAGCCATCATCGGGAGACGTGACCCCACGACGACGGTCCCTATTCGCAAAGACAATGCTACGATCCTTTGAAGCGGACCTGCCATGATCGAAGCTCCAGCGATGAAGTGGGGACCAGCAAGTGCAGAGGTATTTCCGGAACATGAACAAGGCTGCAAACATGGTGTAGCCCGCTCTTGTCTTAGACCTCAGAATCACAGAACAGCGTCACTTTCGTGACTAGCTGCGCCGAGGAAGGCACCCCAAAGATCTATTTCGAGACCAGCCACTCAACATCGATACGCAATCGATACATGAGGCCATACGCACAGTATGCGGAACAATGGACGTCCACGAAGATAGAGTCTTCGAAGCCATAAAGTACTACACAGAGAGCAACGAGGTATTCCATGCAAACATCGAGGGTATGATCGCTTTGGGAGATTCAGCAGGTGTCGCAACGACGCTGTACAGCGACCCAACAGACATTGATATGACCCTTCAACCTTCGAAATCGATCTATCGATACGCGGTCAAGGCGGCAGATCGAGGCCGACTGGGCAAGATTGGGCAAGGCCGAAGTTTTCCGTCTCCATGCATCTGCCTTCTTAGGTGTGAAGCACTCAACACCACTCATTTCTTGCGCTTGAATTCGTTATGGTGGCCGCCAGAACGTACAAACCCTGATCGCAAGGTTCGCTTTCTGGGCCCCAATGGCCTAGTTGAGGAGTCGTTGCTACCGGAGTTCGTCAAGAAGGGGAAAGCCGTCCATGGTAAGAATCTTCCAGCCATCCAACTGGCACACCCGAAAACCATGAGAGTCGACGTTGCTGTCTCTTGATGCGGCAGAACATACGCATCAATGTGCTGACGAGATGTGGTGCCGACAAGAAGCTCTAGCCGACACCGCCAAACCTTGTGCGCAGGCGCTCTCCTTCGCCAACAAAATTGACGACTGCAATGCAAGTGTTGACGTTCACCGACGCGAAAGCCAATAGGGGTGGTCCGCAGACAACGACTCCTGCTGTGAACAGTCGACTCCTGGACAAAAGGCCTCTATCTGTACATATGGCGCCCCCTTCAACTGTGGTGTTCGACGTCTCGGCATAGACGAGCTCATTTCGTCCCATGAATCTTTCTCTGCACCCCTGTCATCCGGTGTCGTCCATAAGCTCTCAGACATGAATGCCGGCGGTTCATATGGCGTCGAAATGTCCGCGTCTGAGGTATGGACCATCTCAAGTGAAGCATTCCAGAGATTGGGTGAGTTCCAGGTGGACGGTACGCTTCAAGCGAGCAGAGAATGGGCCAACTGCGTCGCGAGGCTCTACGCTAGCGACGAGGCAACATGGAACGAGGAGATTGAAGTGCCGGTTTCCCCTGACAGCGTCGAGAGAGTCCGACTTCTGGGTTCCAAGAAAGAAGCTGCAGAGCGGATTTAGATGGCACTCCATCGAAGGGCATCCCAATCACGGCGACCATCGGGAAGTAATGGGACATGGATATGAACCGTCCGCGATTCAGGTACGATCTAGAAGTCAAATGATCACCGCCGTCGCAGTGTTGAAAGCTACAAGGATTCGGCTTATAATGCCGTCGATTTTATTCTGCTCTGGGTTGTCCATTGCCTACAGCAAGGATTTTCTGCATCTGGGTCGATCTTCCTTCGGCCCTTGAGGCCGCGAAGGTGAGAGCAGATCGACGCGTCATGTACCATCTGGCCGAAAGTGAGGAAGTTTGCAAGATGCGCCGTGCATGCGCCCTCTGCATTTGCCGGAATATATATATCATTGAATTCGAGACTACTGTGGTGGTTGACCGTGGTTCGAGAAATACCACATGAGCCTGCTATGGCACCTGTTGCCACTGAATGCAGATGGATGCAGATGGATGCATGGGGATCTTCGTTGAAGATACGTTTCCCAGACAAGTTGGTATCTCTTGTTCTGAGAGTACAACCACCAACAAACATCAAAGGACTACCATTGATATTGATCACATGGCGCACCCAACGTCGTTCCGGCTCACTGCCCGGGCGGCAGTGATATACGCACCACGTGCACAAGGGCGGAAAATCAAACGAGATCTCAAGGGCGATCCGGCGCAAAGGGAGGACCAAGGAACTGGACAGACCCATGCTGTCCTCCGGCTTTCCATGGAAATGCGCTCTGCCATTGTTTTGTTCGGACACCCTTCTTTTGTTTACTGCTTTGCTGGCTTGCCTGGAACTGGGAAATCCACCCAGGTGCAAAAATGAACGGTGGGTCTCATCTGGATCGCCAACGAACTTTGTGGCGGCGCCGCAGGTGCTGACGTTCTCCGACGTTAAGAGCACCAGGATGTCCTCCTCAGGCTTCGACTCCCACTGCTTCGAACACGACCATGCTCAATGCCCCAAGTCCTCGATCATCAACCTTGACGAGAATGCCCTCAGGCAGATTGTGGCGCGAACTTGATATTCCATGCTATCCAAGTGAGCCTCTCCTTGGAGTACGCGAGAGTCTAAGAATCGAAGATAGGGTGTTCTACCTCAATCACGTGGTACCGGAGTCTCTCCATCGCTTGACAAGTACGTCCATAACGGCAAATAGCTACCACATCTCTCGTCACGCCTTCGCCGCAAATTCCAGACATGGTCGGCCACAGCGGCACAAGGACCAGGCAAAAGGTCATTGCCATAGATCTGTTCCTCTCCTACGAGGCTCAAGGACGGCAACCTGCGCCCCTACCCTCGGCGCCGTTGGCGGCCACAAACTGGACCACTGCTCAGCAGGCTCGATGGGCAACAGCTAGATGCGGCGAAGAATGGGATGATGGTGTCCGGGGACTAATCGGCGCGAACAAGAAGAACACCGAGCTCACACGTCAGCGACATGACAACATTCCATACGATCAACTGAACGATAATAACCTACCAGCCTTCTTCAGAAGATTAACCTGCAGTCAAGCGGGTGACCACGAAGCACGATAAGTGCCGGAAAGGTGAAGAACTTGACGCAGAGCCAGGCTAACGAATTCTGGCCGGAAGATCTCGACACGGGTGGCAAGCTGCGAACAAAGCGTAGGCCGTGGGGGAATCGCTACTATGGCCCAAATCTCGGTCTACTGGCACCAGCTGGAACCAACACGAGCGGCAGCCTAGTGAGTGGGAAGACAGCCTGGGAATGCAGGAACTCGATATTAGCGGTAGGCATGACAACATGCCCAGGCGCAATGTCAACCGCCGGTACGATTTGCTGGAAGAGAAGGATGAGCACGGAGTGGACGACGACGAGTGGGGAATCCTCCTTCACGTTGGACCTGAGGATCCAGACGACACCGGCGTCGTGGCACAGAACGTCCCCGGCCGCTCGCGCCGCGGTCACCGTGCTGCTCCTAAAGAAAGCCAGCCTGACCATCGCGGACGAAGCCCACTGCCTATCCAACCCGAAAACCGCTCAGTCAAAATGCCTCGCCAAACTTGGGCCGAAGCAGCGTCGTATCGCCCTGACCGGCACACCGATAAGTAACAACTTCGACAATTTCTACTCTATTTTATCGTCCCTAGATACTTACTAGATCCGGAGACGATACGACAGCGCTTACCCTTTGAAGACGCCCTGAGCGCCCATAGCGACCCGGCACAACGAGAGATCGGATGACATTGTGCGTGTCAAGTTGGAAAAGACACATACAAACAGGAGTGGGTTTGTTGTTGTCGGTATGGTTGAGGAGTTGATCGAGAGTAGCGAAAGATGTCAGCATGAAGTATGAAATTGGCGGCGAAGTTATCAATTTCTCGAACTGACCGAAGTCATTCTTAGTCAGCTTGTCTAGGTCGTACAGTGAGACGTGTCGTCTGGCAACGAATCAAAGCACAGTGTTTAACAAAATACAGCAAAAGGCTTGAAAGGCATTTAGTGACTAGGATAGACTCTTCCGGTCGAAGAGGATAGTGTCGAAAGAAATGAAGGCGAGTAAGCCAGGTTCATTTGACGACTCCAAGCCGCCAAACGAACGCGCAGACCGAGAAAGGTGAACAGTTCACGATCGCCCTAGCGGTCGAAGGAGGAGCACTTCCGAACAAGATCTTGAAGATCGGCTCGTATCGTAACGAGGACTCCCTAGTTGTCGATCCCACTATCAGGATACAGCTTCAGAGGACGGATGACAATGAGGGCATGTGAATCTGCCACCATGTCTACTCGTCAGACATTGAGAGCGTCCACGGTACCAGTACGCGGCGGACTCAAGCGCCTTTACCAAGACATCCAACACACCGTCATTCAGCAGGCGGAACAGAGGAATCCAGGTGCCGTCACCGTATACCTTGCTCTCAGTCACTTCTATGGACCCCATCCCGGCTAACAGCCACAATCGACCTGTGTCCACTCTTTGGAGGTTGTACAGCACCATATGAATGAGCTCCTTGACTGTCGCAACTTGACGCCCAGTTCAAGGAAGGTTGTGATCCTTGTACAGATGGATCACCAACTACGCCGTGGCAGCGAGAATTCCAAAGAAGGCCAAAGAAGGCCAGCAAGGCAGAGAGACATCCGGAGAGAAGTGGTTGATCAAACCAGCTATCGCCTGGCTCAACCGGGTTGCCGGTCCAAGAAAGCCCACCAAATATACTTATATAGAGCTGATGGTCCTCATCGCTGCATGGGAGAAGATGAATGATCTGATAGCGAGGATCCTGAAATGCGATTCGAGCAGGGACTAGGTTTGTCTGAAAATCAGCGATATTCAGGAGAAGAATGAATCCACGATTGAGCAGATGCCAACATCACAGATCACCAGGCAACCCACCAGACGAGCTTCTCGAGAACCAGGGCCGTACGCTCGGTAAAACCCTGTGATTACACCATACACCTCAAATAACTGCATGGAAGGACGCCACATAGAAAGCCACCAACTATATCTCTGTACAACTGACGTACTCGAACAAGTCGGAGAGATGTCCTGGCAGTACAGCTGGGACAGTGCTCGCCATCAACATCTCCGCAGGGCTGCTGGGAAGACCGGGGAACAGAAGTTCAGAAGACAATGACCTTCTTGAAGTTTTTCAACGCGGCACCACCGAATCGTCAAGGTCCGATGGAGGGGATATGCCGGATCAGCACCGTCGTCCATCATAGCGTCCTCAGCTTTGTACGGTAATCCCGGCATCGAGCCGTGGCTCTCCCATACGTTGCAAGCCGACAGCTAAGGACATTGGGCTACAGCAGTGAGTGGAGTAGGAAAGAAGGAGTTCTTTGACACATCTGAGCTGGAGATTGGTTCGCAATGGCACGAATTGTTACAGGACTGACATGGGGAAGTTCCGATTTAGCATCAAATGTCTCGCGACGTTGATACTACAGAATGCTCCCAGGCACACTTGTGGTTGAAGACATTCCTGCTTGAAACAGTACTACCTGGGGTACTCCTGCCACCAAATTCTTTCTCATTCAGGGGTATCAAGTCATAACTTCATAAGTCATCAAATCATGGATATCAAAGCTCATCATCTTCGTCGTCGCTTCGGAGCTCCACGATATGCTCAATCTTGACCTCCGTGCCGTGCTTCATACTCTCCTCGGTCTTCACCTCGGGTTCACGCTTGACCTCGTTTTTGACGTCGTCCTCAGTCTTCAACCCGTCCTTCGCTGTCTTGACGTCGTGTTGATAGAACTCTTCCTCCTTGACAAGACCGGCAAGTACATCACGCCGGGCATGATAGAACCGATCCAGACACTCTCTCCGCTCAGCTTGCGTCCAGTTCTCCACGACCAGAGCAAAAGACACTACATCGTCACCATACCCTGCCCAGCGTGCCATGCTGCAGAACTGGCGTCTCTGCACCACTTGCGGAGGCTTGTATCGGTACCGGATATCACCATCAGGCGTGATGATTGAATCTCCTTCTCCGTCTGAATACACCCGGTCTTGGTTCATCTGAGACTGCGATCCATCTTGAAAGACTTTGGAGAGTTGTTCTTGGGTATCCCAATTCGTCTTGTTGCTCGCGGCCTTTTCGGCGCGGTTAGACAGGTAGGCTTCTACCTTGGAGGTGCCGATCACTTCGCTGTTTTCATGAGTGTACGAAACGCCGACAGAGGACAGAATGGCTTCGACAGGATCATGCTTTTGCTGTGCTGCTGCATCCGGCCGGAAAGAGGTTTTACCACGGGAGCGTGGCTTCTGGTCTCCAATGATCTCCGCCACTAATTGGGACATTGCGGCGTCTGCTGCTTCAGTCTTGATGAATTGGCGATTGCCGTCCTCGTCTTTCACGGCAGCCTCGTCGTCGGCAGACTCCTGCTCCTGTTCTTGGGTTTCGAGATCAGCAACTCGTACGCCCGCCTTCGACTCTGCGACATTCGTCTTGTTCACAATGTCACGTAAGACTTGGTTCTCGTTCTGGTAGGCAAATAGATTCCGTAGTCCGAATATCTCGCCCTTCTGGTCTGTACGCCCCTGAACACCTTGGAAATATCGACGCTCTGATGTTGCGTTGTAGCCAATATTGGCTTGCTGTTGCTTGTATATCTGTCGAGCGTACACAATTTCTTCCATTGTTCCCTGACTGACCAGCCGAAACACTTCAACGTCTCTTGTCTGACCAATCCTATAAGCTCGATCTTGTGCTTGCAGATCATAGCTGGGATTCCAGTTTGGGTCAACAATGACGACTTTATTTGCGGAAGTGATGTTGAGTCCAACGCCGCCAGCCCTCGTGCTGATCAGGAATACAAACTGAGATGGATCCGTGTTGAAATCTCTGACAGCTTGATAGCGGTCCTCGTACTGCATGCTGCCATCAAGGTAACTGACATTGAACTTGGTGCTGATAAAAAGGGTCTGAAGCATCCGCAACAACCTCACACTGTGCGAGAATATAAGCACTTTGTTGTCACCCTGGTCGTGCCAAAAGTTCAGGAGCTTCTTCAACACCCGCCATTTCCCGCAATACTCAGGGTTTCCCATATGAAGAATGCTGTCTCGAGTACGATAAATCTCCTCCCATTCGTCAGGCATAGCGATTTGTAACATGTCGAGATCTTTTGCTTGTTTTTCGTTCGAGTCCGACCCTTGTGGGATGAGTACGGCAAGGTGATTCGAGATCTTCTGAAGATTTTGAATGGCAGGAAACACCCATGTCTGCCATGTGCTCTCATCCTCCAACTTCATATGGCAGCACCAGCCTGCTTTCTTCCTGCTACCACAGTCACAGAGCTCGGAGCTGTTCTTGATGGCTTGCACAATGTCGCTTTCCAAGAAGTTTTGATACGCTCTTGCCTGTGTGGGAGTAAGGGGGCAAAAGACCACCCGGTCTGATTTCTTCGGAAGTTGATCTTTGATGAGCGCTTTAGTACGGCGTAGGAAGAATTGAGGTAGAAGGTTGTTAGCCAGCATTTTTGCAGTCTTCCTCGCCCGAGCAAGCTGGTAGTTCGAAGCATCGTGGCTTTGACCTAACTTCAACGGTTCGCATATCGATGTCTTCCAGGTCGACATTGGACCGAGGCGTCCGGGATTGGTCCAATTGAGGAGGGTCCAAAGTTCTTCGTACTTATTCTGGATTGCAGTTCCGGTCAAACCAATACGACAAAGAGCATTGACGTCAGTCATAGCTTTTGTGGTATCTGATCGGTGCTCTTTGATCTGATGACATTCATCGGCCACAACGCAATCCCACTTGATCATATTTATCTCGCTCTTGTGAGCACGATAGGTGTGATATGTGGTGATCATGACCTCCAGCATACCAGCCTGGGCCTCCAGAAAGACCTCATCGCGACGACCAGCGCCTCCGTGATAGGTATCAACTTGCCACCATCCCCAGCGGCGGAATTCGTCTTTCCAATTCTCCATTAGAGTGCCTGGGCAGATGATTAATGTTCTGGGATACTCCTTGCCGGCTCGACGCATCTTTCTCATCCTCTTCTTGTCTCGTTCATCACCTGTCTTGCCATAAGCAGCCGTCAAGAACGCAATGACCTGCACCGTTTTCCCCAAGCCCATGTCATCGCCCAGGATCCCGCCTTTCTGGTAGACGAACAGCTCGTGCAAGAAAGCCACGCCCTTAATCTGGTAATCTCGCAAGAATTGAGCAATGGGCGCCGGTATAAGGCCGAGGGAGTAGGGCAACTCAATGTCCTTGTATTCTTGGACAGCTGTCGATCGTGGGAAGTCTGGCCGCTCTGATAAATGCTGCAATCGCTCATCGTCGGAAAAGTATACATCATTGTATGTTGGTGGCAACCAGAGACCGCCCTCTTTCAGTTGTTCAGTGCGTTTATCGAACTCGGCCCTTCGACTTCGGACGTAGTCTGGCATAGTCCATTCCATGAGGTTGTCGTCTGAATCCGACTCGCCATAGTCCTTCAGCTTCCTACGTTTCTTCTTCGGCCCTTGAAGCCCTACACCGGTTGTGGCTCCAGCTGCTCTAGACCGCGGAGGTGGGTTATTCTCTTTTGCAATGGCACGCGCCTTCCGCGCAGACTTGAGTGCCCTCTTTTTGGCATCCTTCTCTCTGTTGTTGAATCGTTCGTCCTCCGACTGCATGTAGTTCAACTCATCGTCCGAGTCCAACTGCACTCGGGAGAAACTAGTCGTGGTGGGGCTGCGTCTTCTCTTCGGTGTGGGCTTCTTCGCGATTTTGACCGCATCTGAGTTCTCGGCTTCAGTGGCTGGTGCAAAATTGATTTCGTATACGTATGGGCGATGCTTGTCGGTATGTCCAGCGTGCGCTTTGGGAGGAGTGATAATCTCTCGCTTGATGCGTGGTCCATCCAAGTCATCGTCTTCGCTATCGGTGAACACCATGATGAGAATTCCGAGGAGGCTGCGCCTCAAAGCCGTAGGGGCTCAACTGCACGAGAAGGAGGCAGGAGGGTAGACGAGGGAAGGCGCATTATTGGAAAGAACGGCACGTCATCGCGTTGATGCACGAAATTTCCGCGGCGGCACGTGAAGATAAGAGATAAGATGATTTCACTCCGCAGGCCCTCGTTCTTTTTATTTTCCTGGCCATCTAGAACTGCACTGACTGTCCTGCAGAGGCAGTCCATGGTACGATTGCTGCAGCTATCTGCTCCAGGTGAGCAACTCCGGCGTCATGCCTCTCGATACCCTCGCAACCTACTCGCAAACTCTGCTACGACAAGATGGTCGACGATGGAATGAGCTCCGCAGAATCACTGCCTCAATATCAACACAGCCGTCTAGTGATGGCAGCAGCTTGCTGACCATGGGCAACACCATGGTGCTGTGCACTGTGACGGGTCCAAGAGAAGGGTATGTTCGTCTCTAATGAGCTGTTCTCTATCCGGTCCCATGCTGATCTTATATGACAGTCGTGGTCAACGAGACAATAACAATGCTATCATTGAGACCGAAATCAACGTCGCACCTTTCGCACAGATGGACCGCCGGCGACGAAATCGAAACGACAAGCGTACACAAGAACTCCAGACCACAATCTCCAATGCGTTCCAGAGTCATCTTTTCACACACTTATATCCGCGATCCACCATCTCCATAACCCTGCATGTCCTCAGCTTAGACGGCGCTCTGCTGGTCGCATGTCTCAACGCCGCGAGCCTTGCCCTTGTCGACGCCGGTGTTCCAATGCCTTCAATACTTGCAGCCATCTCGAGCGGAAGTATCACACCTACGGACGACTCTTCAGCAAAGCCCGAGCCTATTCTCGACCTAAACAATGCCGAGGAGCTAGAATTGCCTTTCCTATCGATTGCAACTGTGACTGGCCAACAAGGAATGGAAGACAGGGTTTCTGTCTTGATGATGGAAACACGCTGCCAAATTGGTGGAGCGAACAGCAAAATGGAGAGTATGTTAGCGACAGGTGTGGATGGATGCAAGCAAGTAAGGCGCAAGATGGAGGAAGTCATCAGAAAACATGGCGCAAAAATAATGCAGAACAGAAAGTAGTTTTGGGCAGATGAAGCTTTTCAAATACCCTGACTGACGTGGTGGATGTACTGCATCAGCTCAAGGGCGATCCAAGCGCGGCGGTCGTCATGTCCAGATGCACGATGGGGCCATATGACCTGGCACCTGCATCAAGGGTAACTATGGCGTTGCGGCTAGGGGCTTTCGAAGACACAACCAGGACAATGTTTCGTTGGATCTAGCACGCTCCTAAAGAGCACTCGGCTGGGTGACAATAAAGACAAAACACGGCCTCCAGCTCCATGGCCCGAACCACCTTGGATACACCGGCATCCACCCCGACACTAAGCTGATCTTCTATCGATCTTCTCAATCACGTCCACCAAGGCATCATTCGTCTGGTCAATTATCTCCTTCACGTCCTCGGACAATTCTCCTTCCTCCGATGCCCGCTGTTGGATGCACTGAGTCAACCGTGTCGTCGCTTGTTGTAAGGCGCGGAGACCAGGATCATCTTGCACCCATTGTGGAGGATTTGCTGCCATCGGGCCTGTCTGCTCGGTGTTAGCGAAGAAGGACTTCGGGCATGATTCAGAACGTACAGTGGATCCTGACTGCTGTTGTGTGGATGGAACGCTTGGGCCGCTTGCCATGTCGTTGAGATAGGCCATGACAGCCTTGAGCAACTTTGTCGTTGGGTTATGGCGGCCATCAGTCTCGGCCTCGACCGTCTCAAAGTACTTGTCTGGGATGAGAGCTCGTGCTTTTTTGGCTGCAGCTGCTTCCTCATCTCGGCGCGATTTCGAGTATTGCGCACCATCTGCCTTGGGTGCCATGTTGGACCGCTTGAGCTGTTGATGTTGTGTTTTGTTGCTGTCGAGCTCAAGCACTTTCGGCAAAGCTGGACAATAGACGAGGTGTTATTGCATCTGGTGAGAGGAGGAAGCGCCGAAGAAACGTCTGTGAGCTGATATATATACTGGTGAGAGGTTAGCCAAACTGAAGAGGATACTGTCCACCCAGCAAGCTTCACTGTACAAACATGTTTGGAGATGGATGCACCGAGGCAAGCCGGCAAATGCCGCTATGCTCGTGCCATCCTGGCAGCGCGTTGTTCAGACTCTACCCTTGGAAAGCCGGGAAGAGCCTTTCTTATACCCAACGTACCTGGCTTCACTGCGATCGTCACCACGCGTCTATCATCACCCCGGACTTCACTGCGCTCGACGTTGCTAGTCATGTTCAGGCAGTCGTGCGCTCCAGGTCCGACTGATATTCATGCAACAGTCGACATTGCTATTGTTGTCGTGCGAAAGACAATGAGTCATCTTTCATAGAGGCAGGAGCGAGAAAGAGAGTTGGAAAGAGTCGCATTGAAGAACAATACAGTACGTCGCGTCTGGGATCTCACGTGGCAAACGTTATAGCACCTTCCGGAAGCTCATTTGGAAGGCTGGAAGCTCATTCGGGACTATTGCTGATGAAGCTGATCTGGCTCAGACAAGGCTGCGACCGCAAGGCTCTGACCTGGCAACTCAGAGATCCGTCGGTGTAATAAGATACTCCAAATGTCCAGAAACATAAGATGCATATACTACTGTTGCTACGTTGTATTTTCCTTGTCTACCTGTCTTAAACGTTCGTCATGCTGTCTGTAACAGTCGCTTTCGCTTCATTGTACGAAGATTGCAGCGCGCTACGGCGTTCCTGATAGCCGAAAACCTAATGCTGATAGTATTGACAATCCTGTTCAGGCCACCAAGCTGAAGCAAGAATGTCGTTCAACAGTTTCTTATGTTATCAAGCTGTCTTCATGTATCGTGAGACCACCAGATGCACGATATAAAACAAAGATATGGGGGATTTCCGTCCAACGTGGACGGTCAAAGAGCATGTCATTCCAGCATCTCATCCAAGAGGATACCGCCGGGGTGTGCGCGATCCACAAACCTCGCGCTTACGGCTCCACGTCAAGCAGTATATCCCTGCTACACCGCGGCCTCTGGCCGACGATGGATATGCCGTCACCTTGATTGTACAACATGGGATGCCGCCGGGTGACAATAAAGAAGCCTGCGAGCCTTTCATGTGGGATCTGCTATGCCAGCCGAATCTGCCGCCGGTGAGGTCAATATGGGCCATGGACATTGCCTCTGCTGGTCAATCATTTCTTTTGAACCGAAAAGAAATAGGAGATGAACCGCATTGGTTCGACAGTTCCAGAGATCTTCTGCAAGTGATCAATCACTTTCAGGCAGAGATGCGACCTCCCCTGATAGGCTTTGGTCAAAGCTGGGGCGGCTCCGTAATCGCAATGTGCGCAGCATGGCATCCTCGACTGTTCGAGGGAGTAATAATGAGCGAGCCAGTTACGGAAAATGGTTATTACCATGCCCTTGAGGCTTCCCAGAATGGAGATCTTGCACACCCGGCAGTTCGCCAACCCATCGGTTTCATGGTCGGTCGACGGAAGCGACACTATCCAAGCCGTGCTGCCCTCAATGAATCAGTCGGTCGGAACGAAATGTGGAAACCATATGACAAGCGAGTTTTGCAGCAGATGCTACGATATGACTATCAAGATTTGGATGATGGACGAGTTGAACTCATAACACCACCGAATCTAACTCTACACCATTTTCAGCAACCGTCTCCGCCATTACGTGGATATCCTGAGCATGAGGACTACGCGACGAGACCTGCAGAGGCCAATCATCCTCCAGGCTTCTACAAGACCGTGCAGATCAGAGTCAAAGAGGCGTTGGCAGACGTAACGTGTAAGATTCTGTTCCTTTGGGGGAGCAAGGGCGGTTATATCAGCAGTGAAAGCTACCGAAAACGCTTGATCGATGCCGCTCAAGCCAAGGGATCAAGACCAGGCCAGATACAGCAGAAATTTGTTCCTGGCGGGCATTCTCTGATTTTCATTGTACCGACAGAGACCGCTGAAGCATCGGTGGGATGGATCGAGCAAATCTGGAAGGACTGGAATGAGGAGGAGGGAAGGCGACGTCTGGATGCGCCCATCGACCCAGAGAACGTCCCTGGGGAGGTTATTGAGCGGATGCAGAAAGTGAGTCGCGTTACGAAGTTATGATAAGCGAAATGCAAAGTATTGATGGTAAAAGGGCCCCTCGTACAGAATATGGGTCTGGATCTTTCTCTTATCTCTGTGTCTCCCCAGATCTGATATGCAGTGTGGCGTAGCAGAAATACTTGTAACGCAATGCATCATGCAGGTACCGATGACAGTCCAGGGTGCATGACGAATCACAGGCCCCTTTAGCGACGACGGCTGGCGTAGAAGCCGAATGCGCCCACCTGGAGCCACTCTGCCACCTTTTTTTCCCTTTGCCTTTTGGGACTTTTTAACCGGCGTCAAACCCTCGATCAACCGGCATTTGTGGAGTGCAGTCTGCTACAGTAGTCAAAGTGGAACGACCTGCACAGTCCATCTCCCAGATACCGGGAAGTCGCCATGGCCTCGAAATTTTGTACCTCTAGCAGGTTTAGTTAACGTTAGAGAACCACCTTCCACTCCCTCCCCTTGGATCAACTGCGATCTCTCATTTGGCCTCCAGTCTATCTTTCGCTGATACTTTCATTCCTTTACACCACTCATCACAGAAAAGCAGCATCCTCTCCACGAACCAAGCCATTGTCACCCAAGACAAAGAATTAATTAATTGTCCACGCCGCACCGGAGTCCTCCTCCTGACCGCCACTTGCGTCTTGGTACAACTTCTTCACCCCTCGCGCTGTGCACGCGACTGACAACTTGGAACCAGGAGCCACTATCTCGGGTCTCGAGCATGGCAAGGTAGCAGCAACCACCTGTGCTTCCTGTCCTACACACGATTCTCTGCGACCGTCCTATTCTCCACCTCCAAAATGAGAGGCTCACACCTCCTTCCTAAACAACTCCGCTCCCTGGGCCAGAGCGACAGCTGGCTGAATCGCACAGTCACCTCGAATCTACTGGCAGTTTGCCACGTTGCCTGCGGACATCCTATTCATACCATCGTTGCCATTGCTCTTCTCGCCAGTACCTCCTATGTTGGCCTATTACAAGAGAGCCTGTTTGACAGTGGGGTCAAGTCTTTACAACACAATGGTCGGGTAGACGTTGAGGCACTCCTGAAAGGGAGTAGAACGCTGGAACTGTCTCAGAACACCGCTTGGAAGTGGCAGTTCTCCGAGGATTTTAGCGTCCCTATAGTGTCGCTGGTGAGTTGTTCAAGAAGCTTCGACTTGAGTATAACGTCTGACACTTCATGTTAGGGTCCCAACCACTACGCTCTTACGACCTTCGTTTTCCCTGATTCTTCCTCGACACAGCTGGCTCCCGAGGTAGACTCTGTTCACGTGCCTTCCAATGTCACAGCCAACAACATCCCGACTACCTCAAACGTCCTCTCATCCATCTCGCACGACACCTCACTCGCATTCTATGCTGCATTTTCCGAACTCCCAGATTTTCTGCGGTCTGTGCAAGAGCTCCCAGCACGACATACACCCTCGACAGATGATGACTCCGCTCTCTGGATCATGAAAGCGGCACGAATAGGTGCCAATGGCTCGCGAGGAACATATGCGACGTGGTTCAAAGAGGGCTGGACCTCCTTCGTGGACCTGATCAAGCATGCCGAGACTCTGGACATTGTCATCATGGCTCTTGGCTACTTGTCCATGCATCTGACTTTTATCTCGCTATTTCTTTCTATGAAGCGCCTCGGTTCCAACGCCTGGTTGGCTGTCTCGGTCTTGTTTTCTAGCCTGTTTGCATTTTTGTTCGGATTGGTGACGACCACCAAGCTTGGAGTTCCTATCAACATGGTCCTGCTTTCGGAAGGCTTGCCATTTCTAGTTGTCACCATTGGGTTCGAAAAGTCCATCATTCTCACAAAAGCTGTGCTTTCTGCATCTTACGATACCAAGCGACGACCAACGGAGAATGGGTCCGCCAACGGGAGCGCTACTGGACCAGTAGTTGCTCCAAATGCACCAAACTCCATTCAGGACGCCATCCAGATCGCGGTCAAAGAGACCGGATTCGAAATTGTTCGGGATTACGCAATTGAGATTGCCATCCTTGTTCTTGGTGCAGCTTCGGGCATCCAAGGTGGTCTGCGACAGTTCTGTTTCCTGGCGGCATGGATCCTTTTCTATGACTGTGCTCTGCTCTTTACCTTTTACGCCACCATTCTCTGCATCAAGCTAGAAATCAATCGCATTAAGCGTCATGTCGCATTGCGCAGAGCGCTGGAAGAGGATGGCATCAGCCACAAGGTCGCCGAAAACGTGGCCACTGGCAACGACTGGCCGAGTGGTTCGGCGGATCACACCGGATTTAACATTTTCGGCCAGAAGATCAAGGCCAATAGCGTGCCCAAGTTCAAGATCTGGATGGTCACCGGCTTCATTATCATCAATGTTGTGAACCTTTGCACGGTGCCTTTTCGCACCATGAGCAACATCAAGGCTCCGGGAGCTTCTATACCAAGCGTTTTGACACCCGCGCCTATCGATCCTTTCAAGGTTGCAGAGAATGGCTTGGATGCGATATATGTGATGGCAAAGAGCAGGAAACTTGACACCTTCGTTACTGTTCTACCACCTATCAAATATGAGTTCGACTGTCCATCGCTTCAACATGACGTTCAAGACGACCTCGGCTTCTTTGATCAAGAATATACAGACCAGTTCTTGAACGTTGTAGGCGGTCGTGTCATTGGAGGAGTCTTGAAGAGTCTCGAGGATCCTGTTTTAAGTAAATGGTTCCTCATTGTCCTGACGCTCAGTCTGATCCTGAACGGATATTTGTTCAATGCGGCGCGCTGGAGTATGAAAGAGCCACAGTCGTCGACGAGTTCACCAGAGGGTACGAAGGCTCCACGGCTGGAATTATCTGCGGCACCAAAACCCAAGCCGCTCAACCTCGACTTATCAGCCACATCAGATCGATCATCAGCTGAGGCCGAGCAAATGCTGAAAGAAAAGAAAGCTGCATTCCTTACAGACGAAGAGTTGATAGAGCTCTCTTTGAAAGGCAAGATCCCGGGTTACGCCATTGAAAAGACCCTAGAAAACCTAGAAGTCATGACTCGGCTGGATTCATTCGTCCGAGCAGTCAAGGTACGAAGAGGTGTCGTGTCGAGGACGCCAGCTACCAAACAGTTTTCAGCTGCATTGGAAGCCTCCAAAGCCCCCTACAGAGACTACAACTATGAGCTTGTCCACGGCGCCTGCTGTGAGAATGTCATTGGGTATCTACCTCTGCCTCTTGGGGTTGCTGGTCCCCTGGTCATTGATGGTCGAAGCTACTTTCTTCCTATGGCCACGACTGAGGGTGTACTAGTCGCTAGCACAAGCCGTGGTTGTAAGGCCATCAATTCTGGTGGCGGTGCTACTACCATCCTCACTGCCGACGGAATGACAAGAGGACCATGCATGAGCTTCCCGACCGTAACCAGAGCCGGAGAGGCTAAGATATGGTTAGATTCGGAAGAAGGTCAGAAGAGAATGCGAGAGGCTTTCAACTCCACCAGTCGCTTCGCCCGATTGCAATCTATGAAGTCGGCGATAGCTGGCACCAACCTCTATGTCCGATTCAAGACAACCACTGGAGACGCCATGGGCATGAACATGATCTCCAAAGGCGTTGAAAAGGCCCTCAATGTCATGTCAACCGAATGTGGCTTTGATGATATGGCCATCATATCACTCTCTGGCAATTACTGCATTGACAAAAAAGCGTCGGCCATCAATTGGATCGATGGACGAGGTAAAGCAGTCGTTGCTGAGGCCATTATCCCTGGTGACGTGGTTCGGAACGTGCTCAAGAGTGATGTGAATGCTCTCGTAGAGCTCAACATCTCGAAGAATCTGGTCGGTAGTGCTATGGCAGGCAGTATTGGTGGATTCAACGCCCATGCTGCGAATATTGTCGCTGCTATGTTCTTAGCCATGGGTCAAGATCCGGCTCAGGTGGTTGAGAGCGCCAATTGCATCACGCTCATGAAGAAGTAAGTGATGCATCTTGATTCTGTGAGGGAGATGACTAACATGATTTAGTAACAACGGAAACCTACAAATCAGTGTGTCGATGCCCTCCCTGGAGGTTGGCACTATTGGTGGTGGGACCATCCTCGAAGCGCAGTCGTCGATGCTTGATCTGCTTGGTGTGCGAGGAGCTCATCCCACCAATCCTGGCGACAATGCTCGACAGTTAGCTAGGATTATTGCAGCAGCTGTGCTCGCTGGTGAGCTTAGCTTGTGCAGTGCTCTTGCAGCTGGTCACTTGGTCAAGGCGCACATGGCGCATAACCGGAGTGCAGCCCCAACGCGGACTTCTACGCCTGTGTCTGCTGCAGTTGAACCTTTCCTTAAGGCTCAGAATGGGTCTAACGTCCCTTCGTCACTGAAGATGACGAATGGGAAATGAAAAGCGTACCGACAGTGTACACATGAACCTTATTGTATATACGGGCTGTTCGCGTGGCGTTCAAACTTTGTAGGAGCATAGATGGATGGTAACACCTGGTATGGTAATCCACAGTGAGGCAATTCTCCTGGGCCGGGCACAGTGTGCGATACATGTCTCACGAAAAGACAGTGCCCAAGCAATACGAAGACAATTAATGTCAATCAAGTACGACCTTATTATCATGACCTTCATAATCTGTGTGAGCAGTGACAAGCAACCGCCTGGTGCTCGCTAGGTGACAATGCCACGGTTTCTACAAAGCAGCTGGACGCAAAGTTGTGGAAGGAACCCTACACATCTGCTGGAGGGGAGATGGGCAGGGCAAGTCTTGCGCACAGTATGACCAACAATATGTTGCATTGCGCCCTTTTCACACGTGTAGCCTACCTCTCTAGCTCATTCTCGCGCTTGAGTGAGGTCCAACTCTACAATTCGTATCGATATGTGGCCGGCGTGGAGTGGTTCGCGTGTTGATGGGTTGGCGTCGATGACCGCGACCGAGACCAATCGGTGCACCGTATTGACGCCCTGGGGCGAGAAGGCTGAAGTAAAAGGCCCATCTCCTCGGGACAGGAATGTCAGATCCCTAGCGTGAGATTTAGTTAAGGGGTAAAAAGGTTTTATGGGCGTGGAGGTGTGAAAAGCCTGGAATGTTCAATTGCTGATCTCGCATAATGTTGTTGTTGCTCGTGCAAATTGAAGAGACCCAGCATTGTGGTTGAGGCCGAGGTGTGCATATGCGTCTATAGCTGAGATGAATGTTGAGAGAATGGGATTGATGAGGAATGGAATAAGTTAGGTGGACAAAGGGTGACTCGTACTTGGACTGTCGTTCAGGCTTGACGTTTCCAAAGTACGGAGTCGAGTGCCTTACACTTTTTTAATTGACCCCTGCCGCTTGCGCCTGCAGACACTGGACATTGGACACTGGACACTCACCTTCCACACCACGCCACACCGCAACTGTTTTTCCTCTTCCTACTCCAGCATTCCTTCGCTGCCACACTCGTTTTTGGTTGTCTGGTGCAAAGTGCCGACCGTATCTCATCCCATCGGCCTATAATTGCAGACCTACTCTCCTTTTCTGGCGCTGCAATCGCAGTCACGGCTGCGACATTGGCCAACCCGGTCGTCCACGCCCTGATTCGGCTGCATATCCTCTGACACATTCTGCTTCACCTGCAAACCCTACACCGAAAAGCTCCAAAGTCTTCCTCGCTTCACCTGGTCGCTCGAGAAGACTCCTAGATACCAGATCATCGTCAATGCTCAACAAACCCTTGCGGATGACCCAGTGAAGTAATGCAAGCAACAATGCCGCCTCCCTCACGAGGGTCGGAATTATCTCCCGTGTCTACAGGGAGTGAGTGGTCGGGCGTGAACACATACAACCAACTCCCGCGCAATGATGGCCCTTTCGCACCATACAAGTCCTCCGGCGACGACTATCCCCTCAAAACACCACCTTTTCCTCGGCCTCAAGCCAATGGAAGCATGTCCTATGGCCCAGGCCCCCTCGACCCTTTCGGGCAACGACAAACCTCGGAGTCTGGCTCTCGAGGCTCGTCGAGAGCCGGCTCGGTTGCCGCCTCCCGGTCGAGTGATGGGACCATCTCGGACGAGCAAAGTAGGAGATACAAGAGAATGGAGGCGCAATTATTCCAACATTATACCATACTGAAAGGATATCTGAAAGGAGGCACGCAAGTTCCACCTCGCCCTAACAAGGCTCGTGACAAGCTCTTGCGTCTCTCCCCAGTCCAATTTCACGAATTAAGCACCGACGTCTTTGACGAATTACAAAGAAGACAAGCCGCGGCGCCCTTACCAGGACGGCCACCACGGCAACAAAACGTTCCTCCATTCTTACAACCACGTCCCGACTTCCATGAGAAGCGCAACCAAGCCAGACAGAAGCTGTCGTCGCTCCAAGCTCCGCGCTTCAAAGATCTGTCAACCGATGTCTTCTGCGAACTGGAGAGAAGATTTCCCCAGTTTGCGCGCGGTGATGGACCACGGAGGGAAAGTGACCGATCACATTCGAGAGGCCCGACAGGCAGTTTCTCCTCTCGAGACGGCTCCAACGGCTTTGGTCCTCCACCACGCGCTCAAACTTTCGGTTCCGGTCCTGGCTATTCTCAACGAAATGAATCTGTCACGAATATTCCACAATTTGACAACCCTCCGCCCAGTGACTACGGTCGCCCAATGGCTAAACAGTTTCAAAGCAACACCATTATGCCCAATAAGAGTATGATGGTAGAGGACGAGGACGATAGTCAAGCCATGGATTCCAAGTATGATCGTTCCAGCGATGCGTTTGGCCTAGAGAGTTCTCTTGCCAGTCCACGAAGTGATCGAGATACATCAGCCACTTCGCAAAGCGGGGTCAGCTCCAAATACAAAAGCAATCAGCCAGCCCTGACAGAAATGGAAGACAGGCTCTCTCAGTTGGAGCTGAGTTTGGAATCAAAAGATGCCGAGATTGGTGATTTGACGGCTCACTCTGATCAGTGGAAAGCCACGACTCGAGAACTGGAAAAGAAGCTTCAAGCGGCAGAAGACCTAAACAAATCCTTGAAGGATGAAATCGAAAGGTTGAAGGTGGAGCAGCCACATAACAGCGGAGAAGACGTCCTTTGGAAAACCAAATACCTGCAACTCGACCAAAATCACGAGAATCTACAGGGTCGCCTGGCGCAACAACAAGAGCTGACTGACGAAGTTCGCCAGCAAGCTCAGACCTTCTTGCAGGAGATGAGAGCCATGGCCGAATCAGGAGGCAATCTGGACCGTGAGCAGAAGCTACAAGCAGATGTTCACAAACTCGAGGAAGAGGTCAAAGAGTGGAAGGCTCGATATGTCAAGACCAAAACCGCGCTCCGCAGCGTTCGAGCCAGCTCACTAGGACTCAGCATCGCTCGTCCAGATGCCAGTCGGCACGCGGCTGCTCTCCAGGATCAAGCAGGCTTGGTCAAAGACGTCCACGTTACCAAATTCCAGATCTCCATTGATGAGCTGCTCCGTATCGCCAGGTCTGACAGTCCTGCTGCTGTACTTGACCATATGAAGACAGTGGTATTGGCTGTGCGGGCCATCACTTCAGACATTGACGCGGATGCGACTGCGGACAAGTCTGACGAGGTCGCGAAGCGAAGGACCAAGCTCAAAAGCAAGGTGTCGGCTACAGCCAACAACCTCATCACGGCATCCAAGAATTTCGCTTCCGCAAATGGGCTTTCCCCTGTCAGTCTTGTGGATGCAGCGGCTTCGCATTTGACGGCGGCAGTAGTCGATCTTCTGCATACCGCGAAAATTCGTCCCACCCCTCCTGGTGAGCTGGAAGACAATGACGACGGCACACTCGAACCAATGCAGAGCAATGGATACTTCAACATTGCCGAAAGCCTTCGAAGAAGAAGTGCCGTCGAAAGCATCTACAGCGCTCTGAGTACTCCGCCCGATACTAGAAATGTTTCTATGCAAGCGGCCCAAAAGAATGGCTCCGGCTATGTGAACGGTGCGGGACTTGGTATTCAGTCTACGTATGGCACCAGCCAAGAGGAGGCGGACCTTGAGGATCTTAAGGTATGATCTGTCGCTCGAGTGTGTGATTTTTGAGCTAACCCCGGTCTAGATGTACCTCGAGGATCGAACCGATGTATTGGTCCAATCCATTACTCTCTTCGTCGATGCCATCCGCAACGATGAAGATATGCCTGTGGTCCGCGACCATATCTCCGCCATTGCCGCCACGATCGAAAACGTCGTATCATCGGTGGAACGAACAAGGAATGAGCCGTCATCATACCAATCAATTTTGACTGAGAGGTTAGGGCCGATTATCTCGATCTTACAGGACTGCGGGGAGCAGCTTTCGCAGGCAAGTACGAATTCGACAGCCTATGAGGGGCGACCTGAGAGCAAAGAGTTCATGCAGAAGCTACCTCCCCTGGCGTTCCAGGTTGCACGAGAGACAAAGGAACTCGTGTCAAGAGTCATGGCCATTGAAGCGGGACATGGTGAGGCCGAAGATTTTAGCTGATAGCAACTCACCACAATACGGGAGTTTGTACGGCTGGAAGACGAAAGTGCTACGATGTTTATGGGCATGAGTATCGATGTATGATAATGTATCAATATTGGTTAGATACCTACTGTTGATGTGCCACCCCTTGATGGAAGCCCTTGAAGCCCCTTTTTCTCTGGATGCACGTGACAGCTTGGCATCTCGATTGACATGACAGGCTGTCGAGCTTTTTTTCTCTTACAGCTCCATTATCAAGACATTCTCCAACCAGAAAGTTCTTCTCCTGCATCATTGTACATTACAGTATTCGTTTGTAAGATTATATCATTTTCCATCTTGGGTTTCTTTCGGGTTCCGGCCACACGATTTCTCAGGCATCCCTTACGACATCGTTGCGTGGTGCATATTTAGACTAAGCGATTACACCTGCGCCCCCTGGCATCATTGAAAAAGGCGTCGTTCTTGAGCTCTTGCAACCCAGCATTGCTCTGCTATATTTGCTAGCTGGTAAGTTTCTTCTATGGTCCAGCTTCGGAAGGAGTCGGATCAATGGGAATCTTGAAGACGTGATGGAGTGAAGCTGACAGGTGATGCCATCAGTACCTAGCTCTATTTCTCTCTTTCGCCCTTTACCACATCAAATCACGTGCATCACATCACTCGGTGCATTGTTACCGTTGCCCGCCGCCCGCCGCCCTAATAACTACGGTTTTTAACCCCTCATTCAGCATCACAAACTTGGTCAACTATGGCACTGCCCCGCCGCTGTCTCAATTATTCTAAATTTCACACCTTCACCCCACGACTCTCTTCTTCCACTCTTCCAATCACTCATCGACTTCCAACTGTTCCTTCATCCGTCAGATCCTTCTCTTCTTCACCCGCAAGCATGACCATCAAGGCCTACTTCGACGTCGAGTACACCGACGCTGCTCTCGACAGAGCTCGATCTGATGCTGAACGATCCGGCGGCAACGTTCCTCCTCGTAAGTTCACTCACCCCTTGTTTCATTGCCCTCCATTCTTCTCCATGTCAAGGCTCACCTCAGAGCTCCGGGCATGCTTGTGCATCTATCCAGCGGCCAGCTCGCTTTCTCTACACTGCTTCTCGACCATTGGCTGACATTTTGACTTCTCATTTCTAGCTAAGCGTGGCCGTATCAACTTCAACCTCTTCGACGATGTAGTCCCAAAGACTGCTGAGAACTTCCGTGCTCTCTGCACTGGCGAGAAGGGCTTCGGCTACAAGGGTAGCAAGTTCCACCGAATCATCCCTCAGTTCATGTTGCAAGGTGGCGACTTCACCCGGGGCAACGTGAGTTCAGAAAACAAGTTCAAAGAGATGTGGGCGTCATATACTGATACAAATACAGGGCACTGGCGGCAAGTCCATCTACGGCGAGAAGTTCGCGGATGAGAACTTCAAGCTTCAGCACACCAAGCCTGGTCTTTTGTCCATGGCCAACGCCGGACCAAACACGTAAGTGCAGCCACGTCTGGCCCGATTGGAAGTTATATACTAACATTTCTCGTGTCCAGCAACGGCTCCCAATTCTTCATCACCACCGTCGTCACCTCCTGGTTGGACGGCAAGCACGTCGTCTTCGGTGAGGTTGCCGACCAAGAGAGCCTGAGAATCGTCCAGGATCTCGAGAAGACTGGTTCCGGCACTGGTCAGGTCAAGCTGCAGTTCAAGCCTACCATCGTCGATGCTGGTGCAAACTAGAAGTGCGAATCGATGAGACTGCAGTTGGCAGAATTGCAAAACATGGAGAGACGCAGAAGCATAGTACTTTCAAGTACATTCATGAGAGCGAACAAAAGCCAGACTTGTTGCTAGGAGTGACAGAGAGCCCCATACAATAGGCAAATGAAAAGTTGATTCTACTCCATACTCATAACTCTTCGTGGTGTCCTGCGTGATAGTGCGTGATATACTGCGTGGTATAGTGGTAGTTTTTCTTTGTTCTCTAACGTGTTCAACTGTCGATCGATGATGTTCAACGGCAATGGCCGCGACCTGGACTGTGAAATTTCGTTGAGATCTGCTTTGGGGACCCCTCATTCCGATCATTTGCCGTTTCGTGAGCCCCTGAGTCGGAATGGCAAAGTTTCGGTTCTGTCATGACGTGCTTCTGGGAGGTGATTCATCTGGTGCCGCCAGTTTAATGTACTCGATGAGTTTACGTCCCCAGCATGTGAGCTGGAGGTATGTAATATGTTCCCGCCGCGTCGCTGGTGGAAGTCGTGAATTCATTTTCTACTGTGAGACTGCCGTCAAGCTGGAGAATCCTTCCTAAGAGATGAAGAAGCACCGCAAGGGCGGTAGGTGAGGCTCGATGAAGGTAGGAACTTTTATCATCACTGCTGCCCATGTTCGGTCAAAGGTTGTTACCTCTTGATGAATTCGACGTTGCAGCCTCATCATGGTAACTTCGGGATGTGAAGGAACCTTGCCCCTCACTTTTGTCTGCAGATAGGGTCCCTGTCTGGCACACTCCAGCCTTGTTGATTAGGGGGGTTGGGCTAAAAACGCCTAGGTCAGTCTACCAACCGACTCGTCGTCAGTTGACCAATCCTGCAAGATGCCTCGATGGCGCCTGGAACCAATCGACGTCTCACCTGGCGGAAGTCTGCCTTGGCTGGTGGCTTTGTCTCTTCTGAGCTCTGCTGTCAACCTCAAGAGTTTCCTGTCTCATCCTTCGCCGGGATATAGCGATCGGCCGCTTTGTTTGCGATAGACCTTGACTATCACAGTAAACCGGAATTCGCCTCGCAATTATGGGATCGAGACCAATTTCTGATATCGGATTATCTATTGTCTACGAACCAGTGGGTGTAGCACCAGTCGCTGAGCATGTTGACCACGTCACCATCGCACAAACGCTGACTTATGGCAGTATCGTATTCGTGCATGGGCTGCAGGGTCATCCTCAAAGGACCTGGTCCTGTCCTTCTCCGCCACCTCCTGCGCAATTGGACTCTCAAAAGACATTTTGGAAGAAATTGATGTGCAAGCCACTAGGCCGCGGCAATGAACAGCCGAGATCATCCAGGCAGGATGCAACCGCACTCCCCTTTCCTAAAGAGCCTACAGCGACTGTTTTCTGGCCTCGGGACCTCTTGCCATATGACTGTCCCGACGCAAGAATCCTGACATGGGGATACAATACAATGATTACAAATCGCCATAGTGCAGCAAACCAAGATGATATCTTCGCGCATGCCAAAAATCTGCTATTTACACTCCAGAGAGAGCATACGAAGGACAAGGACCGAAGACTCATCTTCGTTGCTCACTCGCTTGGAGGTATCATTGTGAAGGAAGCCCTTCGCCGTTCGCAGGACGCGACGGAGCCCGCGATTCACGGTATAGTGGAGTCCACCTCTGGAATCGTGTTTCTAGGAACACCTCATGGTGGCAGTGCCTCTTTCGCGACTGTCGGTGATGTGATCCGCAGGATTGCGAGCACAATATTACGCATGGACACCAATCCAGCCATATTACGCGCCCTTGGACTTCACAGCCCCGAGCTGGAACTCGGAAGAGAGTCTTTCATTGCATTATGGAGATTGTACGACTTCAACGTCAAAACGTTCCAGGAAGCACTGCCTCTGACGGGCGTCAACGTGGGACTGCTAAATGAAAAGGTCAGTCAACACACGACAATCGAATGGTTGTCTGATTCCGAACTCTCAGGTTGTGCCGAAGCAATCGTCCTCGCTCGGTGATCCTAGAGAACGTGCCGAGACTATTGAAGCCAATCACATGAACATGTGCCGATTCTATGGAGCCGACGACCCTCGCTACAACCAGCTCAGAGGGGAACTCAAGAACCTGGTCGAAGAGATCTCGGCAACCACGCGAGCGGTAGTGCAGCAAGGCACAGACGCCTCACAGGCAGATCTGCACGGCAAGAATACACCCTTAAGCCTTTTTTAATCTGCTGATATGTATTTTAGCCTGCTTGTCGTCCCTGAAATATGCGGATATGGCATTGAGACAACTCAGCATACATTCACCAATGAAAGACACCTGCAATTGGCTATTCGCGGACAAAACTTACCTCAATTGGTACCACCGCAGAGACGCTGACTCTCATCAAGGTCTACTCTGGATTAAGGGAAAGCCAGGTAGTGGAAAATCAACCCTGATGAAAGAAGCTCTCCGGCGGACATCGGTCGACGCAGAGGCAGAGGACAAACTCCTTATGTCATACTTCTTCAACGCGCGGGGAGGTGAACTTGAATACTCAGCTCTTGGTCTCTTCCTCTCTTTGGTGTTGCAGATTGTAGACAATGATTGGCGAGCCCAAGCTAAGATCCTGAAGATGTATGTGGAGAAGAGAGCGTCTACAGCTCAGACAGTAGCCTGGCACCAGGCTGAGCTGGAGGGTTTCCTGGCGGACTGCCTTTCTCATCAGTCGATAGAGCAGCGGATCGAGATCTACATCGACGCTCTAGATGAATGCGATGAGCCAGAAGCTCGAAGAGTGGTTGATTTTTTCCGAGAACTTAGTTCTTCAGCCTTTGCCCATGGGTCCAATCTCAATGTTTGCTTCTCAAGCCGTCACTATCCTAACATATCTGTGCCAGACTGTCCTGAAGTGATAGTCGAGCAAAGAAACAAAGATGACATTGAAAGATATGTGCAAACTACCTTACGAAGGACCCATGCGTCCTACCAGACGTCTCTGCAGGAGATTGCCGTGACGGTCATCCAGAAAGCATCAGGAGTGTTCCTATGGGTCGTCATTGTTCTTCAGATGTTGCGAGAGGACGCGGACAGAGGCTCACCATGGGAAATGATGCAACGCAGACTTGACGATATCCCTACAAAGATGGCTGATCTTTTCGCGGAGCTCTTTAAGAACCTCAACATGAAAGACAGAGAGGAGGCTCTGCAAATGTGGCGCTTGGTTATCTGCACACCTTTTCGCATGCACCTAGTGGAGTTGCATGAAGCTATATCTTTTGATCGCACCGGACGAGCATCGAAATATAGTTTTGGCGCCCAGTACTATTGGGTCAATGACGAACTTCACAGAACACGATTGAGACTATTGTATCTGTCTCGGGGGCTCCTTGAAGTGGTCTCTTCCGACGAAGAAAATTCCCTCGATGGGTCGGTAGTCCAGCCAGTTCATGAAACCGTCAAGGAGTTCTTTGCTGACAAAGGCTTTCTGCTGTTCGGTGTCAACACCCACCGCGACGCGATCGGACAGGGGCATTTCGTACTGAGTAAATTGTACTTCCATTATCTCTGCTCGGAGAAAGTGGGTCATTCTCGGACGGACACTCACCTCCACATCAACAAGCGAAAATGGCCATTGCTAGCTTACGCCTGTGATTGGCCATCCTATGCGCGTAAGGCCGATATACTAGGGTTTGTGGCCTCATATCTCCTTGACGGGTCTGATCTTTGGAAGGCTGGCTTGGTTCGCGAATGGAAGAAGGTCGAAGATCCATCAGTTCCGAAGCGTAAGCTCCCTACATGCGCTCGACATGACACGATCTTGTCATTTCTTTGTGCTCAGCATCTTTTTTCCACGGCGACGCACCTCATCCAGAGACCAGATTTCAGGGTCCATGAAATGGACTCACGTGGCCACACTCCATTGCACAACGTTTGTGGCGAGGCCGACTGGGAGCTGGGTCAACAGCTGGAACGGTTGCTTCATTTGATTCAGAGAACGAAGGTGGATGGAAAGCAACATCATCCAGATGTGTCTCGGTTTCCGATACGGATGATACGGCTGGGCCCCACATGGCCGGGTTGGTGCCTAAATATAGTGGAGGACCGTCTAGAAATGTCGCAGTCTCAGAAGCTGAGCCCGAAGCTGGATGCCGAGCTTGATGTTACGGCCGCTGAAGTTGCGGAAGTGATGGGCCGAGCGCTGTGTCACCAACAAGGACGAAACCTGGATTCCAAGCTGGATGTTAAGGCGCTGGATATGGAGGAAGTTCTGAAAGAGGCGCTATGTTGGGAGCAGGAACGGAAGGTGGATTCGGAGCTGGACGCTAAGGCTGCCACCCTGGCGGAGATTCTGATGCGCAAAGGCGCTGATCCCAGAGCTATTGCACAGGACAGACGTTCACCCGTGGATATCGCAAAGTCTCGGGGCATGAAACAAACGCTGAAGGTGCTTACTCGAACATCGACAGCCACCGACCTCAGCTCTCTCCCGACAGACAGCCTGGTGGAACCGTTATCCCGAGAATTAGCTGGCTTGGCTGAGCCAGCGGCGGCTGTGGGGAAATTTATACCAGATCTTGCGCTGGAACAGCAGTAAGTCCTTGAGTCCATGTTGCTCCAATGAGGAGGCTGTGGCTGGCATGACCATTTTTCGATTTCCTTGATGAGCTTTGTGCGTGGACGAGTCCAGCTTTCAGTCATGCCCCGGTGAAGAATGCCCAACCGGTTGATAAAGAGGTGATATTACATCATGAGTCATGATTTGGAAGACAGGTTCTTCCGAGCACGAAAGTAGGGGAATGCAAGGGCTTGAAAGATCTGAAAAACAAGTTTGACAATTCATTTCTTCTCGTCCATCAATGTTGCGCATCAAGACATCGGCACCTTCCCATCGTCCCGTACAGACCTTGATATGGTCCACATACTCAACTGAAGATATAGGCAGGGATATTTCAACAGGGACAGCGGCCGTGCAAAGTTGGGTGGACAGACGGAGCGCCGTTGAATGAGGCGGGAAATGACAGTCACGTGACTGAGACCTGCGCAAGGCTGAACCCCCTGGCCAGACTCCGATGTACCATATTTTGCATCCAAGCTGCCTTGACTTTTGGCAATGGATAGCTAACGCACTATCATTCATAGTTCAGATGTTTACGGCGACTGCTATGAACAGATCGCAAGTAGACGTTCTGGACTTGGAATGTCTCTTGGACTCGACCACATATCAAGTTCCCTGCCGAGATCATGCCAACCAGCGTCATATGATAAGAACCACCAATCCACCCAGAACGGAGCTGCAAAAAGATTGAAACGCAGAAGGGCGCGAGACCTCCTTAGTCCATAACCGCACACTTTCCAACCCGAGCCAGATCTTTCCGCTCAACCTCCGTCTCTGATAAGCCCTCAATGCTTTTTGATAGGCAGCTTCCATACGCTGTACGTCTCCTTCCTGCATGGCCGTCACGAAGATCCGGTCCTTGGGATCCAAAGTGACCGCTCGAAGTCCCTCCAAGGCAGCTGCGCAACTACGTGGCAACTCATCATACTTGACTACCTTTGCCACAGCTTGCCCGTCGTTACCAGGAAGGCTGGAAACTGAAAGATGAGTCTGGTACAAAGAGAAATCGTAGACGTTTTGAAAAACCGTGAGGCGCGCTTTGGCGTGTATATTTGGCATCCAGCGTGAAGAGACTCCTCCGGATGACAGAGCCACAACATTTCAAGTACATAGTCCTTGCAGATCGTGAGCTTTCCCCATCAGAGCCTTTATTCGCAAGGTCGCACAGTGTTTGATTAAGTTACGGACCATCGGTTTCCGGCTTGCACAGACGAAAAGCTACCCTGCCTCCAGCTTCAGTCAACAGCCGGATTCTTACTGTCTCAGCCTTTTTGGAAAGCGGTAATGCTCCGTCGTCTTTGTATGAGCTTATCACATTCAGCTCAGAAGACCTAGTTGTACGCACAATCGACGAAAAGGTCTTATCTCGTGCGCAGCCACTAGATAGCATTGCGTGAGCGCCAATCGCTAGGCAGAGCAGTGCGAGTCCAATGCCTGAGGAATATGCTACTATCAACGGCAAAGGCGAGTATTTCCACACCGTGCTTGAGGAGGTGGTTGCGCAGGAAGTATTGGTAATATTGGTGATCTGGAGGCGCGGCTCAGAAAGCAGCGAGATAGAGATATTGTGAGAAAGCTCCTCGATGAGAGGACCAATTTTCAGGTGCGGGATTGCCAATTCAGCTTGGCCGTATGGACTGCTTCCGTTGTATTGACTAATCAGAGTCGGCACCAAAGCAATGGTTGTCTGGTCGACGAGAACCTCTCTTGGATCTCGAAAAATGCTACCATTGATCGTGGATATCAGTATCTGGTATATCGCTGCAGTATCCAGGGCGGCTGGAGTGAGGCTCTGTTGAACTCCGTTTGGGCCAATGGGGCCGGCATCGGTAGGTCCTCGACCGTTCCAAGCGGAGGACGAGAAGCCGACGCTGTTAATATGGCTGACATTCAGGATATCATTGGTCTGTTGACCATCTCTGTAAGTCACTCGTAAAGTGTAGGAACTGTTCATGAAATCGCAGAAATAAACATGGACGTCAAGAGCTTGCTGAACAGACTCATTCTCCGACAGAAGCTGCGCGAAAACGTTGCTGACTCCGACCCATAATTGATTGGTGTTTTCATTGAGTCCAGCGTAGTAAAGACGGTCGTACAAGGTCTGTTCATTCGCAAAACTGTAGTTGTACCCGCTGCCATATCCGGAAAACCAGTACGAAGCATTATCTGCATAGGAAGGCTGCGACATGGTCCATGGGGCCTGGGGACTGTCAATGTCCGGTGTGCGGGTACATCTCAGGGCTGGTGCAACAAAGTTGACACTGTAAGTGCAATTTGAGCCGCATGGTGACGTCCAGCCTAGTTGTTGTCCACCCTGGTATGTAGCTGTCACTATCCTTCGGGCAGTCATGGAGGGGGTGTAGGTGACACCTGTGTATGTTACCGTAGACAGTGCCAGGGATGTACCATAGTCTTGCCAGTTCTGATCAGTCATGTCGAGCGTCGGCACGGCGCATTTCGACATCGAGAACGACTGTGTCAGTAGACCCACAGACAGAGCCGTTGGAGAGACCAGAGCTATCAAGGGCATGAGCCAGACGACGACCGCGACCAAGGCGGTGAGCAAGGCCGATCTCCACAAGTCCACGACGAACAGGCTAAGGAATGATTCTTGAGCGTTGAATAAGGCGTCGATTGCCCTGATCGTAACGCCGTCCGCGTCCTCGGTGCGGTGCAGTGTAAACCAGAGCCTTTGTACATATGCGAGTGAGATGGTCGCAGTTACCGAAAACTTGACCACGAAAGCCATTGCAAGTGAGTATCGATTTACCCACGCCTGGTTGGAGACTGGTTTGTCGTTCAGGGACTTCAGGAAGAAGTGATGTCCGAAAGCCATGCCCACTGCCAGCAGGAAAAGCCCCACTGCTGTTGTAGGAGTTACCCAATGAACGTTTCTGCTCACTGGTGGTTCTTCTGCCTGCTGTGAAGTTCCATCAGATCGAAGCGGTGGTCCGTCAGTCCACTGATACGCGATCGGGACAGGTTTCCTAGCAATTCGTTGCTCGTGAAAGAGCGAGTTCGCCTGATGTTCGGAGGTCACTCGGCTGTTCTGGGTGTCATTATTCGACAACGGTCGTATCAAAGGCGTAGACACTGGTTGTGAGTGGTGATCTTGTGGTATGAGCGCTGCCATTGGCAAATGTGGCCTTCGGGAACGGAGAAAACTCCTTGTGTAAGGCGCTATGAGCCCCAACGGTGGCAATAATTTTAAGATGTACTTTCTGAGTCGTGTGACGTCTGCAGTCTCGACTTTGGTGGTAATGGAGATACGGAGTCACATGAGAGATGAACAGTCCGTGTCAATTAGTGATCTCTGGAGGGTTTATGTTGAGAGCTGTTCGAGCACAGCCTTGCTTGGCTTTTTCCACCTACCTATCGTTGTTCCCGGTGCAGCAGAGGGTCAGACGACTGTGATTGAACGGGGGCAGGCTAGTACGGATCATGGTCTGATGACTTATCTAGGTCTTGAGGCATGAACGTTCTGATCTCGTAATTAATGTTGGGCTGGATGTCGTTAGTCTCGAGACTGAGCCCGTTGTCATGAGCGAGTCCAGCGTCAAATGCAGCCTACATAGGAAGGATCACAGGGAAAATGTCCATATTAGGTCCAGCATTTGCGGCTGAGTGCATAGTCAGTGAAACTGGCAAGTGGAATCTCCAGTCACTTCTCGCCACATCAGTCAATCACAGCCATTGCAAAGGCCACAAAGGTGGAACAGCTGCCACGAATACGAACCTGGAGATCGAAAGAGTTCGGCGGCGGGAATGCGCTTTCATAGAGGGAGGGAGCAGCCTGCGGCAGCCTGACCAATTTTTCCTAGAGCGCATTCGCACCACCCACTGATTGTCTCTAGGGTGCGAACGTCATCGAAGACGCAAGGCGCTTGAGGAAGATATCAGGAGTTCCCACTGGAATTGACGATGCCCTCTGAAATTCCTTGGGAAACGCTTCTCTGAGACATCCTTCGGTTCTCGAATCTGCCGGTCAAAAACATCACTGCAGCTTGCATATCTGTCCGCATTTTTGACAGACCAGCCTCAGTCCAGTCCAGTCCAGTTCAGCTCGAAGCTAATTAGCGTGCGTGCGCGCCCTGCCTGACTCGCCAACCTCTTGACGTACGGCAGACGTACAAATTAAGTTAGGTCGGCGCCTGGAACAGCGTTTGCAGCGGTAGCGTGGAAGCAAAGACTCCTTGCATAAAGCTTAGATGAGCCATGTGGCTCACATCGTGAGGATAGTCACTTGGATTTCTGGGGCGACCAGTGCGAGGTTTTGAAACAGAAAATTTGGTATCATGGGCTCTGCTTCTGGTTCAGCCGGACACCAGTCTGGCTCGCTTGACAGGCACATAGGAGGGGAGCTGGCAGCTAGCGAGTCCTTTGTGAGACCAATTACCATCTCGGTTTGTCCCTACTACGTTTATGATTAGGCAGTTACGCATCCGAGCTCATCATCATTCATACACCGAAACATCAGCTAATCAGACTGAGCGGGGAACCCCTATGATTCATAGTCTGGCCGCGCTGCCAAATGTAGTTGCATCTCACCCCAATCGAAAACGATAAGAGTATTGCGGAACAGATTGTCCCCGAGAGACTGGTAGCCTCCAGGTGACATGGTCTGGAAGGCACTCAGGCACCCTTGGTTGATGGACTGCTGGTGGATCATATCTGCCAGATTCACCTTGAATGCCTGACCGCCGATTACGTATTGGACACTCGGAGGCGTGGCACCGCATCCCACCTCCCAGGACCCGTCAACAATCGAGCCCGGAGGGTCGAACAATCCATTGATGGCAGCTGCCGTGTCGGGAGTCACGTAGGAAAATGCCGCCCCCGAATCGATGACGAACTTTATATTTTCGGTGTCACTGCCAGAGGTGGTGTCATCATTGCCGTACCAGAAGACTCCGCCAATGTCGACGGTGTACAACGAGGGCTCAGCGGCGTCGAAGTTCGGGTCGATCAGGATCGGGCTGCTGGCGAAGGTTGTGGCCGCATTGACACGAGGGTCGGTGTGGTCCGGTACGCCGCCGATGGCCAGGTAGCCGCCGAACCCGGTTTGAGAAGCGTCGCGCGACAGTGCCAGTGAGAAGTACGAGGATGTTAAACCCTGGACGTCGAAAATAGTGTTCATGACAACCGAGTACTGCAGTCGATTGTTCGCGCCATCGAATTTGGGATTCGACCCAGAGTAGATGGCCGACGGCCCAAAGGCCACGCCCAATATACCAGAGGTAGTCCCGTCGCCGATGTCGCCCCCCTTGAGTCAAGTTAGAAAGTAAGCCTTAGAGCCTCAAGTCAACCTGCCAGGAGAGACGGGAAGGGTGAGACGACGCAGCTTGTATCTTGGCTTACCGAGGTCACGATTCCAACTTTCTGACCCTGGACTGTGATGCCGGCAAACGAAAGGCTCTCGTCGATCACGTACCCGTTGGCCCACTGGCCATACTCGTAGGTGGCGTTGAAATGTTGCTCCAGGAGGGGCTGAGTCGAACTGTCGGCCTCAAAGCCACCCGATCCGAAGTAACAAGAGCCAACAGGGTCGCATGTCAGCGTCGACGACGCCACCCAGACGTTGGCACTGCCAGTGTCGACCTCTAAGAAGAATGACTGACTCCCAAATGCCACCTCGACGGCGGGTCGACCATCGTTCCTAATGTCCAGGAGCGACGCCCCTCGTCGACGCCGATTATTCCCGGAATCTGGCACACGAAGTCGACGAAGTTCCGTCGGACTATGGATGCGGCTAAACGTACCGATGTGACGCGAGGGCCGCAAGTCAGGCGCGTGAAAAAGAGGCGAGCCCGCCGTGATGCCAAGCAGCGGCACAATAAGCAGCAATGCAAGCGCTGAGACCATGCTGCCCAGGGATGGAGAGTTGCTGAAATCTGCTGTGGATGAAGCAAGTCACTGTCAAATATGAACCGTGATGGCCTCGGCGCCTCGCTGATCGTGCAGCGGCAATCAGGCCCATATATGTCCTCGAAGCTGGACTGGACATAGACAAATGTCTTTCCATACTCGGCTTGGTGCCTTTCAGCTCTTCAAAATTTGGACGGTGTGGCCTTAGGCTGAGTCCCCAAGGCATGGTCTTTTTCAAAGGGTGCGCCTCGACGTCACCATCAAGGCAGAATACGGCGGCTTCGCCTTGCTTGATACGTTAACCCCAGACAGCTCCTTCAAAATAGCTCGCCGCGCAGGTGGCAAAGAGCCCTTGTGCCCGCAACGCAAGGTTGAAGGGTGTTACCGCCACAGTCCTCCTCCGCGCATAAACATGATATCAAAATGTGGTCGACCACAACGACTTAGGTGAGCGAGGTCAGAGGGTATTCCCTTTGTCAGGCGAAGGTAACACGAGGTAACACGCATGCGGCCAAGGGAAACTAAAACCGCCATCCATATCGGGACGTCTCAATTGGGAATGCCTCACCAATTGCTGGACTGATACGGGCAGACATGAGCAGCAGCTAATCAAGTTAAGAGAGAGCAGCGCAGAGATGCAGAAGCGAACTTTCAGATGTGCGTCCCAAAGTTTCGCCAGACCAAGGGACGCCAGATACTTAGTGCCTGGCTCGATGAAGGGGAGATTTTAGCGAGAGTTCTTAACTTATCTAAATTCGGCCGGCCGGGGGTGGGGGCTGTACCAGTGGATTATGCGGGGCAGGAACTGCATGCCTTGCCCCGGCGAGTCAATTATTGTACTATAAGTTAAGCTAGTACTTCCCCACACAGTCCAATTCTCCCTCGTGGCTGTCTACCTCGCTTAAAAGAAAGCCTATTGAACGACCTTTGATAACGATGGGGGG